>NC_141541.1:30025500-30333500 GCF_021556685.1 Rattus norvegicus | reverse complement strand
GAGAGAGTGGATCCCTGAAGCTCATTGACTCGCTGAGTGTATCTGAATCCCTGAGCTGCCAGTTCACTGAGAGTCTGTCTCAACAAGATAAAAGGTGGAGAGCAATGGAGGAAGACACCTAATGGCCAACCTCTGTGCACACGTGCACACACACACACACACACACACGAGAGAGAGAGAGAGAGAGAGAGAGAGAGAGAGAGAGAGAATATGCAATGCGTGAACTACAGTGAGTGCAAATTCTCAGCCAGCGAATAGGGTTTTCTGAAAGCTTGGCAGGGGACAGAGCTGTCACCTCAGGATTACAAGGACAAAGGGCAGACATACAGACAAACGCAGAGATGCCTTGGTCCCAGACAGGATTCCTCCTCCCATAATGCTAAGCTCCCGTTTCTATGTGAGTAGGAATTCATCTCTGATCAAAATATAAAATGAGGCCTAGGGCATTAAAAATGACTATAAAAGTCAGGGCCGATAATGCAAACCTGGACCATGGACATTGACAAAGAAAAAATTAAATCGCCCTTAGTTTGGGGGATATTGTGTTTAAGAACAAAATTCATGCAGGCAGTTGTCAGAGAGGTGTACCTTCTGGAGCTGACTGGAAGGCTTCTCAGCAACAATGGACCTCCAGCATCCCCGGGGGCCCTTCCACTTGCGGATGTTGGGCAGGATTGGCTGGTTCAGCTCTGTACAGAACTGCAAAGACAGAACTCGGGTCAGTGTGTGTGTGTCCCTGTGCACAGCATCCTCAGAAACTAGACACAGATGATTCTGTGTTACCACAAAACACTTAAAAACCTGCTGACTTTCATCCCCATGTTCTGAATGCTTGATTTGGCTACTGCAAAATAAGGACATAACGATGTCCTTGTTTAACAGGGTTGTTAAACCCCACTTAACAAACAAAAAACAGGGTTTGCACATAACCATGCTACTAAACACCACAAATTAGAAAGCAAATATTTATCAACCTACAAGCCATTATCACCTGAGGACCCTCTTTGTTCAGAACAAAATGGTTTCTCTCCATCATTCTAATCTCCACGGTTCAGAAAGAGATGTCTGGTCCCTATACATACTGTGACACTGGGAGATTCAAGGTCCCAGGAGCCCCTGGATGAGGATCAGTGCTTGGCTTAGAGGGAGCAAAAATGACCCCAGTTTAATTCTGAGCCAGCAAACTTCTTCTCTGTCCCCAGTTGACTCCCACAGCCTGTGTTTATATACATAGTATGCTTGGCTATTTTTATTTATTTTTCTCCTCTTCTGTGTGGTCTGAGGAACAGCAGCAGCAGCATCTCCTGGAAATCACTAATTCTCTGAGCACATCATGGGTCTGCTTGATCAGAGCTTGTAGTAAGCTCTTCGGGTAATTAGGTTTGAGAGCAGCTGTGGCTGCCTCAGTTTTGCCTAAGCATGGATCCTGGACTCTACAGTGCCGCCGACAGCCCTTCAGGGGCTTCAGCCAGGCAAGTTCCTTTCATGCCCTCTGGGCAGCACAGAACCACACAAATGAAGTTGGTGGGGTATAACTGACAGGATTGAATCGCCTGAGAGATAATCTCCTGGGCATGTCTGCTGTAGCTTCAAGACTGGGTTAAAGGGCACTGGAAGACCCACCACCTAAAGGCGAGTGATATCATTCTCTAGTCTGGGGTCCTAGACTGAGTTAAAGGGGAAGCAGCCAACAGAGCATCGGCATCCACTCTGATTCCTGTGTGCAAAGAGCACAGAAGCCTGGGTAGAGGAGGAGAGGGAGGGACTCCTCTGGGAAGACAGAAGAGACGCTTTCGCCAGGTTGGATAACATGAAGGCATTAAAGGGGAACTCATCAGTGAAACTGAAAACTCAGGCAAGGCACGATATGGTGGCTTGTACCTGTTAATGCCAGCACTCAGAGGCAGAAGGACATTGAGTTTTAAGCCAACCTATTGTTAACCTGCAAACTGCAAGCCAAACACAATCCTTCCTTTTTAAAAGTTGCTTCTATCAGATAATGTCACAGCGATGCAAAAAGGAACCAATGCAGCAGGATACAAACCCCCCTAAAAACGCAGCTGTGATCTAAGGACAACAGAGATAAGTGAGGGGAAACACTTCCAAGCAATTGCTACAGTGGCAAGGCCATCAAAACCCAGGTCTTCAATGCCAACGAAGCCTCAATGTCTCCCAAGTAGGACTGAAGTCTCATCAGAACCTCCACAGTGCACCCTAGATGGTTAATCATCACAAGTCCCTGTCAGGTTACAGCTACCATGGAACCCGGGCATCTGAGGGTCACTGTCTACAGGCAGTGGTGCCACAGCCAGCAGCAGGGTCTTAACCCTCAGGAGGGTTTTTGGATAGCTGGGGACAGGTGGATCTCTGAACACACCCCAAATTCAACCAGCTCAAGTGACCAAGCCAATGGCACTGCTTTCTGTGCTTGCCCCCTCTAGAAGCCCTAAGGAGGCATCATCACTGATCCTGATGAGCCAACTTAAATTTAGAACATTTGGAAACTGGCCCATGTCATCCTCTCTCAGCCCACACAACACATTTCCCCTTGTCCAACCTCTTTTGTATTTCTTATGCTGCTAAAGACGAATAATTATTCAAAAAGCTGAGGAGATAGATTCGTTGCCGGCCGAAACTGTTCTATCCTCAATTTCCAGGATCACTGCTAAGTACAAGGTAGGATTTTCTTATGGTTCTAGAACTGGAGAAAAGAATTATGGGTTTGTAACTGGAGATGACTCTGCATTCGAAGTTCACAGCTAACCTGCACAGTAGGACACCTCTTATGCCCTCACTGATCAAAGTGAGATCCAGAGACAAGACACATAAACATCAGCAGGCTCCTAAGACGTGCTGTCTCAATGTCCACCATTTCCCAGGATGAGTTGTGATCTGAGGAAGCTGTGAGAAATCAACATGTCTGCCTTTCCATCGGCTGCACTACGGTAGATGCTGCCATCCAGAACAGCTCTGCTGTCTCCACACAGCCCACAGTTGTTCATGAGCGAAGTGCCTCACAGACAGGTGAGGCCCAGGCTCGGGTTTAAGGCCACGATCACACAGCTGGTGAATGCCATTGGGAAGACCTGAACACATGTCCTGTCTGCTGGATCCCTTGTCTGACAGGTGGGTCAGAGTGGAGCAAGGTCAGAGGAGCTGAGGCCAGGCCCTCTCCACAGAGTTATTGGATCCCAGCAATGCCAAAGGGAAACAAAAGGAAGACATCTTCAGGAAGCATGTCCAATGTGTAGAATGGAGTTCTTTTCAGCTACAAAGAGCGAAGTTCTGTAATTTTCAAGAAACTGGACACACTGGAGATAATCATAATAAGTGAATTCAGTCTCAGGAAGACTTGTGTCACATGTTTTCTCTCATGTGTGGCTCCTAACTTTTATACAGACTCGTACAATCCAGTGTACATATATGAATGCAGAATCAAAACTCTCTAGGGGAATAAGGGGGCTAACAGGAAGGGCAGGGTGGGGTATAGAGCAAGAGTAAGCTCAAAGTGCATTACATATTCATATAGATGCCTTTATGTAACCCAGGGTCATGTATAATGAATGTAGACTAATGTGACCGAGAAGCATCTTGTAAGCACTCTCTACCTGGACTCTGCCTTAAACTGTTTGAAGTCGGCTACTTCTTAAATAATCTGTATCACCCACCCAACCAAAAGAAAGACACAATAGTCCCGTGAGTACAACTGGGTCACTAAGGCAGAAAGACCGAAATGGCAGGGATGGCAGAAGAAAAGTATGTGTTGTTCAAAAAAAGGTGTCCCAGTAACAGTGACTTGGTCCACTCTCATACCAATATACCATCCTCCCTTGCATGCCTCAAACTCTTACAGCTAACTGATCATCAACCTAAATCAGAACTAAGCTGGCCCCTGCTCTTTTGTAAGTTAATTATTTAGTATTATGATGGGGGTGGTGTGTGTGCCCTGGCACATGTGTGGAGGTTGGAAGGCAACTTCACGGAGTTGAATCTTCTTTATCTTTACCCAGCTATGTTCAGTTCTATCTACAGGATTCCACCACAAGTGCCTTTACCCGCTGGGCCATCTCGCCTACCTCTCTTCTTCTTAATCCAGTTAATTAATAAGCCCTAATTGACTGAATCTCTGAGGTTAGGTCTAAGATTGAAAGCTGTAACAGATTTCCCCAGGCAGTTCTCATGTGTGAGAAGCTCAGACAAGCTGGGCAGCTGCCGTGGAGCTCAGCCATTCAACCTCCATTACGCACACGCACGCACGGTCTGGGAAGACAGCTTTCATTGCTCTAAACAAAAACCATGTTAGCATTTCAACCCGGCACCTTGAAAGCATCTGGCTTGTGGCTCTCTGCAGTTGATCCATGAGATCACCATATAACATCGAGGCACACAGCAGGCAAGCAATGGTGCTCGGTTGTGACTATGTCAATGGTTTTCCACCCTCTACATTCTAGAAGCATGAGCTACAAGGGTAGCCACAGACACAACTTGCTTCTCTGCATTCAGTCCAAGCAGGGCAAAACCATTTTTTTCTTTTTAAACTTGCCCCACAGCCAGTGGCCAGAAGGATGATCAGTACTACTGTGTGGATATACTACCCCCCAAAGCCTTTGTGTCTAAGCCTTGGTCCCCTTGAAGGTAGCACTATGGGGAGGTGGAGGAATCTTCAAACTATGGGGCCTACCAGGAGGATATCAGGTTCCTGGGGTTATGTTTCTGAAGAGGATATTGGGACCATGGTCCTTTCTTCTTGTTGTTGCTTCCTGGTGTTCAGGTAGTTCCCTCTACCACGTTCTTACCACCACCCAGTTCTGCCCTGCCGTGAGCCCAAAGGCAACACAGTCAACAATGAACCACAGAATGAAATGTGTAAAACCATGAGCCAAGGTAAACTTTTCTTCTTTAAAAGGTGGTTGTCTTAGGCATTTTGTCACCGTCACAGAAAACTGACTAATATAACCAATGAGGAAGAAATGATGGGAATTACTTGATTACCACCCCGCCCTATATCTTGGCAACAGGAGGCCAAAGCAAACATCTTAATGGCAATCTACAAGGTGCCTGGGGCACTGGCATTGGGAGATGCAGAGACAAAAAAATCTACTACGTCTGTGACCTCAGTGCTCGCTGCCTGCCAGGTCTGCCCTGGACCAGCTGATGACTTATCTCTGCAGTGGTCAAAGGGCCCTACGACTTGAAATGACTGCCTTTGCCCACAGACCTTTGCACTCTTTTTTTTATTTACTTTGACCACTCCCATTTTCTAAAAAGAATATTCCTTAATGCCACTGGCCATGGTCGAAGTAAAAATGAAAACAGTGTTCCAACTCTCTAGGAGACTTAAAGCTTCCTTTTGTAGTCAAGGTAAAGGAAGACCTGGCCCTGTGACCAGTTTATACATATTGCTAATAGTATTCACGGGGTTAATGGGAAGCAGCTTTGGAGTCCTGGTAGCCATTTTAAAGCAAACACCACATGGCCACTTCATCCTGTTTCCTGGAATGACAAGGAGCGCCGGCTCCATGACGATGGATTTCCAGATGAGTTGCTTCCCTGGGTGGGTGTTTGGTTTGCTTCCCTCATTTTGGACGTGACTTCCCTTTGACAATGAGTTTCCCATATGATGAGGCCAATTTCCTCTGTGTTCTCGGTATGGCCACTGAAAAAAATCCAATCTGCTTTGGCGAATGAAGTAGATGGAGTGTTTTCTCCTTATAAAGATACATTGCCACCAAAAAGAGAAGAAGCCCAATCTCAGGTCAAGCAGGGTCAAGGGTCTCATCTGAATAGGATACAATATGGCAAAAGACAATGACAGGGCTTGTAGAAATATCGGTGGGAAGTAAGGGCGTTTCCTTATCTAAATGTTTGAGCACAGGACATAACAGATATTGGAAATTCCTTACATGGTGGCCAAAAGGAAGGGATGGCCAGAGTCCATAAAAAGCATCAGCCTGCTGCATAATAAAACTAAGCAAATGCTAAAATTCATTAAGTATAAACTAATTAGTACCCATGTTTGACCTTCTAAATACAGCAAGCCTATTGTGAAGTTTCTCTAAAATACCAAGACTTGGAAAGACCACATTGTACAAGTGAGATAAAAACAGCCTTCCTTTCTCAGTTCTACTGGGAGCTATATCTTTGGTGATGGTTTGTAGTCTCACCATCCCTCGCACACATCTAGAAAAAGATGGTTCTCAGGCAGAACGCAACCAACACCATCAGAGAGCAAAGGCAAAGAACATTCCCATTCCCTTTCCCCAAAACCTTTATGGGAGGAAAAAGACCCCCTGGCCTACATTCTTTAAGGATGAGTACTGTGTCCCTACATAGCCAGCCAAAGTGCAGCTACCTCAGCTCAAATGCAAACACAGATGCCAGGATCCAAGGCTTGTCTGAAACCCACGCACAGTACTCCCATTTCATTACCTCAGGGATCTGTGCCCAGAGACCCTGGGTCCTGGGGAAAGAACAGAGGAGTCCACTTCAGCCTCTACTACTCAAAGGCCCAGTGAGCAAATGGCCTTTTCCATTAGCAGAAAATAGCCCTAAAAAGAAGACAAAGGCACTGTTGGAACACTAGGGTCAACTTGCCAGTAGCTTGGTTCCCCACAAAAAGGTCTATACCAGCTTTCTGCGGTGTCTCCTAAACTCCACAAGAAGCTACCCTCACCAAAGTAATTAGAATAGAGGCTTACTTTTAATAGGCTTTGATCCTTGTAGGCTGAGTCCAATAAAAAGAACAATCAAGCACCTAATCATCTACACACAGGTGTGCTTCTGGTTAAAAAAAAAAAAGATGGAAAGAGGCATAGAGAAGGAAGAGAAATGTGGGAGGCACTTCTCACAAACTGGCACCTTCTTTCTAACATGTCATAGGAGCAGTCCCTCTGGTTAGACAATGATATCCCCATTTGCCTCATGGGGTTGACAGGACTGGGTCAATCACACGGCCAGCAAGAGGGTAAAAAGCCAGGATTGGTCAACTCTCTTGCTCCAAGCATTCAGAACACATTAGCCAGCTACTCCCAGATGACAGTGTACGCCTGCCTTCATGCAGTGTCCATCCAGACTCCAACTTGTTAGTTCTCTGGAACTGAAGCCTGAAGACAAACGACCCTGCTGAAGCCAGTTGTGTCACTAGTAGCCTACCTCACAAGCATGCATGCTATAGGTCAGCCTTCCCTTTCATGGGGACCATGTCATTGCGTGTCACCTGGACCCTGCTCTAAGTAAGACCCTGCCTTCATCTGTCCAGAGAAACCCAGGCCGTCAGCTCCTTCTTTATTACATGTCACTGTGAGAACAGCTCCTCTTTCTACAGAGAAAGGAAAAGGAAGTTGTGTGTGGCTGGCTGTGCATCCTTGTCCGAGCATCTGTACTTCACAGAGGAAGGAAAGGAACAAACAGCCATACAATCATTTAATTATGACCTCTTTGCATATAACCTGTCTCCAATGGCTGGTAATCTCTCATGGTTCCCAAAAGACACGAGACAGTTACATGTACTGAGGAAGGACTTCCCTACCCCACCCCACCCCAAAAATTTTAAGGGCAAGTAGTTTCAAAAGCAAGAAATTTCATGGAGACTGAAATAAAATTAGGACTGTGAATAAGAGCTCTCCTTAGGGATGGTATGCTTCGAACAGCTAGCTCGTCTCTGTGTCACTGTCACCACTGTCCCTACCTTTCAGAAACAGTTCTAAAACTTCCTTTCTTCTCTCAAGGTCTTCAGGCACTAAGGATCCATCTCACATGGTAGCGGAGACTCTGATGGTGATCTTGTGGTCATTTGTTTTGTTTTGTTCTCATTAAATAGAAACTAATGGCTGATATAATAACTCAGGCAATTCGTAAGGCAAAGACAGAAAAAATAAGAGTGTAATATCACTGTGCAAAGACCACCAATGCTAATATTTCTAGGAAATTATTTCTAGACGGTTTCCTATGAATCTCATCCATAGACTTCATCTCTCTATTCACACATGCTCTATCTGTCTCTCTCCCTCTCTGTCTCTCTCTCTGTCTCTGTCTCTCTCTCTGTCTCTGTCTCTCTCTCTCTCTCTCTCTCTCTCTCACACACACACACACACACACACACATTCTACTTTTCCTACATCTATGGTCCCTTGTCCCTTTCTGAGACAATTCCCCAGCATGTAGCAGTCTAGCCTCAAACATACGATCTTGCTGTCTCTCCTCCCTAGTGGGATCATGGTAGACTGTTCCCCTGCCAGGATTATACATGCCACACTTGGAGAAACTCCTCGAACCTAAGTAACAGGCTCTCTAAATCACTGTTATCTACACTGCATCCCCTTGATAGTGAAAGATTTATTGCCTGGAGATAATTTCTGCCATTTGAGGCTTATTTTTCACTAGAAACATTATACAACGGTGGCAGGAGACCCTCACCCACCCTCACATGCGCCATGTGTTTTATCATGTTTCAAATATCTTAAGAACTTAAGGTTATTCTGTCTTTGTTTATGAAAACAAGCCAAGAGTTTTTGTTTTGTTTTAACATGTACCTGTGGTAGACTACAGCTCAGAGAGAGACCTGGGGAGTACATGACAAAAGCTATAGTCCACCTCCCAGAATCTGTGATTGGAAAGAAAGTGACATTTTTTTTAAAATGTCTGATGGGCACAAAAGAGAAGAATCCTCACAAATAAACTTCTTTTCTGTCACCTGCAGACAGACGATACTCACCTTTATCCCTCTCTCTAGCTTTCCTTATAATAAAATACCTCTGTGGAGAAATTCTCCTAATACCAACCTGCACTTGTTAGGACCCTCGGGCGAGTCTAAGCCCCAAAAACTGCTAAGTAGTATGGTTGGTTTTGAGTTTAGAACTCTGTGGAACTGTGTGTGCTCAGCGGCTCAGATACTTTAAATAAATCTACCAGATGCTAGCCGCACACCACCGCCATCACCGGGGTTCTCTCCCAGAATGTGCCCTTCTGGGCCGGGTCTGTTATTTAGCAGCAAACCTGTATTCTCTCTCCCTTCATTAATTCTCAGAGCTCTGCCTCACTGCAGGGATTAAAGCATCAGCGCACAATGGCTGAGCGAGACAGAAACATTGGATGCACAGCAGTTCTGGACCTCTGAGAATTAGGAAAGAGCACCATTGCCTGCCCAGGCTGTGTTGGCTAGGGATGAAGGCTGGGGACCAGAGGTGGAGACATACAGTTAATCAAGAAACAGCCTAAAGCAAAACCAGACTGGTGACTCATGCTATGAAGAACTGACTGGAGAAACCTGTGTGCATATTTGCCCCTGGTGGGGAAACTGCCTCAGTTGGAGGAGGCTTCTGCAGAGGTAATGTCTGAGATCCAAACTGAAGAGAAAGAGGAGCTGAGTAGACAAAGAAGTGGGGCGAGCATTTCAGAAGCAAAGAAAGCACACAGAAGAAGCGTAGCAGAGAAAGCAGGAAGAGTTGATAGACCAGAGAGCTACTTAGCTGCAGCAAAGACAGCAGGAGCGGTATGAGCTTGCAGAGTCCTAACCAGGCTGAAAGGAATCAGTTCCTTGCCCACAAGCACCCCTATCATCACTGAAGACTGTGAACAGGGGCCCTGCGATCTCAAAGGCTGCACAGCTGCAGTACAGAATGCAAGGTGATCTAGTGGGAACAGAGAGGCAGGGCCCACCGTGGGGTGGCTCCTTATACGCAGTAACTCAATACTTCTCTCCGCTCTGGGAATGACCCAGTAATTCTTCGAAAACTGAAAACTGGTTCTGAGAGAAAGAGAGAGGGGGGGGGGGGGAGAGAGAGAGAGAGAGAGAGAGAGAGAGAGTGAGTTAGCTTTAGGGCAAATAAAAGAAGCTCCTCTTTCCCAATTAAGGCACTAAACTCGTGAGTAATGACTGAAACTAATTATTCTAAGTGGAAGCAAGTCTGAAAATAGCAGTGCGTTTTGGAGGATTTTTATAGCTATTTTGGGAGAACGTGGGGAAGTTGCAGGCAGACTGAAGCACATCCCACATCACAGTAAAACACTGGGATGTTCATGTCACGGCCCTTTCACTGAACATGCTTACCCAGAGTCTACAGTTTAAGTAGCCCAAGAAGCACACTAACAGTGAAGGCGGAGGAAGCAGAGCTGCCTGCTACTTCTACTGTAATGCTGAGCTGCCAGTTCGGCAAGAGCTGTCGGGCTGTGTGTTACAACATGGACTTGTGATCAGATGCACTTGCCATGAACTTGCACCACAAGGTAGCATATGTCCTAACACAGGCCTTGCTGATTAGACAAGCACACCCCTTCCTGTTTTTAGACTCATCTTTACTCTTTGATGTCTGACGAACACCCTCAAAGAATGGATAACATGGAGGAAAAAGACCATCCTCCGACCCCCCCCCCACCAAAGCACCCTAAGCAAAGTGATTCGCAAGAGGGTATGATGGTAAATTGTGCTTCTTTTTTAATGTATGTGCATGTATATGTGTTCTCATGAATATCTCCCATGTGTGTGGAGACCCAAGGAAGCCAGAAAGGGATCAGCTCCCCGGGAGCTGCGTTTACAGGTGGTTGTGAATTAACCACTGAACCATCTCTCCAGCCCTGTGTGGTTATGGACTGAGAAATGCCTGGAAAATTTCATAAAGAGGGCCGAGGGGTATATCGGAACACATTTCTAAAAATCATCATCATCATCATCATCATCATCATCATCATCATCTAAGTGGGGGATGGGACAGACACTATTCCAGATGGGGCTGCAGGAATAAAAAGGGGAAAGGAGATCCAGGGACAACAGGATGGTCTCCATCTACTTCCCAGATCCCGCAAGGTGAAGAGTCTCCAGTCATCATGATGAGTGGAGCCAAGGACTATGGTTGAAACTTCAGGAACCACAAGTCAAAATAACTCATGCCTCAAAAGTGGTAGGTCCCTGTCCCTAGAGGCATTGCAGGTGTGGCTGCTGTGTCACATGTGGATCAGTAGGTGACAGAGAGGAGAGAGGCTATGTCTATGCTCAGTGTTCTTACCTATGAACATCTGAATGATTACAGTAGCCCAACATTCCCTGAAAAAAAAAAGGGGACCTGAGGCAACCACAAATCCTGCACCAGACAGGCCCAGATAAACTCCCAGGACATGTGGCATGGTCAAGGTGGAAACCAGAAGAACGAACCCTGGGCTGAGCAAGGAGCGAGCCCTAGACGACCACCAGACTAGAGCCATGGGGCCCAGACAGCTATCATGAGAAGATCACCAGTGCAGCACTGCTCAGGCCTTGGAGATCAGACCAAGCCTGAGATGACCCCTGCCTGGTACCATAATACAGCAGGGGCATAGCAGTCCTGAGACCACTCCTCACAACCCCAGATACTCAAAGACCCGAGGTGTCACTAAGATGAGCAAGTAGGTGGTGGAGAAGGGGAAGAGAAAGAGAAACAGAAAGACGTGGGCACAAGGAAGAGAGGCAGAGCTGAGAACTAGAGGGTAGTGAGGGTCAGCCTGATGTGAGTAGCTAGTGATGCTACCTACCTAGGGCCACATATGGGTCCATGGCCTTGCAGCAGCAGGGATCTATTGCCAGCAAAGGCCAAGCAGATGTCCCTCACCTGGGCTGCCACCCAGCACCATATTAGTGTCTGAGGAGAACTGGCCCCATTCCTTGCCTGGGCATCATGGGAGAGCTGGCCTTGGAGGCCTAGGAGCAGGAAAGCCGACCCCACCCTGGGCTCTGGCATCGAAGTTGCCAGTGAGCCTAACCCAAGGATACAGGCATGGAAGAGCTGGCCCTGCCACTCCCTCCTGTGTTGTGCTGTGGACGAGGGATACATTCATCCCTTACCAGTTTAGCAGACAGGAGACCTGGCTCTGCCCCTTACTAGCTGCAGCATGAGCAGGCTGCACACATTGTCAGGGCAGCACAGTAGAGCTGACCCTCTACTCTGGTGGGAGGGACTGGGGAGCTTGCCTGAGGCATGAGCATGAAATAGCTGAGCCCACCAATTTTCTGCTGTGTGGTGACATGAACAAGAGAGAGAACCCCACCCCCATTTCTTGCCACCTACAGTAGGCAGGAGAGTTGGCCCCAGTGGGGTCATAAAAACAAGAGAGCTGTCCCTGCCTCTCAGCTGCTACAGCACTTGGGAGAGTTGGCCCTGTACTGATGTAGGGTTTGTAGGTGAACCAGCCCCAAGGATGTGAGCACAGGAGAACTAGCCCTGCCTCTTGTCTTTTGCAGTGGTGTGGACAACAGGGATATGCCTTCCTCATCCCTCGATGTCTATGCTAGTCAGGAGTGCTGGCCCCAGGGTCATGAGAGTGGGAGAACTGGCCATGTCCCTCACCAGCTCCAGCAGAGAGCAGTTCCAGAGAGCAGGCCCCAAACCTTGCCTGGGCAGCACATAAGAGCTGGCCCTGGTTTTTGGTGGGGGTTGATGGTGAGGCAGCTCCAAGCCTGTGAATGCAGAAGATCCAGCAGACTGACCAGCTCAGAACTCTCTCGCGCCAAGATCCAGGGCTTTGAATTTGCCCACCCCAACATCTACCCCATCAGTGAACTGCTGGAGTATATGAAGGGGCCGGTCCTACAGACCCAACCACTACAGAATCTCCATGACACAGGACAACAACATGAGATCAGAGAGGTTCCAGTATTGATAAAGTAGCAGAAGCCAGAGGTCTTGTACCAGACCAATGAGTCACTGTAATGAACATTTGCAAGCAAAGAAGTGTGGTCAAAAGGGTATACTGTGGGACACAATGAGATTTTTTTTTCCCCACTGCTGGATTGAAGGTTGCAAGAGTGTTGGGTGGGTACGAGGGGAGCGGGAGATGACTGGAATTGGAGTTCATGATGTATGGTTCACAAGAAACCAATAAAAAGGCTAAAAAGAATTGCAGGTCAGGAATTTCTATTGGAGTGATACATGTTACTAGTATGGAGCGCTTTTACCCCAGAGAGTTCAAGGTTCAGATATAGCAGGGAAAGGACAAGGAGAAGATGAGAAGCAGACAAAGACTGCAAATGTGAGGAAGGCTCAGTGCCCAAGTGCTTCAATCCAAAGACTAGTCCTTTGGAGCAGAGCAAAGCTGCCGTTCACACTAGCTCCCAGGCCTCCTCTCTGTGAACGCCCACACACAGTTTTTGAGCTCCAGAGACACATTTTCTTGGTCTGTACATGCTGACAATTAGCTTCCTCTGTAACTCTCTCTAGACTGCAGAGCCCCAACACTACCTACACGTGCTTCTGCGAGGGACCCAGAGTTATTTAGGAATTGTCACACTAAACAGAATTAGCACTTACGATGCCTCAGGGAAATGGCTCTGGTTGCCATTTTTCTTCTGAAATGCCAGTCTTCAGCTATTCTAAACCGTATTAATATGACCTGCTTTCTTCAGCAATAATCATAACACGAAGACTTCAAAACTGTGGGGGGACGCAATATAGTTCATGACATTTTACTACGTAGATTTTCATTATGCCAAATCCCGCTCTCAAACGCCTTTACTTTTCCCAATTTTCTGCCAAGGAGACTCCATAGCTTTAAGTGTTCTCTCCTGTGTGGGCAGCAAAGGAGAGAAAGACCTACAATTTTTCATTCCCAGAGGCTTGGTGGCAGCAAGAAGTGAAGAATGTCTGAGATTCATTAATTCTTCATTTTTCTAGGCTAATGGGGAAACACAAAGCCAAATCCCCACCTATCTTTCAGTCAAGTTTCTTGCTCATTAAATTTTCTGGCCAGCTGCAACGCCAAAGTACGTGATGTTAGTCTCACAGACTTTTTTAGATCCTTTCAGAATATAGGAAAAGGGTGGGCTGAATGCAAACAGATAGAAAGGGTTAGGAAATGGGCACTGAAACCAAGCTGAATAATGGTCAAGGTTTGTATTGTGACCACCACGCCAATGCCGTGGGGCAATGAAGCCACTTCCTATCAGTGTGCCAGACCCCCAGGAGATCTGCCCAAGATATCATGTCTCTCAGCTCCTTCCTGAAACAAATACCCATACCCATGGGTCCAGCATCTTTATTTACAAATTCACTCAACTATAGATTAAAAGTATTCAGAACAAAAGTATGTTTGTGTGTATTGAACATGTACAGACGTGTTTTAGTATCATTCCCTAAACAATTGAGACAATTACTATTTACATAGTGTTTGTATTGTATTAAGTAGTGTAAACTTAATGTGATCAAATAGAAGAGGGTGCGTTTAGTGTATATGTAAATATTTGAGGAATTGGTAAGGAGGGGTCCTGGAACAACCCCCTGCAGATACCAAAGCTCTTCTGTATAAATCATAGGATAGAAGGGTGACTCTGAAAACAATAATTTTATATTTAATTTCTCTCCCAGTGTTCTAGAAATTTCATCTAACCACAGGAAAAATATCACTTGATTGGCTTAGCCTTTACTCATGTGGAAGGCACGTGCTTCCCACTTTCTCATCTCGGCCATTTCTTTTTCATAAAAGAAAAGCTCACTAACTGCTGTTACCGAAACCTCAATGCCCATGCCTCATCCTGAAAGGGAACGCTTGTTCCACGCCTTATTCATGAATATATTCATATAAACTAAGTGCATAAACGGGCGGGAGCAGGCAGAGAAAGCACACCAACAGTCAGTGGATAAGTGCTGTGTCTCCACAGGGACTTCCAGCCAAGAGGAGAGGAAGAGGGAGGGCAGGAGACTAGCTATGATGTAATCCTGCAGTCTTACAGGCTAGAAGCCTTGGGAGATTTCCTGCCTTCCCCAGCAACTTGTGCAAATATGGGCATTTAGGCACAACCCCAAACTTCTTCAGTTTCGACATTGGTATGCTGGGGATCTGCTTTAGCCATTGCGTGTGGTGGGGAAATCAAGTCTAGGACCCTCGGGCAGGTCTTGCATCCTGGTATCAGTGTGCACTTGTGAATCACTACCCAAATGTGTCAAAATCTCTGAAGCCAGGTTGGACACTTTCCAAAGAAGTCTAGAATCTGAAGGTCCAAATTCATCACTTTAATGTCTTTGAAAGCTAGTAAAAATATTTTATCAGCTGCAGGAATTACTTACCCTAAATGCAGAATTGCCAGTTCATCAGAACACTCCTCTGAATTATTTCTGGCAAAGCAAACTTTAACAACCAGCTCAGTCTGGACATTTTACCTGCTGAGAACATCTGGCACTGATGTGTTTAGCAACTCAGGGAAATCAGTTTCACCTGTCTGCCCTTTTGTTTCTTTTCAATGACCACCTATCCCAAACTAGGCTGAGTACAAAGTCGGTATTCAGAAACCAATGAATGAAGGAAGCATTCATGAAAAGCCTAAGAACTTTCTAGAAAGAGTGAATTGAAAGTTCTCTCCAGGTTTAGTCCATTGTTTGCATTTCCTGATAAGACTAGTGTGGAGGCTAGACTAAAAAAGGTCAGGAAACTGTAGAACATGTGCCATATGGCTCTCCCAGCAGCTATAGGTGTTGGCTATTGTGAGGGCCAGCACCAACCTGTTAAAAAGTGAAGACAAGCAGAAGCCTTCCAATACTGACAAATCCCTCAGCACCTCTCTTCCGAGCCAACAAATTAACACAACAGTTCTCACACGTTTTCACTACGACTTCTGGCAGCAGATACCATTTTATGTGGCAATCAAATATACTCTATTTCTATTGGTCATTCATTCAGCTGTCCATATGCCCACTCACCCATATGCCCAAGTATACATTCAAGACATGTGCTGAAACAAATGCTAGGTGAGGCATACTATACTGATTTTGAGATCTAGTATTTGAGAGTCAAATTCAATGTCCACTCACTACAAAATACTTGGTGTTTCTAGAGTATATTGATACCTTGTCATTTTCCCCTTTGCTCAATCCACATGAAACTTTCACTGTACTTTATGCAGTTAATGCCTTAAAGCTCATTTCAAACAAAAGAAACTGTCACTAAGGCAGGACCAGATTTAGGACACTAAGGAAATACACATGAGTCTATCATAAGAAATCTAATAGATCAAATACTTCATTTGGTTAACATAGCAGTATTAGAAATGTATCCAGCTGTGTAAAGTCACTTGGTCCCAGTGAGATAGACTACTGAACCTGCACAGAGACAATGGAGACCAAGGCAGTAAAATAACATAATCAAGCCAGGAGCAATGGCAAACACCTATAAACCCAACACGTGGATGATGAGAACAGGAAGATCAGAATGTCAAGGTCATCCTTGGCTACACATGCATTTCAAGGCTAGCCTGGGCTACATGAGACCCTGTTCTGGAAGAAGAAAGGAAGGAAGAAAGGAAGGGATAGAGGGAAGGAGAGAAATGGCAGATAGATGGTGCTGAAAGAAAATGAAATGACTGCCATTTGATCTTACAATTGGGCAAACTGTTCTTTCGCTGAGTCATCTAATGAGCAATACTTTAAAGTTATAATCAGAGAGGCAAGCTATCTCTAAAGGGTAATAGTGGTACTCATGTCTTGGCAGTGACCAATCACTCTTAACTGGACTGAAAGCTCAACGGGAGAAAAAAACGAGGCCTGGGACTGAAAACCTAGACAACTACTAGGGGCAAGTGAAGTCATGGAGTTTAGAGGAGAACCTATGGCCACTTTATTAGACCAGAGTGATCCCTGAACTGCATTCTAAAACATACCTTGATATCACACGTAGGTATAGCTCCCACTCCTCAGTAAAGGTTCTCTTTGCAACAGATGGACACCACTATAGAAAAGCACCATTGGTCACAATGCAGAGATAACTGATTATGGGGTGCCCAACCCCAATGGATACATCTATCACACAACCTCCTCACCTCAGGCTCAGGAGAATGGAAGGAGGCAAAGAACCAAAAGCCTGCTGTGAGATAATGTCGCCTTAAAATGACAGGGAAGTTATACTCGTCCTCAACCTAAACTACTAGATCAATAGACATGCTATCATGGTATGATATCATGGCAGAAATCTCATGGAGTCCCACCCCCAGACAAGGAATTACTGGCAACTAATGACTACTAAGAGAGGAAGAAAACTAGTCTTCCCCAGGTGTGAGCCCTCTGTTATCCAATACCAAATTTCAGCCCTAAAATCATAGACATACAACCAACACCAAGCAAAAAGACGATGTTCTATTTGTATATATTTATACATTGTGTGTGTGTGTGTGTGTGTGTGTGTGTGTGTGTGTGTGTGTAAGAATAATAATCAAAGAAAAAGAAGTCATGAATTTAAGAGAAAAGGAGATGGAACAGGTTGGATGGGGAAAAGAAAAAAATGATATGATTATATTTTAATACTTTCAAAATATGATATTTAGGCCAAAAGCAAATAATCTCACACTAACCAGAGAACTGAATTTTTAAAAAAGTACCACCTGCAAATGCAATTGTAGTTGCTGTTGTGGGAGCCTATTTCTGCCCTTCCATTATCTCATTTAAGTGATTGGGGTGTGGCCCAGTTGAACGGAGCACTCAGCATCTACAAGGTCATGGTTTCAATCCCAGAGTTATGGTGTGTGGGGGTGAGAGGTTGTATAAAAGAACATACATTTAATTGTACTATAAGGCCTACACCACATAAAAAAATTAAATAAAGGAGAAGGGAGCTAGGAATGAATAACGATGTTCTGGAATAAGAAAATCACACTAAGTGGTCACTCAAATCCACAGGCACGAATAATCAGCTGTGATTGTAAGGTAGGCTTCTCGAGGCTAATCTACAGGTAAATGCTTGCTCTATCTCCTGCCTCCTTTAAAAGCCTAAAGGTGTATATAAAAAGAATTCCAGCAATGCAGAGTCAGTCTACAAAATATGGATTAATATGCCTATCACTCGCGTAAAAGGGGGAGGAGAGGATGAGCTCTAGAGCACAAATATGCCTACAGCTTGCTGGGATTGGAAGCATCAGTGTGAAACAATAAAAATTTGAAAGCAGTTGGTGTGACCTTATAAATTAAGATATTATGATAAGTCATGAAACAGCTACTAGAAAATAACATATGGATATACGTAAAGAAAGGATTTTAAAAACTACAGTGCTATGTATTTACGTAAAGCTGGGTGTGCGGCTTATGCCTATGACCCTTTGATTTGGGAGGCTAAAGCAAGAGGATTGCTGGGCTAGTCTGGGCTGCATAGTGAGACCCTGTCTCGAAAAACAATCAGTAAATAAGAAAAAGAATTAAACAAATGCTAGGAAAAATGTATGCTTAATACCTAAGAGCGGAGCAATGAGGATCAACAACAAAGAGTAAAGACAAAAAAACGAAGGTGAAATGGTAGCCTCCCGTTCAACCACAGCCTTCACAATGCTAAGCATAAAACGCTATATAAAAAACAGGCATCAACTGTCGCAGGGTCTGAGAGTGGCAATGAAAGCCAAAGGGGAAAGGGGTGGATATGATGCAAGGAGGAACTGCGCTAAGGTCAGAAAGATGGGCTGTAGCTGGGTATGTGGGTGTACACCTTTAGCCCAGCACTCATGAGACAGGGGCAGGCGGGCCTCTGAGTTAGGGACCAGCCTAGTCTACAGAGAGAGTTCCTAGACAGCCAGGATTGAGAAACCCTGTCCAAAAAAAGAAAAAAAAAAAAAAAAAAAAAAAAGGAAGGAAAAGAAAATTGAACTTTAAAAAATTACTAAAAATAGACATGATGAAAAGACAATACATAATAAAAGGGTCAAGGGATTAGAATGATATGATCATTATGAACTCAATAACAGGGCCCCCAAATAATTGAACCAAGAACTGACAGAATTAAAGGAATAGGTAATTCACTGATAATAGTTAAGTTTGACTAGGCAGGTGATTGACAAGACTGTAACATCAGGCAGAAGCGTGAGTCAACAAAGCCTACAGTCACTCCAGACATCTAGTAACACACATCTGACGTACACACAGGAGATCTCCGGACAGACCATACACTGGGCCAGTAACCGTGGGTCAACACACTTACAAAGATAAAAATCAAAGGAAACACGTACCCTGACCACAAGAAGGTGGAAATGAAAAATCAGTGAGAAAAAAAAGTTTAGGGGCTGGAGAGATGGGTCAGCGGTTAAGAGCACTGACTGTTCTTCCAGAGGTCGAGAGTTCAATTCCCAGCAACCACATGGTGGCTCACAACCATCTGTAATGAGATCCAATGCCCTCTTCTGGTGTGTCTGCAGACAGTGACAGTGTATTCATATAAATAATAAATCTTTAAATAAAAATAAGTTTGGAAAATTTATAGGTGTGTGGAAATTAAACAATTCACTTGGACATACCAAAAGGTTAAACAGGAAATCATGAGGGAACAGAAAGACCTTGGCATGGATAAACTGGAAAGGCAATGTGCTAAAGCAGAAAGAATCAGCTATGACAACATTAAAGATCAGTTTACAATAAGGGGCCTTCCACACCAGCAGAGAAGTGCTCAAATGGAGAATCTAAGCCTCCAAGGAAGAATGCGATAAAGCGAAAGCAGGGAGAAGAAAGTGACACCAGGAAGAAAGTGACACCAGAAGACAGAAAACGACAGAGAAAATGGGGAGTCTCAAGCTCAGGCCAAACTTTCTTATTCCTCTCTACACATTGGGCTTCTGCTGGGGACTTGGCTGCCCACACACTAGCCACCCACAGGGTAGAGAGCTAGGTCAAGTGACAGGGAAATGGCCCTCACTCTGAGCTCCTTCCTGCCGCTCTTGTGGCTCCTACAGTGTCTGCCTATTTTAGTTGTCCTTTGGGACCTGGCAATACCTGAGTGCATCTTACTCAGTTCACATTGTTAGCTGAGGGAAGGTCATTCTGATATAAGGTACACGACCGTGATCATAAGTGGAGACTGCAGAGAGCGGAGGCAGGACGGCTAAGGCAGCACAGAAAAAGTTGTAGCCAGCTCATGACCTAGGAATGCCACAAAGTCATGAGTCATCCTGACAGGCCAGTAAAACTTTTTCAGGCTGGTGGTTAAGAAAAAGCCTCTGAGTGAGACACAGAGGACTGACTGCTCTAGCCCAAAGTAAAAGTAAAGCTAGTTCTCCTGTGCTCGTTTAGACTTTGAACCATGTCCATGGGCCAAAGCTCCTCTGATCCTGAGACATAACCGAATTAGCCTGTTTTTTGCTTGTTTTGTTTGTTTTGTTTTATTTTGTTTTGTTTTATTTTGTTTTGTTTTATTTTGTAGACCCAGCTGAGGCCTCTGCATATACATCAATAATCCATATGTGTACAATCTCTGTTCATTGACTCTGTAAGTCTAGAACTAACTAGAAGACTAAGGAATAACAATGGAACATTTTAAGTACGCAGGAAACCCAATTAAACCATCAGAGAAGTAGCCCCAAAATACAATCAGACAGGCAGAAGATGGCCACCATGAAACTCCCCAAAGGGGTTCAGCAGACAGCCCACATTTGATCCAAGGGTGACTTATTTCCTTTTCTTGCCAATCCATACATCTGCAACTTCAAACATTTTTCAAAGGTAGATCCAGTGACACGCGGCCCCCATACCCACCCCAATATCAAGTCACTGCAGGACTAGGCGCATCCTCTCCCACTGGGGCCAGACAAGGTGGCCCAGTTAAGGGATCCATAGGCAGGCGACAGATTTAGGGACAGCTCCTGTTCCACTTGTTGGAGGATCAGCATGAATACAAAGTTCAGTGGAAAGCAGAGAGCATCTTAACAAAATGGTGCCGATCAAAGACCTCAACGTGCTCTTTCTCTTAGTCTCTTTTCTTGCTCTCTTGCTCTTGCCCTCTTCCCTTTATCACTTCTCTCCCCATCCCCCTACCCCCTTCCCTCCACATGCTCATCTCCAACCTTTACTCTTCTCCTCTTCTACTCTTCTTCTCTCAATAAACCTTTCCACGTGGAAAAAAAACAAAACAAAACAAATCAAAAAACTTCAACGTAAGGCCAGATACACTAAATCTAATAGAACAGAAAGTGGGGAGTTAGCCTTGAATACATGGTATTTTGTAACCACTCCCTCTCTCACCTGCTGATTGATTTAATAAAAAGCTGACAGCAAAGGAAGAGAGAACAGGCGGGACTTCCAGCAGAGACAGGAACTCTGTGAAAGAGTAAGTGTGGAAGATTTGCCAGCAAGATGCAGAAGAAGCAGGCTAGGAGTGAAGAAGAGGTAAACCAACGAGCCGTGTGGGCAGAACATAGGTCAATATATACGGGTTAATATATATTTAAGTTATGAGCTACTTGGGAACAAACCTAAGCCTTAGGGCCCAATACTAAAATTAATAAATATAAGTCTCTTTATTCAGAACTGTGGCAGACATAGAAAGACCATACAGTTATACCCCAAAGATTAAAAGATATTTTAAACCTAAATCAATTTATTTTCAATACCAAAACATATGGGAACAAAAATTATCCAAAAATTATTTATATTCAAAAACTTGAGCATAATAATTTAACAATAATCTTTTATAATAGAAAGTAAAAATTTATTTTACAGAGTGAGAGAGTGAGAGAGAAAGAGAGAGAGAGAGAGAGAGAGAGAGTGTGTGTGTGTGTGTGTGTGTGTGTGTGTGTGTGTCCCCACTTGCACACTTACGGAATCAGAAAACAACTTCCAGGAATCAGTTCTCTCTTTCCACTAGGGAGTTCCAGGGCCTGAACTCAGGTCATGAGTCTTGGCAGGAAGCATCCTTACTCTCTGGCCCCCATCACAAAGCCTCTACAGCTGAAAGTGCTTCGAATTAGGTAAGCAACTGTCTACGGTAATTTATTAGATTGTCGTTATTATCATTATTATGAGGCAAGGGCCACGCACACTCCAAAGCTCCAAGGAGTGCTGAAGGGGGATGAAGCTGGGCTATGGGATCGAGGCTTCTTTCCGGGTAAGTACCAACCAAGAGAAACAGGGCGGAGGCAGAGAAGAAAGCAGGTCAAGTCTCAGCGCACTTCGGGTTTTAGGAGACCTAAACATGTCTGATGCAGCTAAGAATGGGAGCGCAGATACTCTGGAAAACAGATAGCCCCTTCCCGTCCCCACTGTGCGAGTGTCCATAAGTCACAGAAAAGAACTGGGGTGGTGCTTTGGCACCAGTAGGATACAGTTTTCAAACTCTGACCAGAACTAACCACAAAATCTTTCTCCTTGACCTTAGGCTATGTGCTCCACTGCCTTGGGCAAATTCATCCCACGATTAAAGCCACGTCCACAAGACAAATTCATGTGGACAAGAAGAAATGGCTGGGCATACCTAGAGGAAAGAACTGAATCCTACCTTCACCAGTAGTAAGACCTCAAGGCGCCCTGCAGGCTCCCAAAATAAGAGAAGGCAACCACGCGTAAAGGTTCAGACATGAATTTTTCTGAGGTAAGTGTATGTAGTTCCCCCTCTTAAAAAGATACTCCTTATCTACAAGGGGAGTCAGCAAACAGCAAATAAAAAGAGCCAACTGATAGATAACTCGAGGTCTGCCAGATAGATTATCTCTATTACAACCCCTGGACTCTGTCCTTGTGGCTTGACCGCAGTCACAGGCACCAAGTTAAATGGGTGGGTAGCTCTGTATTCCAATGATACTGCACAAAAACGAGGCATAGGCCAGATTTAAGCCACCAACTGGCAACAGGCTGCTGTGATCTGCTAGGACCCACTGTGTACAGGATGCCAGGCTGTTGAGAAGGGCTGTTCCCTCTCTGTTCCACCCCACCCTGCAGACACCACGGAGCTCCTTCCTTATTGCTCCTTCCTCCTGCCCCTCCCACTATAGCTGCCAAAGAGGCACTAAAATGTTCAATCCAGAAATATTACCTCAATGGTAAAGGAAAAGAAGAACCTCCCTAATTACGTGTTTCCCATGGATACATTAAGAACACTAGGTTAGGGCCCCTTTTCCTGACAACCTGCTTTTTCTGATTCGTATTTGAGGTTTTGTTTTTTTTCCCTCATTTCACTATTGTAATTAAGTAACTGTGTAACAGCTAATGGTGGTCCCCTTATCTACTACAGGGTGAACTCCTTGAGGTAGGGAAAAGAAAACGTCCTGTTCACAGATATGGACATCTACTAACACAGGTCTAACAGGAGATGGGGATCAACGAATATCAGCTTAAGGAACGAATACATTATTTACACATGGTTGTTATCAAAGCAAGTGGAAGCTTAGTCTCCTTTTTGGTAGAAAGTTTAGCACATTCCTACCAGGCTAAATGCTTCCCCATTGATGGTAGTCATATACCCATCCCCAAAGCAGATCTATCACAATCCTTGTAAAAGCTAACCATTCTTTATGACACTGGCCTGCCTTCCAGTTGTTCACCCTTGCAAAGCGTGTAGCCATGTGTTGTTATTTTCTATCTTCATGGACTGTTTCGTTAGGAGACATGCGCAGGAACAGGTCCTAGCTAAGGGGTAGGAGCATCTCTGAGGCAAATGGAGCACATCATGTGTTTGAGGGTCAGCCTCCTGTCCCCTGACCTCCACAGAAATCGCCAGCATGCTGCTTCTGGCAACTTCAACTTCACGCAGGATGTTTTCAAAGCACTGCTAATACCACCGACTTCAAATAACCTCTCACTCTGCCTGTTCTTACTTTCGATAACTAATAAAGCTAAAGAAGTTTTTAAACGCTTCAGGCGGGGAAATGGCAAGACAGTGTGAGTCCCTGAGTATATACATAGTATCTTGTGGGGATGTCAAAACAGCAGGAGAAATCCCATCTTTGCTCCCACTCTTTTGCTGCTACTGAGGATTAAAGCCAGACCTTGCGCATGCTATAGGCAAGCAGCCTACAGCAGAGTTACAACCCCAGCACCACCTCCTTTAAAGAGACTATGCAGCCTGCTCCACAATTCCCCAAGCTGTTCCAATGCGCAGCAGTGAGGTCTGTGGGTAAACGCCAGGGTGCAGTCTGGAAAGTGGAGCCTCCTGATGACTCCAAGCTGCAGCAAACCCCTGTCAGAGTCAGGATCCACTCAGGAGACCGTAACCTCTGACGGGAGCCCCGTTTCTGCTCACTGGTCCTTTAAAAGTGGCCAGCTTCCTGCTGTCAAAGGATGACAACGAGATTAATTATGACCACGCACAGCTCTGCTCAACACACGGATGAAACGACCATTGTAGATGTATGACTACCAACCACTCAACGTGACCGTCACACTCAGCTCCAACTAATGAGGAGTTAGGTAATTGAGAGGGGACGATAACACAGCAGATCCGCAGGATCGCATGCTGCTATCTTTAAAGTACACATTTTCCAGAGAGTATTATATAAAGCATCTCAGCCCAAACGCAGGTGTGTCTACTCCATGTGCTTCATTTTTCTAATGTTCTTTACCGTTCTGTGACCATCTGGACCTAGAAGCCAGGACACTAAGTGCAAAGCTCTCCTTTGCCTGACCAACAAACCAGCTATGGCCCAGGGGAGAGGGATCACTCAATAACCTTGGTCTCAGCGTACTTTCTTAGAAATGTATAGGCTTAGTTCACATAGTTTGAACTGCCCCCCCCCCCACCTCAGTTGAAACATTGTACTTCTGTACAGACCATTTGAGGACAAAGCTTTATAACTTCACCATCTTTGGTAGAAAGTATAACTCAAGAGCAGGGCAGCCACTGCACTCGTGCAAGCTAAATGAACCACAAATCCGGATCACGACAGAAGCCACTATCTATGTGCATTTCGGTGACTTTGAAACTCGGCCCCCAATTACTGTCAGGGGCCGAGCTAGCATCCTTGGCTTAGTCACCCACATCTACATAAAAACTGTTTGCCTCCTATTCCTTCTGAAGATCTCTGGGGAACTATTCACCACTAATCCCAATGCTGCTTAACACAAGTTCCTAGCTGGAAGAAGAGGGACTACTGTATTAAGTTTAATTTTCCTAACCCCAGGCTTCCTGGTGAAACGAATATATTACTTGTCACGCATAGAAAACACCAAAGCGGGGCTTAGAGGTTGCTTGTTCCACCTACCAGAAAACCAGACAAAGGGTTGCATTTCAAAGTCAGTATTTTAAGAAAAACATTTCATAGCAGCAGCAGCATGGAGGAGCACTGGGCATCTTACTGTCCAGGTTTGGCAGATGGCGGGAGGGGAGGGTTATGGCTTTTCCTTTACCATCTTCCAATGGCAGTGGTAAAGCTCAACCTAAGGTTCTTGAGAAAAGAAGAGACAGCATGGATGATAAGAATAATGAATGTGACAATGACAGGGACAGCAGCTCACTGACAGCATAGGGTAGACACTGGCACAATGGCATTAACCAATATATGATCTCTTTTGCTATATATGTCATTCCCTTTAGTCCTCACAAAATTCCAAAGATGTCGCCACAATTGTAACCCTGAGGAAGGGGGGGGACACTAAGATTGTGGGTAACCTGCCCAGTAGGCCTCTCAGTGGTAATAACCAAACTGGACTCAACCTGGCTATGCCCTTGAAGCTCAGCACTAGAAAATGAGTGTGATGTCATATCAGATCAGTTGATCTGGGATTGATGAACGAGTAACAGCTTGGGGTGCAGAACAGCCAACAGTTGTGAGGTGGGTGGCCTCGGAGGCTGAGCTCACAGGTGGGCGTTGATCACAGTATGGTGGCCACCCTCTGTGCTGTCAGGGTGAAGGTGATCTCTAGCCAGAATGGCTGGCCAGACTACTGTCTGCAGCTTTGCAGGAAGCTGTTCAAAAGGATCATTGGGGAGGAAAAAAAAGATCTTTCTAAATCAAGCTGTACCAATATTTTTATTTCCTTTCATGTAATGCCACATCTAAACTCGTTAGATGAGTTTGTTTTTAAATCCTAGGAAACAAGTCTTAGTGGCTTAAGTTAAGAAAACAAAAGGTACTATTCTCAAAGCAAAGAGCACAGACAAGTAGTTGATAAGTGTGGTTCTTACTGTGCTTGGGAGCTAAGCACTGTGTGGCATGCACACAAACACTGTTTCAGAAAAAAATGGCACAGGCTGTGATACTTATGCATATTAGATACCCTGATCATGGTTCTAATAATATTCTTTTAATAAGAAGTCCGTAGAGACAAATCTAACTTTGAGTTAGCAGAGAAGACTTAGGTTATTAATAGCTTAGATATATGCAGTTCAGAAAAAATATCAGAAAAGTTTGTCTGGGCTTTTTTTTAACCTTACAGGTCTTTTCATTTGTATTGAAAAGAGATTTTTCTCTCATATATTTCATCCTGACCAAAGTTTCTCCTCTCCTCCACTCCTCCCAATTCTTCCCTACACCTCTTCTCCCCCCCAGATGCACTCCCAAGCTTCCAAGAGGTGACAGCCGAACACAAAAAACAAAATACAATAAGAGAGGGCGAAAGAAAGCCTTCACGCCAAGGCAGGACAAGGGCAATCCAATAGGAAGAAAAGAATCCCAAGAGCAGGCAAAAGAGTCAGAGACATACCACTCACTCCCACTAGAAGTCTCACAAAAATACCAACAACAGCCATAAGGTATGCGGATGTTAGCTGTTAAGGAAATGCTAATCAAGCTACAATCCACAGACTCAGAGACATTAGGTAAGAGGCAGACTCTAGGGGGAGGGGAATAGAATAGAATTTGCAAGTGGACTGGGGGCAGGTCATGATGGTAGTGGGAGGGATCAGGTTAGGGAGGGGTGGAAGGAGAGAGTGTGGGGAGAGAGAGATGGAATTGCGGAGCATTTGGGGGTATGGTATGGAAAGCTAGTGCAGTGGAAACTTCATGGACTCTAATGAGGAATCCTAGTAATGGAGGTTGTGGTCATCTTTTGTAGCCAGGGGTGGGACTGAGTTGTATTCCGTTGAGTTGTTGGCTGAGGTGGTCCCGGGGAGATCCCTAAACAACCAAGGCTGATGCTAGGACAGAGGGTCACACTCAAAAGACTGAGAGTGGGGGCCATATTGCTGAGGTCTACATCCACGCAGCTCACTGAACATAGAGAGATTCAGCTGATGCCTTCATGGAGTCTTCACCATCCTTGTCTCTTTGGCACAATAAAGTACTCACAGACTATGGAAAGAAAAACCTGGACACTAATCCAGCCACAAAACCCACCACCTACAATCTGTCCTGCCTGCAAGATGTGTTGGGGCAATGGTGGCACAGAATTCATGGGAGTGGCCAACCAATGCCTCGTTTAACTTGAGGTCCATGCCACAAGAGGGATTCTAAGCCCTATACTGCCTGCATGGCCAGGAACTAGAGAGACTGGATAGCCCAGAGACCTAGGATAGGTGCCTTGTCTTGTCACTGTAAGAGTCTTCTGGCAACATATGGGAGCAGACAGAGACTCACAACAAGACATTATGCCAACAAAGAGTCTAAACTGGAGGTCCCTATCAGGTTTCCTCCCCTCAGAGATCTGGGAACCATGCCAAAGAGTATGAGAAAACATTGTAGGAGTCAGAGGGATCAAGGACACCAGAAGAACATGGCCCACTGAATCAACTAAGTAGGTCTCATATGTGCTCAAAGAGACTTAAGTAGCAAGCATAGGGTCTGCATGGGTCTGCACCAGACCCTCTGCATAAATGTTATGGGTAATAATTTTTTAAAATAAACTTAGATTGTTAATTTTATGGCTTGTCACTTACTTTTAAAACAACTGACAAATTGCTGTGTCTAATCTGGAAACTGGGCCCTTTGTGGTATTTGTTTAAAAAAAAAAAAAAAACAAGAAAGAAAAGAAAAAAAGAAACACTCAGAGCCAGAGCTACAATTGTTCCTTAGTCTCTCCCCAATCCACAGCCCTAACTTGAGGCTTTGGCATAGGCCTATAATCCCAGCACTGAGGAAGCAGAGTCAGAAGAACACTGTGCATCTGAGTACAGCCTGGTCTATACAGTACTTCCAGGCCAGCTAATGCTACACAGTAAAACTTTGACTCCAGAAAACCAAACCAAACCCAGACAGGGGTTGCAGGGAGGGTTTAAAAACTCAAAATAGAAACCCTGGACGTCTATCCATTGATGTCACCACTGTTCACAATTCCTCTATCAGAATGCCAATTTTGACGTTGAATAGGATAGGTATGTCACAAGAACCCCAAGCCTAGTAAGGAACACTGGGAAAAAAATAGAGAAAATAGAATGCGGGGTAAAAGACAAAACATCCCCCAGTTACAGTGTGGCCAGATATCAGCTCTGATGAGCACAGCTATTGGAGGCATCATGGAGAACAAGATCAGAAGACTTCCAGGATGGTCTTCTGCCAGTCTCCAGAGTCACAGGGAGCCACAGAGTGACTGGAAGATGCCCCAGCTCTGTGTTCTGTACATAGCAGGAAAACCTCAGCTCAAATACTAAGAGTATGCTAACAATGGCTGACCAAAAGGGAAGGGGCATTGGGAATCTCCTTTTCTAAGACCTCCAAACACTGCCAACCTTTCATGTTGTGTTTTATGCAGCTTAAACCATCACTGTTCAGACCTACTGCCAATCCCTGTGTGAGAGAAAAGGCCTTTCAGAATCACTACCACCTTCCAAGACAGAAGGATGCACAGGCCTCTACTATCGAGACTGAAGGCACAGGTCCAACATGGCCAAGCTTCAGGAATTCGGCAACCATAAATTCCAAAGGCAGGTTTCCATATCACATCAGCAGGGAGATAGTGATAGGTCTGAGGCTTGTGAGCTGCACTTCTGAGACCTCTCTGTTAGCTCTATTACTAGCAGGAAAAGTAAGATCTAAATGAGGTTTCAAGAGGCTGGGTAAGAGTGCTTGCTTTGCAAGCATGAGGACCTGAGTTCAAATTCCAGCATCCACATAAAAAAAGCCACGTGTGGTACTCTAAATGAAAATGGCCCCCACAGACTCAGAGGGAGGGGCATTATTGGGGGTGTAGTCTTGTTGGAAGAGTATGTAATGGGGAATCTTTGAGGTTTCAGAAGTTCAAACCAGGCCCAGTATCACTTTCTCCCATGGATCCATATGTAGAAGTCTCAGTTACCTTCCCATGTCTATGTCTATCTGCATGCCACCATGCTTCCCCTCATGACAATAATGAACTAAACCTGTGAGCTGTAAGTCAGGCCCAATTAAATACTTTTCTTTCTAAGACTCGCCATGGTCATAGCATCTGTTCACAGCAATAAAACTTTAACCAAGATACCAGGCGTGGTTACACATATCTGTGACCACAGCGCTATAGCAAAGACGGGCAAATCCCAGGAGCTTGCTGGTTAACTGGCCAGACTAGCAGAAATAGCAAGATTCTGGTTCCTTGAGAGCATCTGTCTCAAGGCAATAGGGCAGACAGCAGTAGAGAAAGTCCCCTCCCCAATTCTGCTCTGGGTCCTAAACAAGTCTGTGTGCTTGCATACTCATATGCATGCCACAACCAAAGAGAAATCTACAAATAGAATGATGTCGTCTGCTTTTTAGTTGTCCCACACATATATCTCCCAAAGGAGTTTCACTGGACATAGAAGCAGAATCTGTGCAATCTAATAGGCTTCTGACTTTATAGGCTAGTCGATAATCACTGTGGGGATAGTAAACAGTCCTTTCCTGAATAGTTCTTGGACTTTACTGTACACTAGTCACCTGGGCTCTCTGTAGGCTGTGGCTCTGATTCAGTGGGTCTGAGCTAAAAGGGCAAAGTTCTACATTCCTAATGAGCTTCCAGAGTTAGCTACTGGCCCAGTGACAATGTTGACTAGCAGAGCTGGGTTTACCAGACACTTTTCTCAGTGGCTCTCTAGCCTGACCAAGTGGAAGGAAAATATGATCCATGAGGCTCCTTGGGGAACATATCTTATTTTAACAAATCACTGAACCAATCTTACTACAAAAACAAAACAACAATGAAAAAGTTCTAATCTAGGCAATATACCACGATTCACTCAACATATAGTAACTGAATACTAGGAGCATAGCCACTGGGCTGTTTCTGAGTATTTCAAAACATGTCTACTACTTGCCTAGCATGCAGAAACCTCAGCACTTGCAGAATGAATAAGCGAATGAGGACACAACTGCACAGAGGAGAGAAAAGAAACCACAAGGTCTTGGCTCCCCACTGGTCCCTGCATATATTTCGATGGTCCTATCTGTTAAGATAGGATGATACAAACCCACCACCAGGCTTACAGAAAGGGAAGACGGACAATGGGAGGAAGAGGAGGACTGCTGGAGGTGAATGGGGATGAGGGAACAGTATATACAGAAGCCAACTTCTGGAGATCACTGAGACCCAGATGTCCTACTGAGCACCTTCCCCTAGATAGCCCACTTAAGTCTCTTCTAAAGCTTTGTGAATTGAGGATTAAGATTTTCATTCTTTAGCTGGAAACCTGAGGCACAGAAGGTAAGTAACCCAAGATTCAAGGAGGAAGGAGAAGGCAGGCTTTGGAGCAAAGCCATAGAAGCCTGGTTCTCAGGGTGGTGCAATGACTCACTGGCTGGCAGCCAGCCACGGCAAGCCCAATACCACCTTCTGATCCATTTTGCAAGCTTTGGTCCCCTGAATTGACCTGGCTATGTGGCCTCTCTAAATTGGACAGTAACCACTTCAAGGATATAACTGGTATTTTTGGTGTCTATATTTTTATTATTCTGATGCATTGGATGTGGAGGCTCCATGTGTGGTAAGATTTTGTTCTAAAATTTTCAAAATCAGGAAGTAAACACATAGGTGCAGTGAATACTATTACAATGGGAAACGGGGTGAGTCTTTTAAAGTTTCAAAGACATACAAAGAAATCTCATATAACTGCCTACACAGAAAGGTCAATGGTTTGCATTTTGCCTCATCTGCACAAACCTTCCCCTCCCTCCCTCCCTCTCTCCTTCCACGTTCCTCTCCTCTCTCCCTTTTCTCTCCCTCCCCTTCTTTCTCTCCATTGTCTTTGAATTCTTTTCAGAATGAATGATTCTGTATTCCTTCCTGTGATTCCTAAGGACCAGGCCATTCTCTGACATGATCACAAAGAAGTCACCAGCTTCTGGAAAAGTTATAGTTACTTTAGTACCATTATCTAATCTACCATCCACCCTCAAGGCTGTCATTTGTCCCACTGATAGCTTTTATAGTCATCATAGCATATTTTAATAGCTGGCTGTGTATGAAGAATTGACATGAATAATTAAGATTTGATATGAACACAGTGCTTTCACATCTAGAGAGCCATTTGGCTACATTAACTCATTTGCCTCACATCTTTCCATTCTAAGGTCCAGTGGAACCAGTGTCCTTGTCTCACCCCTCATGGAAAAGAGGTTGGGTGGAATCTCAAAGCTCAGGCCACTCCCTACCCTTCACAGCACTGCTTGATCCTGACTTTAAAGGCTTCCTTCATTATCATAGCAAGAAACTCAGCACTGGTTCAAACATTTTACATTCCTTAAAAAATTACTATTGGATGTTTATCTCTCTAACAACCTATGTTTATGTCAACCTATAGATTATAATAAACGTCTGCAGCTACATTTGTAGGAATAGTCCTGAACTAGCCCAGGGGAGTGTACTGCAGAAGTACAATAGCCCTCACAATGACATTTAGGGCCTGGCCTCCTCTGTACCTGTCTAGCCTGAATCGTTAAAGCCATTCCTCTTCAACCCAGAATTAGAATCTACAAATAGAAGAGTGTCAGTTCCAGTTGAGTTGAACCTGCCAAAATGCACCAGTCTGTTTCCCACAGCACAGGTATGGAGGTGATTTCCCAGTCTTCAGCAACAGCCCAATATACCATAATAGCTAAACCACTAAAAGAAAGCTGTCACAATCACACCTGTTAAACAGCAAAGCCACCATTCTAGAAATGGACGTATGAGAGGTTCCCACTGAATTCATTTGCCTAGGGCTGGTGACCAAGTATAGCTGATCCTCAGTTCCTTCATCTATACACTCAGACAATTGAGTGTGAAACCAAGAGGAGGAGAGAGTAAGCATGAAGCCTGACAGATGGGAAACATCTTTGGTCCTGTGGCTAAGAAGCACAAGAAACCTTCTACAGAGTATGGCCTGGCTTGTGATAAGCAAGCCTCTGCTTTCCCAGAGATTGAAAAAAACAGAGCAAGCTTGAGTCTACAAGTGTAAACAGAGAGTGAAGACTGGGAGCTTCAATTGAAAATCTGCATGGCTCACCACCCGTGGAGAATATGAAGAAGCAGACTGCTTCTGCAGTAAGTGCTGCCCCTGGTCAGGGAGCAGAATTCTTCCTGTGTGGCAGGAAAAACAAAATATTTACCTTTTCCAGGGCTTCTTTGTCAAGCAGTTCTTGCACAGCTAGAAGTTTGATGCTGTAAAAAATAAAATAAATCATACTTAAAACAAGTCATTTCATGTCAGCAAGCATCATCACATGAGTCAAAAAAGAAGAATGCAAAAATCTCAGCCCATCATTCCATGTCACCTCTTACCTGAAGGTGACTTTGTTTGATGTAAACTGACTGTCCCAAATATATTTAAAATGTTTCTAAACTCTAAAAGTAGCTTTACCACAAGATTAAGCACTTCTATTTTCAGTAGAAGTTGAAAGTCAGGACTTGAAAAGGAATTTGCACGTCAGTGTTCACGCTATTCCTCATAACCTAAAGGTGGAAACAACCCAAATATGCATCAGCAGATAAAAAACAAACACAAAGTGGTGTGTGTGTGTGTGTGTGTGTGTGTGTGTGTGTGTGTGTGTATGTGCCTGTGTCTCTATGTCTGTGTATCTGCATGTGTGTGTGAGTGTGCATGTGTGTCTGTGTGTCTGTGCATGTCTATGTGTGTATGCATATATGTGTGCATGTGTACATGTGTGTCTGTATCTATGCATATCTGTGTGTTTGTGTGTATGTGTGTGCATGTGTACGTGTCTGTGTGTCTGGGTCTGTGTGTGTGCATGTGCATGTATGTCTGTGTGTCAGTATCTGTGTGTGCATGTGTACATGTGTGTCAGTATCTGTGTATGCATGTGTACATGTGTGTCGTCTGTGTCTGTGTGCATGTATGTGCAGGTTTGTATGTGTGTGCATGTATGCATGTGTGTGTACATGTATGGGTTATTCATCCTTAAAAGGAAGGATATTTTAATAAATACAACAGAGATCACTGATGCACCTTGACATGTTCAGTGAAATAAGTCATAACAAAAAGATAGACTGGGTGATTTCACTTACATGAGGTAGCAAGAATAGCCAAGTTGATAAAGTCAGAAAGAGGAGTGTTTCTTTCCTGGGGCTGGGGATGAGGGGAATCAGGAGCTACTGTTCAACTGGAATGGCATATCCTTGTAGGATGAAGAAAAAGTTCTGGAGTTGGGTGGTGGTGGTGAGATGGCAGTGCAAATGTGATGATATCAGCAAATGTGTGCTTAATATTGGTTAAAATGGTAATTTTTGTCATACACAGTTTGTTAGCGCAAAGTATCCTTACAGTGACTACTGATCACTATTTCATGCCAAGAACTTGACTCAGTTCTGAGGACTAAGGAAGTCAACAATTGCTCATGCTCAGGATCAATCTTCACTCATGATCTTTCTGTGATAATGAGTGAAGTATAAACTTCATAAATTGCTCATCAGGCAGGCACTGATGATGCCTTACTATGTGCATGAGGCTAAAAATGTGTGAGGAGTTCCAGGCTGCGTGGAAGCCATGATGAAGGCACAATAGAAAGTGAAATGTTCAGTGGATAAACAGAGATACTAAGGGAACCCTGGTTCCACAGACACCACAGAAGACTTCCTAAAGAGACCAAAATAGCCTTGCCAGGGAAGGATGCCCAAAGATGCCAAGAGGAGTGGGCAATGTTACAGTTTCTAGTTTGGGGCCTGGAGCCTTGACTGAACCCAATGACTGAGGTGACAGAATTTAGTAGTGGGATAATGCTTTCTTAATTAGGCTTGCTGATTCTGAAGTATTACAGAATATGAACAGATCCAGTCAAGGAGGCAGGCAAGGCTCTACCACTGAACCAAATCCCCAACCCCTATAACACTCCCTCCTCAATGCTGATGCCTTCATCTATGGTCACTTGTCATTGTAGTCTGCATGCCACAAGCTGTGCAGAGCGGAGGTGAAAACCCTTCTTGTCACACATAGCTGCCTACAGGGATCAAACCACTAAAGGCTCGCTGTACCTTATAAACATCTTCACACTCTTCATACAACTAAGCAAGTATACCTTATCAAATGCAATGGCTTATGTTGCTAGCGGGTCTAGGAGAAGCAACTAGTACCTTTGAGGCCTGTAATAAATTCACTGCTATGCCCATCCATAATTCGAGTGCTAATAGGCTGCCTCAGGGCATTCTCTCCACGAGCCATGGACTTCTCTTCCATCCACCACACAGATTTGCCTCAGCTGTTTCTCAGAGACTCTTTGGGACTATCCCCAAGGAGCTTCTCTGGTCAACCATAGTGGAGGGTTTTTGTTTCCCTTACTACTCTTTTTAAAATATTATTTGCTGTAGTGCTTCCCTTTACCTTCACACAACTACTGAAATGCTTTAAACCTGAAGGGCTCAGATGTCATTGCTCATAGTTACTCTTGCAACATCTACAATAGACATGCATAAAACATTCAAGGAATATTTGCTAACTTCATGGGCCAAGAAGCCCGAGGTCCAAGTTACTCTGAAAATTCATACATTCCAGTTGTGCCTCAGTTTCTCCACATGATAAAAGCAATGCCTTAAAGGAAGTAACTGGACAAATTCACCCTGGGCAAAATCTGCTACACAAGGTTGTGTAAGTGACTGTTGCTAATGAAACAGACCCTAAGGCAGCCCAAAGCCATTGGTTCCTCGTTAGTACATTCTGATTGCCAGTGCAGAAAGCTAAGATTCTAGCCATGTGGGCAGCAACTTAAGTGCTAAGTTAGGAGAACCAGTCACAGCTCAAGTTACAAAAGCTTAAATTGCCTCTGAAATAACTACTGGAAAACATTCGCTCCGGAGGGGTGTTTTAAACAGCCTCCTGTTCCTGCCTGTCTGTGATCACAAGGTCTAGGGTCCAATATCAGATACTAAGTTAGATGTGGAAGCTGTGAAGCCTCTGAACTCTTTTTCTCTCCATCTACAAAGATACCACATTCAACCTACCGAAGAGTACCAAGGGAAAGCTCTAGAGGAAAAATGAAATTAAAATAACCTCCAACAACACTAGGCTACTACTCCCCACTCTCTAGAACAGGGGTGACATCATCATGGTTCCTCTCCAACCATCCCTGCCCTTGCCACCTCTTTTCATGTAGTTTCCTTCCATTGAACCTAAACAAAACTTTAGAATCCTTCAGAACTGCCTCGAAAGCCATAGCCAATCTACTACAGATTATAGCAACCTCAAACCCACTCAACATCTGCTCTCAAACAAATAGCAGCCTTAGTGTCATAGGAAAAGGGTAGAAAAAGACATTTAAAACCTGGACCCAAGGTGGAAGGGCCTCTGGGATCCAGGGAGGGGTGGTGATGAGCCCCTTAATCCAGACAGTCTGTGCCCCAAAATGGGAGCAGGACAAGTTAGGTGGCTGTTCTAGGGCTTGATGTGTAGGACCCTTCAGCAAGCCATGACTCTTCCTCCTAAGTCTGCAGGCTCTAAGTGTGTCCTCAGATGTCCCATTATATGCTATCCACTGCTATTTCTAAAGTTGGGTGCTCCTCAAGTCCTGGATATTTTTACTAGTACTGATGATATCCAATCTTCTAATGCGCCTGGTATACCCTGGGAAGCAATTTCATACATATTTAGGAGCAGCAAACTTATTTACCAAATCTTCACTTGACACCATCTAACTCCCTACTCTGGAAGACCATCTGATACATGGTTTTCAATGTCGCCCCATCTTCTGTCCCTTCTTTCTTCTGCTACTCCACAAACAGACACTGGATATCTCCAGCTGTAGAAAGTACGTCATGCTTGGGGTGGGAGGCCCATGTGAACACCATAATGTCCCTGCCCTCAGGAGCAGGAAGGAACAAAGGTGCCGCTTCGGCACATGTGCTCAGGGGACGGGAATGTGTGATATTTAGACTCTCTCTGCATTCCAGTGTGGGTCTGGGTCTCGGAGCATGTCCTGTGGGAGGCCTGGTACCTAATCAGGATTCTCTGGGAGCAGCAGAAGCCAGCAAATGAACACTGCCATGAACGGCCCTTCTTTTTCTGGTACTCCACTTAGAGAAGAGAGGGAAAGCACATCCATCAGCTGCCAGCACTGATTTGATTCAGAAAGAATCTCAGTGGCAAGGTTTGAGGTCAAGCAATACTTGGAAGCACCTAGAATCCACACAATTAAATTCTGCCACACAAGCCTCGAGGAGGCAATGTGCTGGAGGGCACTGTGTCTTTTACAAGAGTGACAGATGGCAGAGTGAGGTCTCTGAGAGGACTGGAAGAGGCTGTGAGGAGAGTGCACTCTCCACGGTGAAGAAAAGCACCACCATGACAGAGGAAAGCCAGAGGCCAGCTGCAATCTGGGGGGCTCAGAGCCGTGGATTCAGCAGACGTCAGTAACCCCCGAAGACATGGACAAGAGCACTCTATAAGGCCTGCAGCAGTCTTTCATTTTAATCTAGCTTTTTTTTTGAGAATTTCATACATGAGTAGTGTATTTACATCATTTCTACCCTTCCCTCCTCACCCTCCAACTCCTTCCAAACCCCCCAGTTCTCCTTCAGACTCATGACCTTTTCTTTAATTATTATTGTTTTATATACATGGGCATATAAATGCATGTGTTTAGGGCTGGCCACTTGGGATTGGATAATCTATCAGAGGGGAAAACTGATTCTCTCTCTCTCTCTCTCTCTCTCTCTCTCTCTCTCTCTCTCTCTCTCTCTCTCAGCAGCCATTAATTTCATGTAGCCCTCCATCCAAGGGTGGTATATTGTGAGACTTCCCCCACCCACATTGCATGACGACTGGTGTTAGCATTGCATTGTTTTTGGTAAGTACTGCAGAGATTTCATGGGCACAGCATTCTGCATATCCAGCATTATCTTGCAGCAGACATTCTGGTTCCCTACATCTTACATTTTTTTCTGCTCCCTCTTCTTATGTTCCCTAAGCCTGAAGTGTAAAGTTTGTATAAGGGTTATAGCACATTTAAAGGTACAACTCCCAACTCTAGAGACAGGCAAACTGTCATGGCGATTATAAGAGAATTATAAAAGGAGATTAGTAAAGGAAAACTATTAAGAACCACAGTGCATGGGATAGAATGGTATATGATAAATCCATAAGTGTCACGTGATGACACATGTATCATCAAATGAACAAAACACTCAATCCTGTTTTACATGAAACTAGGAGACACTACTAGGAGACACTGAGAAGCAAGGGTAGCCTTTGCCTTAATGTGCCTGCATCTGATAAACAAACCAGATAATGATATCTACCAGTTGGTGAGCACCCTTCAGGATCACATGTGCTATATGGCCCACTAGAAGGATACCAGACAAGGGTAGGAGTCTCCTTCTGATGCTGTTTTATTTGAAACAGGGTCTCATTATATAATCTAGGCTGGCTTGGATTCATGATCTCCTGCCACAGCCTCCTGAGTTTGCGCCATCTCAGAGGGTTTTTTGTTTTTTTTTTTTTTGAATGAACTATGAGAAATGGTTGGGTATGAGACACCAGAGAAACCTCACCTCAATGTTAAGACTGGGAGGTGGAGGGAACATGTCCTTAGGGAGGACAGTGAGATGGAGACTAGTGATTTACGTCCGACACTTGGGTCTTGGGGCCTTGGAATGCAGTATGAGAGAGACAATAACTGTACCTCAGCAAGCTCTGAACTCTGGAATTGGACAATGGGGTAGAGAGAGACGGTGTCAAAGAAGGTAACTTTGACAGAAGGCTAAACACAGGGGACAGCCAACAGCAGATACCCTAAGCCATAACTGATTTTATATTAATTTCTTTTATGTGTATAGGTATATGCTAGATAGAGTGTGTCTGTGTGCACCACATGTGCATACGGGAGCCCAAGGAGGTCTGAAGAGGTGTCAAATAACTTGGAACTGAAGTTACAGGCAGTTTGTGAGGCTCAGTGTTGGTGCCGGGAATCAAAGCTAGGTCCTCTGGAAGGGCAGTAAGCCTCCTTAACTACTGGGCCATCCCTCCAGGCTCCTGAGCCATAGCCATTTAAGAGACAGAAAGAAATCCAGTATGGTATTTTGTAGGACTTGCTTAGGCAACCAGTCTTGAGATTCTGTGGGTGCAGCCTCCTTGCCACATCCAGAAAACATAATGTCACAGCTCTAACACTTTCTGCCCCCTCTTTCTAGATTGTTTTGTATGTGCTTATTATGTTCGAAGGTTACTTGGGTTGTTTCCACATCCCTAACCATAGTTGCGCCCCATGTGACAACATATTAGTCAAGGACGGCCCACATCTGCAGTGGTGGTTTCATAAGCTTTTATTCTCAGGGCTCTGGGAGCATTCGTGGCCCATATGAGAGTGTTCTACGATGCAAGTACAAAAAATAATGAAATCACCTCATGACTCACTTCTCCAAATGCGTTCCTGTTGCTAAGTGACGCATGCCTATAGTTGGGTTTGTGGGTTTCGTTTTTCTATAGTTCTACAGTAACACAGTACAGGATAGGCCCTGCACATTTTTCACTCTTTAAAATATATTGCTCAACGAACAATGGCTGCAAACAGCAGGCTCGTTGGTAGGATATGCAGCTTGCTGTCTATATGGTTGTCCTGGAGACAGGCCTTTCCAAAGACTACAAATATCACTCACCTTTTCTGTCCCAATTTAAGATAGATATAGATATAGATATAGATATAGGTATAGGTATAGGTATAGGTATAGGTATAGGTATAGGTATAGGTATAGATATAGATATAGATATAGATATAGATATAGATATAGGTATAGGTATAGGTATAGGTAAAGGTATAGGTATAGGTATAGGTATAGATATAGATATAGATATAGATATAGATATAGATATAGATATAGATATAGATATAGATATAGATATAGATATAGATATATATCCTTAGGGAAGAACCAGGGCAAGATGGCTAGGACTCACACTGGTGGCTAAGTCTTTACCTCCAAGTTGCAGAACGAGGCACTGTGGAAATTTATCCATTTAAGTTTGAGGTCACGTTCTCTGACTGCTAGAAGCTGCATATCTCAAAGGAGTGGGGCTTCATCTAGTTTAATGTGGATCCAATACAAAGACATAGCAGGCGAGAACAGCTCATTCCAAAGGACGGATGTCAAATGCATCCACAATTGTGGTTCCATGGGACAAGTAACAAGCCCAGCACACGTGAGGGCTTCCACTGTGCTGCCTCTCCTTAATCATGCCCACTAACAAATTCTACTTCCTAGCCAATAAGAAGATGAAACAGTTGGGCTTGCTGGTATACATGTAATCATAGCATGGTGGGGATAAAGCAGAAGGATTGTGAGCTGGGGCCAGCCAGGGGCTATATAGCAAGATACTGCGTCAGAGCAGTATTCTGATCTCCTCTACACAGAGGTTTTGCTTTTCCTTCCAAAATATCTGAGCAGTTCAAATCTTTGGGAATCTAAAGGTGTTTACCACTAAGTTTCCTCATACTGGTGCAAGGAGTCAGCTCCAACAACTGAAGTCCCTTTGAGCCTTGCTGCCTCCTGCCTGCAGGGTTTTAGGAACTTTGGGAGCTCCGTCCGGGGAAGGTGGGAAAAATGTCGAGCACATATTTCTGTGGCCCTGTGCAGGGACTACATGGGTAAAATCTGAATGTTGCTCTGCTCAGGCGGGTTTAAGCACTCAAGTTACTCTGAGCCTTTCTTTAGTCATTAACCCTTTCCTGAAGATCAGAAAGCAGAAAAAAACTGTCAGGAAAGAATAGCATTGCAGACAGGCAGCATAAAAAGTATCATCTACTCTACCCTTTTAGACTTCCACTGTAAGATTTGTCTTTTTTTTTTCTTTTGGTTTTTTTTTTCCAAACACAGTTTCTCGTGTAGCTCTGACTGTCCTAGAACTCACTCTGTAGACCAGGCTGGCTCAACTCAAAGATCTGCCTGCCTCTGCCTCCAAGGGCTGGGTTAAAGGCATGCACTGCCATGCCCCATTTCTGACTGTTTTTAAAGCTCAGTTGTTCAGCTCTTAATCAAGGACTCTATAGATGACATTGTGTTGCAATGTTATGCAATGGGATGCCCATGGCCAGGGCACCCATCCAGAATAAACTTCTACAGCAGAAGAATGATGTCTAATGCTCGGAACTGCTTGTTAGGGAAACACTAGCAGCGCTCTCTAGGGATACCAATTTTCAGTGCTTATAACAGTCATTCCCATTGGGTAAGTTTCAAGCTAGAGCTAAGAGATGAGATCAGCTAGCTCTTAGGAAGCCTCCACACCCTAGCTGCAAAACTCTCTAGTGAGACGGACTAGAGAGTAAATGTATGTGGCCCTTTAGGTTTCTTTGTAAAAAACAAACAAACAAAAAACAAAAAACAAAAAACAGCATCCCTTAATGTGATAGAGGTGTGAGTTCTTTGCTGATGCCACGAGAGGAGATGCCTTTGCACGGGTGTACCTTATTCTACTGTGCTGTGAGGATTCTGTATTTAATACAAATGGAAGGATAGAGAAACCCTGCACTGAGCACATCTATTGACAACGATGTAATCACTTTGCATCTCTGTCTCGTTTTCACAGTGTTTCACATTTCTGCATTATTACAATAACCATAACCAGTCATCTATTGTGTTACTACTGTGACTGTCGGATGCCATACAAGTACCATATAATACAGTGAGCTTAACTAGTAAATGTGCGTGCTTACCCTGCTTGAAAGCTGTTCACCATCTCTCTCCCTCTCCTCAGGCATTCCTAGCCTCTGAGACACAACAGTACTGAAATCAGGCCAGTCAATCGCCTTATAGACACCTGTGAGTGTCCACATAGAAAGAGTGTGAAGCCTCTCACTTGAAACCAGTGGTTCTCAACCTTCCTAACACTGAGAGCCTTTAATACAGTTCCTCGTGCTATAATGACTGCTAACCACAAAATGATTTTCACTGCGACTGCAATTTTGCTACTGCGAATGTACATGAATCACAATATTAATACCTGTTTCCCGATGGTCCTAGGTAACCCCTATTGAAAGGGTCATTTGACCCACAAAGGGGTCATAATCCACAGATTGAGAATCACCATTTTCAATCAAAAACTAGATATGGGCAAGTTTAGTGAAAAAGTTAACACCAACCAAGGCAGGGTGAATGGTGCGCCTCCTGCCCGAAATACTTATCCAAGTTGTGAGTGCAAAGGAAAAGTTCTTTAAATTTTTTTTTTACTTTTAATTAATTAATTAAATCATGCTGGTGATCATAGGAAGGATTCCTGGGTAAAATGAAAAGTGCTAATTCAATGAACACAAAAAGGGTAAGCAAGCACAACAGCCATACTGTCCATAGGGAAATGGAGTGGTTTGGAGAGATCGAACCGCACAGAGCAGGTACAAAGTCTTCTCCAAAGCAAGGCCCTGTGCTCTAACCCTGTGCCCCCCAAGAGAGCTGAGGGAACTGGAGAAGACAAGTCTGGGACTTAAGGAAATGGCCATGTCTAGAACACAAAGCAGTCGAAGCAGCGGGTGTTGATGTGTGACCCACAAGAAGCACACAGGGCCCCTGAGACCACTGGTGTGCGCTGCTACACGTCCCCAGGACTTCAGAGCCAGAGACATCAAAGTCTAGCTTTAGAGCATTCCGGACAGGCCATCTCTCATTAGGACTAGACATAGCTGGTGACTTTGAGTGGAAGCCAATGTTCATTTAATGTCCCCAAATTCCTAGAGCCCCCCAAGAATGAGACTGAAATTGCCTGCACCCAGTAAATAAAGTAGTGGAGGCCACATGGCAGCATATCTGTTTGCAACATGGCTTCCTAAATATCTGCAGCGGATCGTTAGCACTTACTTCCCAGAAAAGTTTCCTTTCAAATATTACAGGACACTCACAAAACACCTGATCACCCATGAGTTCTGGCAGACATAGCTAGCAAGATTAATGCTGCTTTTCTGCCTGCCAATGTAGCTGTCCGTTATGAAAGCACCACGTCAACTGTAGAGGCTTCTGACTTAAGAGATGCATTTAGAAGACTTTATCTGCCATAGATTCCTCTAATGGATGTGGCAACGGGAACCGGGAACAGGCTGGAAAGATTGACCATTCTAGATGCCATTAAGAATATTTGAAACTTATGAGAGGTGAAGATGTCAGTGTTCAGGAGAGTTTGAAAGAACATGATTCCAAGCCTCATGAATGATTAAGGGTTCGAGATGTGAGGGAAGGAAGTGACTGGAGAGGTGAGGGAACCAGTAGACAGCAGGAATTCTAAGTGGAACTTGAGGTTTGCCTGAACTGCCATGATGTCACGTTAAACAAGAGGTGAGGACTTGTTCTTAGGAATGAGCAAAGAAAGTCTCAAAGAAAGAAATTGAGCCTGCAGCCTATGACGAAAGATGCTGAAGTGAGACAAAGGTCTCTCGGGGTTAATGTGAAATCAGTTGGTAAATACAAGAGAGGGTTGTCTCTAACTTTCAGAGGTTCGCCTATGGGCAATGCTATCAGACACTGTCACAGCCTAGAAAGAAATCTATGAAAGAGAAGCCAGGCAACAAGCTTCATTGTTATAAGAAATAAGCACAGCTGCTGACAGTAGCCACCAGCAGCTTGATCAATATGCAGCATCATTTAGGGAAGACTCCCCCCAACCCCAGGGAGGGACTACAGCTCACTGCAGGCTCAAAGGAACATATGCTATTTCAGCAATAACATATTTTAACTGCAAATATGCACAGTAGTAGACTCTATTTTAATGCGAGCATAAGTTTTACTTGTACTTAAGAGACCAAAAATAACTCTGCTGTTCCAATGTAGCACGCCACCTCACCGTAAAGAGACCATCCTTGTGTACGCATGTCAGTGAGACCTCAGATAGCCTCACTCATTTTACCACAGACAGTACAGGGTAAAGGCATCTTTCAATGTATGAGCTGAGACACTGGTCCTCACAGGAACACAGCTTGACTGGCACTTTTATCCTGGACCTCCCAGACTCGAAAGTAGAAGAGCTTAAGGCTTGCTGTGTATAAGTCATCTGCTCTATAGTACTGTATCATAGTACCCTGAGCAGACCATGGCAGACCAGATCTATAATGACCTAGGGTCATAAAATACTTAGTGTTTCTATGATAAATGAATAGAGTATGTGATCAATTATAGCACTATAATATGTTTCATGATAATGAACTTATAAAAACCGAAGCAGAGCCAGTAGCCAGAATGACTGGATGCAAGGAAGCAGGTGGCCAGATTGGTGAAGGCCTGTCCTCTACAAAGCATTTGGTCAGACTGCAGTTTCTCCTCTGTAAATTAGGATAGCAACTCTAATTTAATGGGCTTGCTGTGAAAATTCAATGAAATGTCATATGCTTGCATTATATAGTAGTACTCAATAAATTGTACCTGATGATATTGTTGAAGTAGACACAATTCTTACCTTCATGATCACTGGAAAGTACATAGAGAGCTGTCGTTGATCAAAATAAAGCTAACGTTTTACTACTAAAAAAACCCAACTGTTACAAATAACTAGCTGATACAGAAAAAGGACCTGTGGACGTGGAGTTGCTGAGCTGGTGTTTCTGCAGTTCCTTCCGTCAGCAGTGAATCACTTAAAAGGAAACACTCTCGTTCCTGCTCTATCCTAGGCACTCCCTCACAGAGCGATGACGATTGTAAGATCTCTAAAGTCGACTAGACAGCACGCTTTTGTTCTTTATCCCTAAAATTTTAAAGTATGGAAATAATAGGCAAAACATACATGGATGTTCTATTCTTTATATTCTTAATGCTTAAGGCTTGAAATATATAGATATATACACATAAACATGCTGGTGGATTGGACCTAAGTCTAAATATGAAACTTACTTCAGTTTCAAAAAGGTCTTATACACATAGCCGAAAGGTAGGTTGGTAGGTAGGTAGACAGACAGACAGACAGACAGACAGACAGACAGACAGTTGTAGCCTATGTTCTTAGTATAAGATATCTCATGAGATCAGGGTCAGAATGTTTGTAATTTTAAATAAACATGTTTGTTGACAACTATCAAGCCTACATGTGGGATTTGTTATAAATTAAAATCCCTTTAACAAAAAAGAGAAGATCCTAGAAGTTACAAGATGTTGGAAAGGAATTAAATATCAGGTCATTTGAAAGTGAGAAGTGAAATGCTTTCCCTAAAATAGAGGAAGAAAACTGCTACTTTAAGAATGCTGTGGTGCACACCTTTAATCCCAGCACTGAGGGCAGAGGCAATTGGATCTCTGAGTTTGAGGCCAGCCTGGTCTACAGAGTGAGTTCAAGGAGAACCAGGGCTACTATGTGTTTGAAAAGCCAAAAGAATACTCTGTAGCAAGTTTCAAATTGGGGTGAAAGGAAGAAGAAAAAGAAAGCTTTCCCCCACCCCACCCCCCAACACACTGAGCTACATACATGCTTCCTACACACTTCTGTTCGCACCATCATTAGATCTACCTGAAAGACAGGAACAGTACTGTGGGCCAGGATGCTTCATGAGCAATGCCTCCCTCCGTGCTCAGAGCCTAGGACACTAGTACCTCCCTTTCATCCTAACCTTCCCAGGGTCACCACCACCAGGGAAGAAGAAATGAAGCTGTGGAGCACCCAGGAAGTCCTTGTTGGTCATTTTTAATGCAGTCCACTATGACTCAAGATGGACAGACCTGCATTCAGCATCCTTCGGTCCAGTCCAAATGAACCAGGGTCCTCCAAAGATAGACTTCTCCCTGGGCCTTCCTCAGCTCTGGCCTTGACTTCTACAGAGCCAAGTCTTACCCAAGCTTCATAAAGTGTCCATTCCTCCCCAGCCCTCCTCCTGTCACTGCCCATTCTCTAGTACTTGGGCCTCAATTCCTTCATCTGAACCAGTGCATAACGGTGGCACAAGGGGCAGTCCCAGGGAGCTGCCTTCACCTCTGTGAACTATGCTGGACGGTCCAGTGAGTCCAGCACCCATGGGCCTAACAACCATTAGACACCGGGCCTCAGATTCCTTATTAACTGTACCTATTTCCCTGGATAAAGAAAAATGCTATTAAGGGCTTTTAAAAATTCCCAAATACCGCTGTTAGAAGCTATTGGTATTCTGTCCAAAAAGTTTTGCATGGGATCTATCCATCAAGGTAAGTAGGACCAAAGTCTACTCACTGGACAGGAATGTTTAGACGGATTTGTTTATTGCCTCAAAATCGTGAGTAGAGGAGAACCTGATGCTGGCCTCACACCCTCCCTGAGGCTTTGGCAATAGCAGACTCACCTACAGGAATGCCATGAAAGAAGGCATTGGAGTGGACATATGCTGGGATCTGAAGAGAAGCCTAGAGGTTGTCCAGGAGGAGGGGTACTCCCCAAGAGATGTCACAGGCACTAACCTGCTAGCCCTTGACATCCAGGAGCAGCCTCAGCCCCAGAAGGAGAGAGACCCCTGCTCCCGGGATCTAGTATTGAACAGTAAAGAACTTGGACCAAAATCCCAGTTATCAAGGAGCCCAAACACTGCATGAATAGGCTTTCGAAATGTAAGTGAGCATGTAGTCAGGGACCAATGAGCTGAGCAGGTACTCGGGGACCAAGGAGCACCAGCTGTGTACCCAGAGCCTTGGCTGTGAAACCACACACCCTGGTTTATGAGTCATTTTTAAATATGGGAATCTGCCTGGTCTCTATTTCTGCGAGCCTCTCTCTACATTACAAAAAAGAAAAACACACCACTTACTGTTCTTGAAATTAGCATCTGCTGCTGAGTCTCCGTGCTGAGAGCGGCAGCAGCTGAGAGGTCTGGTCCCTTAAAAGCAACTGCAAATGCCCTGCTAAGCCAGTTTGTATCGGAGAGGTGTAAGTGGGGGATGACCTGGAGTGCAGTTAGGGGCTAGATGACCCGCTGTGGGCAGAGTCACAGTTAGGACTGGAGCCAGGGGCCTGGGTCTGGTTTTTGTTAGGCAATGGCCTCTCACTCCTCTTCAAAGATTTGAGTCCCAGACACCAGAGCTATGAATTCCAGCTGCTGGGCATGAAACCTTATCCTGGAGAGCCTGCAATTCAGTTCTCTTTGGTCCTTCAGTCAGCAATTTAAAATACCAAATTCGGGGTGGAGGTGGAGGTGGGGGATGGGGTGGGGGGGGATGCATGAGTCCCATCTCGGCTCAGAAACTTATATGCAAATCACAGCCAGGCCTGGAAAATTGCCTGGGATCTCAGCAGAACCTGCAGACCCTGTAAAATGGAAGTCACATGACAGGGACCTCTAATTTTATCAGTCCAGTTCCCCTAGCTTAGGGAATTCAAAAGCAGGTTTCAAATAGACAACTTCAAAAGCACCTTCAGGCAGGGGGTGGGGGTGGGGCACTACCCCAGTTCAGAGGCCCCTGCATAAAGGTTAGCCAGGGCTAATTAGCCCTTGGCAACTGCTGCCCTGTGCTTTCAGAGCAGGGCAGGACAGTGGTTCTGTGAGAATGGAGACCACCATCTTAATTAGGCCCCAGGTGTGGCGTCAGAATTTGCTCAAGGGTAGAAAGTGGGTACTGCCAGACTGAGTGATACTCAGAAGGACTTACCACTTGAGAACCTCATGAGGGTGCAACATCAGGCACACAGTAGTAGGCTTTCATGAGCGTACATGAGCATACAACACCAGCAACTGGGGCTGGGGGACCTTCTAGCCCCATCTGGGGATACCCAGTGGCTCTGGGGATAAATAGGGGGCAGGAGGAGACAGCTCAACTTCATTTTGTGTTTGTGCTTGAAGCCATGGGATACCGGCAAGCATGACTCAGTAAAGGGTAAAAATGACTCCATTAAATATTCTTTAAAATTATTTTAAAGGTCATGTCATATTGCATATGTATGTGCTCTACAATTTATTATTCTCTATTGTTGGACACCTATTTTTTTACTTTTCCATGATTTATGATAAATATATATGCACATATTGTAGACACTTTAGATATTTCCTTAATCTGGATTTAGAGAGTGGCATTTTCTATCTTAAAAAAAAAAAGTGTATGTAGAAGTTAAGCCTCTTTAAACTCTGCCAAAAAAAAAAAAAAAAAAAAAAAAAAGCAGTTTCTAGCCTTTCTCCCACCAGCAATTCAGGGAAGCATCTTTCTTAAGGCAAGTCCTGCTTCTGTAGCTGATGAGCAAAAAAATGTTCCCTCCTCTTTCTCTGCGTTTCTCCAATCGTCAACAAGTTCTCCTATGCAGTGTGACTGCATGTGATCCCGCCATGCAATTTTTCCATCTCTGCCTGCCCTTGGGTGGATATTTCTATTACGGTAGAAATGGCAGGGTTGGAGGAAAGGTTTGGTCACTAAGAGCACTGGCTGCTCTTCCGGAATTCGCAGACTCCCAGCACCCATTGGTGACCCACACCATCTATAACTCCAGTTCCAGGGCATTCAACACCCTCCCGGGGCCTCCCTGGCCACAAGGCATGTGTGTGGTTCACAGACATACAACCAGGCAAAGCATGTGTACACATAATTGATTTTAAAGATAGGAAAGGCTTTCCCTCTTCATTTATATATTCACCTTTTAAAATAATTAAACTTCTTTTTTTGATACACGAGCCAAGATTTCAACACTGACTTCAAACTTTGTTTCTAAAGCTTGTGATGATACTAAAGTTGATTTTTAAAGGTCGCCTGATCCACTGCTCTATCTTTTCTCCTATTTTCTCTGGTGTTCCATGCTTTAAAAGCCAGCTCTTCTCTTGAACCTCTGGCTAATTTGAGAGATGCAGTTATAACCTTTAATGTACACAGTGAGGGGAGGATGTAATTCTCTTGCATTGGTCACTTACTCACTTATCCCTCCATTACTCCACTGATCTGCCATACTGTGGCATCACAAGCAAAATTCTCTGAAAGGCTCCTGTTCTGAGATGCAGTATTCTGCTCCTGTAATCTGCCTCTGCTTGTAGCCTAGTTTTTGTTTTAATTATCGTCCACTTACTGGATGTTCCCCTTTCTTGCTTTCATACTTTCACTCAACAAACGTACCGTGCACTAGTCCAGGCATGAGGTACACCACTAAATCAGGGGAAACACTTCTCTCTGTTCCCCTTTCTGTGGGTGGTGTGGGAGACCAAGCACTGAACAAGCAACATTTATTAAATGCTTCCCCTGTGTGCCGGACTCTGCTAAGCACCTTCTGTGTCATCGTCTGCCGTCCCGGCGCTCTCCCACACCTCCCTGCTTGCTCTCAGCCCCCTCTGTTCCATCCATCCGTATTATCATGGGACCTACAAACTGGTTCAACAGCCTTCATCCTCCTCCAAGCTCTGCTGGAACCCTTAACAGGGCTTTTCCACCTCTGGATTGAGAGAGCCCTCACCTCCAGGAGCCTTCCTGGCAAAGCAGCTAATCTTAGGTCAGATGTCATGAAATGAGCTGTGAACAGCTCTGAGCTCTCGAGCCTCCTAGAACCCAGTGCATGAGAAGCTGGAAGATCCAGTTCCTTTTGTTCAAGTATCAGTGACCTTCTTGGCTGATCCAGTGTAGCTCTGACACTGTCTACGAGGGAATTTGCACACACAAGTGAAGTGAGGCCCCCATAAGACTCCAAAGACACTCCTCTGAGCGAAGGGTGGTCCCACAGCAGGTATCACAGATACGATAGGGTAACCAAACACTTGCAGAATAGCCTCAGGAAAAGCAGAATAACTACACGCAGAACGGATGTGTCTTCAGGTGGGAGACACCTGTCCTGCACGCTGAGTAAGTAAACACCATGTGTTCCTTCTACCAGGGAGTCTTCTGACTGGAAGTATGGGACAGCTGGTGAGGCCTCAAGAGCCCCAGAAAGCAATGTAAGCAGCTGCCTGGGTGAAGAGCCACCAAGAAGCCCTAACTGCTTTGCGGCTCTTTTCTTTGTGCCTGCATTTAAGGCAGCAAGCTATCCTGTAACTGACAGAAAAAAAGGGGCAAAAAGCTGGGTACACAGGGAACCATGAACATGTCGGATGCTTAACAGGGCTCTACTGAAGCCAGATGTGGTCACACAGAGGAAAAAGGAAGGAAGGGAGACAGAAGGAAGGAAATGTGGATACACTGTCACAAACATGGATACATTGTCACAAACAGTATGGGAGTATCAGGGTGGGGGGGGGGTGAGAATGGGAGGGAACTGAAGTATTTACCTATATTACCCAGATGGACTTCTCGTAGGATACCAAAACACTCCTCCAGGCTAGAAGGGCTGAAGCAGGGTAAGAGGACAAAGGGACCGTTTGTTATGAGTGCAGGATCCAGCCCCACCTGAACATACAGACACTAGTGAATGGAAGTGACCACTTCCTCCAGTAGACACAAGGCCACAGCTGCCTTAACAAAAGAAGCTAAGACTGATGGGAGAAAGGACACCCACCCTAGAGCCTGGTGCTAAGTGGGCTTTGGCTGCTCATTTGAGGTCATGAGAATGTTAGAACTGTTGCCTTCTGGGAAAAGAGCCTTCGAGATGCACAGAAGCTCAAGTAGCACATGAGTGGGTCTTTGGGACATAGCTCCAAGAAAATAGATCCAGTCCTGCCCCTATCCTAGCTTCCAGATGCACACAGACACAAGGTCTATCGAACAAAAGCCCCCTCTGTGGCCATGACTAAGCACTAGAAAATGACACTTGGGTTTTGTTTTGTTTTGTTTTGTTTTGTTTTGTTTTGTTGAGTCTTATTTTCCCTATCAGCAAAATGGGGCTCAAAGTTCCTGGCTGTCATGAGATGGACGGATGGTTGGCAAGGATCCTCAACTCAGCACTCTCCTGCAGCCACAGACATCTACATGCCCTGCAGGAGATGGCAAGGGGCCAGAAAGCACATTAATTACTAGGCCAGGTGCTGCCCTCAAACCACATGGAGTGCCCAGCAGACTTGTTCCAAACATGCACTCCACATGATTCCCTCAGTCTAAGGTATTCAGGAGAGACTTCAAAGTTCTTCCCATTAAACCCAGTCACAGGAAGGGATCAGAAACCCACACCAAGTTCACAGCAGGAAGGGTGACTATGCAACACCCCACAAATCCATGACAGACATAACATCAATAGAAGCTCACACGCGGCAACCTTGGTTCAGAAAATCCTTCTCTGAGCAACCGAAACACAAACCAGAGCTGCCACTGAGAGCAAACCACATGGCAAGCCTTGGTCTAAAGACAGCCCTCATTACTGTTGGAAAATTAGTTGCCTTCACAGCTAAATCAATTAGGTTCCTAAGAGACAATCGGTATAATATAGCGAGTAAATAGCCCTGAAGTCAAACAGACCCAGGGTCAAAGCTGACTAAATTTGAATGTGTTTGAGCAAGTGCTTACCATATGCCTTCCACATGCCCAACACAGTCGTACATGACCCACAAGGCACATACCGCCCTGAAAGACAGGACTTATTACCAACCTTTATCTACAGCTGAGAGCACTGAGGCACGGTATGCTTGCTCTAGCCATCCAAAGACATATGACGGAGAGTTGAGCCCAGCCTAGTCTCCTCTTGCTAACCTGAATCCCCGAGATCTAGATATCAGAGTCACCTAGGGCAGGGATGGAGCATTCACTAAAACAACCCAGAGTTGCATTCCTTTGACAAGTAGTGCCTGAAAACATGAATCGCTAACAAGTTCCCATCCAGATGATGACCACCCTGGAACCAGCTTTATGGAAAATTGCCATTCACAAGGACAAATGTATAGATGCTTGTAAAGAATCCCCAGGGAGAACGCATAAAAAGAATTTAACCCAGTTTCTGATAGGATCTAGGGGTCCCACAAGTATTATTTTAACTGATTCTGACTCAGGTGTTCTGGGGCCTTTCTGTAACTAACATTGTGTCACCTATCCGGGTCATCCCCTGCCACTACTGCATGGTCACATCCCCTCCCTCATTGCCCCAAGTCAGTCACTGTTGCCTCAGAGTCCCAGGACAGAAACTCCCATGTCCTAACACAGGCATTAACTATGTTCCCCATCCTGTTCTAAAACACCAGCACACAGCAAAACACAGGCCTTCCCACAAGCAAACATGACAGTAAAGGGGCCAGACACTGACAGGTACACATACTTGACTCTGCAATTCTAAATACGAACATCTAACTTGCATAAAATTATGCCTGCTGTCATTACGGGGCTGCTATTGAAGGGAGGTGGGAAGGAGAATACGGGTCTCAAGTGACGTTCGGCGCAACGTCTTCTCAGATGAGAAATTGTGTAAACCTGGAAGCTGCCTGTTTCTGGCCACAGCAAAGCTGCCCTGTAAGACCCCCGCCCAACCACGCAGGAGCAAACATCCCTGTTTCCAAAGGCCGAGAGGCTCCTCTGAACTCTAGTAACCTGGTTCTGCTGGCCCAGACCCAGGCAGACAGCTCATTCGGGTCACTGGGATTCACACTTCAAAAGCAGGAACAAGCTGACGAGATAAAAATAAAACTGCTGAGGCAGAGGAGGTGCTCCATTCCTGGAGGGCACCCGGCTGCAGCCTGCTGCTTTCTCTACTCCACCACGGGAGTGAGCCGAGACCAGAGCAGACAGGAGGCAAGAGCCCAGCTCCCTATCTCGGTTCTGAAAACTGTAGTGAGTGAGAGTCCAGAACAGAATTGAGCCCATTCATGTGGGTTTCAAAGCATCCCAAAAGACGGCAAGTCCTCATCCTCCCTGTGACTCCAGGGCAAGAATGAAAGGCAGTAACGTTTAACAGTGCACACATCTTCCCTGGATGTGTTTGGCGACTATGCAGAACCACAAGAACAATAACCTAATTTCAGACAGCAAACAAACACTTTGGGATCTACACGGAAAAAAGTGACCTTAGAATTAAGGCCATCCAATTAGCAGTTCCCAGCAGTGGATGCCTCATGCGCCTGCCCCTTGCTGAAGACCATCCCCTTTGCCTATGAAGAGCTGTGAGAGGCTGGCCAGCCTGGACTGCTGGGTCTTGCTTATGAACACCTAGTAGGGTTTCAAGCAGGGAGCCCCACCTGTCTAGGCTGTCAAGACAGGCTAAGCTGAGTTCTCACCGAATGGGCAGGGTTCAGGACTCACTACCCACCCCTTCCCAATTACTGCCTCAGACCTCCTAAGCCTTATATTCAAATCTCCTCAGGAGAGCCTCAGGTCCTGGGCAGACTAAGGCCCTTCCCTCCTGCTATCTATTCAGGTAAAATATACAAAAAAGGTTTCAAGGCGCATTACAAGAGAATAAAAAATGCTTCTGCAATAATTTTATATCATAGAATTTTATATATATATAAATAATTTTATATTGACTGTGTGCACAAATGTTAGTATTTTGGATACAGTGGAAAAATTAAAAGTTACTAACGTGAATGCTACCTGTTCCTCCTGAACCTTTAAAACTGTGCTTGCAGACTGGTTTAAACAGCATCCACCGCTCTTATTCTAAATGGCTAGCAGTGAGAATGGAGGCAGCCTGCCTAGCAGGACTCTTGGAGCAAAGAGGGTTCCGAGTTTCTTAGGTTCTTAGGGTCAGATGCTGTTTCTCTGCCAGTGTCTCTGGTCACTGTTCCCACTCAACCTTTGGAAAGCCGAGCTGGTATAGTCCAACTGGTGTGAGACAAGGCCCTCCATGTCACTCAGGACCTGACTATACACAGAGCCAGCACGTGAATGGAAGACAGAGCAGCCTCAATTCAGCTCCGACTCAGCCATGCTGGCAGCTGGAACCTGTTAAACTCAGCAGATTCCTGCCCTTATTTAGTCCCCTGGCCCCATTACTCCAGAGTCCAGGGGTGAATTTCTAAGGAGTTTCATCTGTGCTACTCTTGACTCCCTTTGCCTTTTGCAGGAAAAATCCCTTTGCTAGACCATTCGCCTGTAATGGGAAAGGCCCTAGGTTCATCTCCAGTAAAATACACACACATACAGGGGGGGGGGGGGGGGCAGAGAGACAGAGACAGAGAGACAGAGACAGAGAGACTGACAGACACAGAGACACAGAGACAGAGGAGACATACACACAGACACACAGAGACACCCAGGGAGACACATACAGAAAGAGAGACAAACAAACAGATACGCACATAACATCATGCCACTACATCTGAGCAAAGGAATCACTAGCCATGCTCACGACCTGCAATTGTTTCTTAGATCACACTTTACAGGACCCGGCTTTCACTCTTCCCAACGCAGTGCTAGGACTGCAACAGCAAGGAAAACAGATACCTCTGTTCAGGGAAGGCTGGATTTCCCCTCTACACCTCCACACCTTCCCCTCCCCTCCAGATCTACTCCTTTCCTGTCTCACCCTAAAAAGAACAGGTTTCTAACCTATAACAACCAAACATGACAAAATGAGATTGAAGGTGAAGCAAAAACTATCTTATCAAAGTTGGACACAGCAGCCCAAGAGGAGGAAAAGAGTCCTGAGAAAAGTCAAAAGGCAGAGGCCCACTTGTCCTCAGAGTCAGAGTGTTGCTTAGTTGTTAAAAGAAAAATGACATCATGAAGTTTGCAGGCAAATGGATGGAACTAGAAAAAAAAAAAAATCATCCTGGGTGGGGTAATCCAGACCCAAAATGTACTACCTTATAAGTGGATATTAGCTGTTAAATAAATGATAAGCAAGCTATAATGTGTGGACCCAGAAAGGCTGGGTAAAGAGAATGAGTTGGGGGAGGGGAGGGGGAAGGAGGCGGGGGTGCGGTGCAAGGAAGGGGAAATAAAATAGATTTTACCAGTAGACTGGAGGTGGGATGGGGACAGGAGCAGAAGGGACAGGGACGGGGGCTAGGGGTGTGTGTGTGGGTGAGGGATGGGCTGGACGGAGAGATATGGGAAAGACAGAGATAACTTACAGGCCACTGCCACATAAATATAGAACATTTTCCTCTTCACAAAACAATCAAATTGCAATGGTCCAAACATGACTCAGCTTTAAAAGGAAGACAGTCCTAGGAGATAAGACTATTTTCTTTTGAGTGTCTTTAATTATTTTATTTCCATGAAGAATCCCTAGCCATGATCTCCTTGTGAACACCAACGTCCTAGGAAGGACTGAGTGACAGCCCATACCATTGCGGCCTCCAGAACCTGGGTCTCTCTTGGCTTTTGTTCTGGCGGAAAAGTGACGAATGGTGTCACTGGTCTTCATTCCCATCTCCCGGTCTACTTTACTCTCCCTTGGGTCAAGGAGCCCAGGCACATCTACCTCCCCTCCCCACTGAAAGTCAACATGGTTTGGGGAACGGAATGACCTAACATTTAGGCCAGGGTGATGACAAGAAATAGACCAGGGCCACTGCTTTCTGCTTATCAAACCTGTCACTACTGAAAGATAATCTCTGTCAACAACAGCCCACGATTTACTCATCTATACTCCACGTATCAAACATAGATCCAGGCCCTAACAAGTCTACATCTGCAACACTGTCCCTAAAATCCACCTGTAGGTACTCTCTCTCTCTCTCCTGTGTTTCCCAATCTGTTCTAGATGCACCTACAAAGATGTCAGGGGCCCACTCAGTTCTGCATCTCATGAACCTAGAGCCTCAGAGGAGGAGGCAAGGTGCCCTCATCCACACAACCAAAATGGGCTTTCTGCAAAGGAATTTAGATGTTTCTGTTTCTACCCTCTCTGAAATTTGCTTCATCTGCTTGCAAATCCCATCTTGGTTTACTGAGTCAGTTTTCTTCCTTTCTGCCAAACCAATGGAAACAGAACTTGTGCCCAGCACACCACACTTAGCTGTGAGAGGCCACATGAGAAGTGGTTATTGCCCACAAGGAACTTTCAGTCTCACAAAGAGATACTAAGTCAAGAGACTGGATTATCCAACAATATGAAGTGGTAAAGGCCAGGTGAGTGATCTGGTACAACTGGTCCTGGAGAACAATCCAGAAACTAAAGAGAAGCTCATCCTAGATTCCTGAGTCACACAGTCCATACTCAGCAGACACCAGACACTCACACTCTCATCTCACAGACCGGAGGACCACATCCAGTCCAAACCAGAGCAAAGTAGAGGGATCAGTGAGAGCATCTCTGTCTGTAAACATGGGTCAACACTTCTCTATTGCATTGTTTTTGAGCCAGTATCAACATGGCTGGGGTGTATTTAAGTGGAAAGCACTTGCCAACATGCTGAAGGCCTGAGCGTAGATTTGACCATAATTCATGTACAGAGAGAGAGAGAGAGAGAGAGAGAGAGAGAGAGAGAGAGAAAGGGGGAAGAAGAAAGAGAGGTGAGAGCCTTAAAGGAGCCTTAAATGACAATTACAACAGTACTTACCTCATAAAACCATGTGATATTAAATCAAGTTTATAAGTAAAACTTAGTTCTAAACAAAAGTTACCCATCAAGCAGGCACAGTAGCAAATGCCTACCATTGCAGAACCCAGAAGGCTGAGGCAAGATGATGCCCCTGAACTTGAGTTCAGCCTAGGATACACAGTGGGTTGAAGGTCAGACTAGATTGTCTCTAAAAGCAAGTTCCTTATCACCCCTAGGCGCACCACCACCATCATCACCGTAGTTGCTGTTTATAGATAAACTGTAATGCCTTTACCCAATGTGAACATTTTCAATGCCATTGAAAGGGAGATCTAATGACTTGGGAAAGGACTAAAATACTGAATGAAGAGTCAGTCTGTAAGAGTATGCAGATAGCATTCAACCATGAGCACAGAACAGACTAAGCGAACATTTGTTGGGGTCTAAAAAAAGGTTGTTCTGTTTGGCGGTATTAAGAGTGATTTTTCTATATTAGCTTTGATTTTCTGAATACTAAATTTTCTTAACCAGATAATACACTTTTTGTGATGCCTTTTTCTAATTAAGAAGCTCGCACACAAATAATTTGGAGCCCACTTGGCCAGTGTCCGTCAGACCCAAAGATGAGGACCGGGAACCTGATGTTAGTTTGTTTGTTGCCATGTTCCTGTCCCAACAAGCTAATGACTACTCCCCAAGGAAGCTATGTAAACTATTGATGGTCTTTCATTAACAGTGGATCATGTCTTAGCATTTTAAAGACAATTTCTGAGGGGGAGAGTCATGATAAGGACAAATCAAGCTTGCAGGAGTGAAGAAGCTTCCAGTGGCTTTCCACTTTCCTCTGCTCACCTGTCCGAGAGGGAGAAGAGAGGGACCACAGACCAGAAATGCTATTGAATAGAACATGACATATAAACTACTCTGCTTTCCTCGGCAGCTTTTTCTCATAGGCAGCCCCCTCTCTGACCACAATGGTCTCAGTTGCACCTGTAGGAACCACACTTCAAAACACAGACCCTCAGCCAACCCTGAGAAGCTGCACCATGATGAACATCTAACCAACCATAAAGGGGGTTTGGCCCATCACTCCAAAAGTCTTCCCTCTTTGGGTCTAGGAACTCAAAACCAAGATGCCAACCCAAGTACCCAGCAACCTCAAGATCCACATCACAGATGTGCCCTCCATTTCTAGGTTGTAGTTCATTCCAGATGTCGTCAAGTTGACAACCAGAAATAGCCACCACACATATACACTGTGTGACCTTGGGTCTGTTTGACATTTTTAAACCCAGGCTCACAGTTAACTAAGAATAGTTCCAACTCTGTAGGTCACAAAAAGAAAATGGCTCCGTCCTCAGATACATCAAGTCATCCAAGAACTATTGGCTTAGTTTAAGAACAGCTTGTTCAGCACCTGCATCAAGCTGAGTTTGTAGGTCTTGCCACTGACCATGCAATCTGTGCGGTTCATTTTCCACAGATACCCTTACAAGTCCTGGACAGCAAGCTTGCCACCCTCAGAACCAGGTGACAGTCCCGATAGAAGGTGGTCTGACAACAAACATTTTCTTGGCACAGGCAGGAAATGAGACAGGAAATAGTGGAAAACATAAATGTAGGCCAGAAAATAAAGAGTAACCCAATCCCTGACAAGATCCTGGCGAGACAATCACTATGCAAGGCCCTGACAGAAGTCCCATGCTGTTCCAGGGAGAGAATTCCACACAAAGGCCTGGATGGAATGACCTATGTCCTTGAGATCTTCTTACCCAGCTCTCATATAGACTCTGGTCCAGCCCTCCACTGTTCTGTGGAGGCACACAACAGAAGACAAATTGTTCTCTCAGCTTTGGAATCAACAGTATCAATTTGTCAAGCAAAGGATGCCTCACACCTGAATCACAGATCACCTGAGAACCCTGGAAGACTGCCAACTCTAAGCACTTGAGTCTGCAGCTCTTGTAAACTCTTGGGTAATGCTAATTTTATTGGTCCATGGTTAGAATGACAGGAGAGCATACTTCTTCCTTCCTTAGCTTAGACTCTGAAAGGCTTCAATGTCCCTTCTTATGGAAACCAGGAATATAACTGTTCATGCAGCTGAGAAGATGGGACCCACTTCAGTAGAAGACCAAATCAGTGAGAAACAATAAAACATGGGAGGCTTCCCTGCTCCTACAATATTCTCCCTCTGTCCTCAGAGTAACCCCATACTGCTGGGTGGTCCTGAGGCAAACCTAGATTCCCCCCTCTGCTCCTGACCCTTGCACCATACCCTGGTCTTATTTGATGTGTCTCTCTTCTCTAGCCACACTGTCCCCACTTTCATCACTCTAAATGTAACCCACTGTCTCCTGACTTCAAGTCTCTGTCCATGCTCTCTGCCCAGACCTCTGTTCTCTGGGCCTCCTTACCTAACTTCTGGCTAGCATTTCCAGTCATGCCAGGCACCATCTGTCCTGTTGGGATTCTTCCTGACACCCCACCCACCCGATACCAATTTTATATCCCAGATATAACCATCTATGGTATCCTATGCCCATTCACAGGACCCACTGTGTGACCTTCTTATTTTCCTTATTGGAACAGGCATTCCTTCTATAACTTGGACCTGAGCCCTAGAGAATCCAGATGAGACCTTGAAGAGATCAGGGACCAGTTCAAACTTCACATGCCCTCCCATCTCATCTCCATGCAATAGCCTATGGGAAGAAGGAATACTCTGTTAGTCTTCCCTTCTCTGTGAGAGACAACTGGGCATTATTATTCTTCACAAGGAACAAGCAGGCCAACCAGTCCACTTGGGCTGGAGACAGGAAGGATAGCAGGTCTACCTGGGCTGGGGACAGGAAGAACAGCAGGTCTACCCAGGCTGGGGACAGGGAGAATAGCAGAATGTTTCAACTTTTACAATTTGTTCTGAATCTCATCCATGAAAACACAATTTGCGCTGTGGTCTTATAAGTGTCGTTTCTCTTCCTGTTCACACTGTAAATGCACATTAAAATATAAGAGGAGTTGGGTTATGGAATAAACTATGCCATTTGTAATTCATGGTTAGTGTTGAGATACAGACCGCCAATGGATATACAGATCACAGTACTGAAGTTTGAAGCCAAGGTTTTGAGCATTTGAGGCTATAATCATTTAGATACACCTCTACTCCTTCTAGGGGGATGTTTATTTATATACAATACAGAGATTTTAGATACAATATGACAGCTTGATCCAATGTTTGATGATATGTTTGTTGAACATCAGTCAAAGTAGTTAGAACCTTCCTCTCAAACGTTTTAGCATTTCCTTCTGTCTAGAAGTTTCAAAGTGCTCTATACTAACTCTTCATAACATACACAACAAATTTCTGTAAAGTATACTCATCCTAATGTGCTTCCTATAGGCTTCCCTCTAGGCTGGTGATTCTCAGCCTTCCTAACACTGAGACCCTGTAATTCAGTTCCTCGTGCTATGGTGACCCCCAACCATGAAATTATTCTCCTTGCCACCTATAACTGTAATTTTGCTGCTGTTTTTTGATGGTCTTAAGCAACCCCTTTGAAAGGGTCATCTGACCCTCAAAGGGGTCACCACCCCCAAGTTGATAGCCACTGCTGAATATGCTAAGTCCCCCTCTCTTTGTAGCCATGACTGGCAATCATAATAGCTTCTACTTCTATGAGATCAAATTGTTTAGCTTCCACCTGAGTAAGGGGAAGGAAAAGCTGCACTGGTCAAGTTACTGAACACTCATGGTCACCATTCTTCCCAGTATTCACATAAAACTGTGAATTCATTCTCAATGAATGAAGAGATTCTCATTCTTAATGTGAAGAATTCATTCTCAAAAAGAAAAGGAAGAACTAAGTACACACAGAGATGGACAGCAAGGTCAGCTATCCCAAGAAGCAAGCTGTCCACTTCCTGTGTATTCCTCCTAGGGCAGTCTGAGCTCTGCCACTGTCCAGCATTGCCTCTGGGGGAGATTTTCCCTCCATTCCCATGATCAGGGAGTTGGCTGCATCTGTTCTTTTGCCTTCTACTCTTTTAAAAATAATTTGTGGTTTGTGTGTTTTTACACAATACAGATTAGCTGGCTGAGGATGCGTCACCACTTGCACGCCATCACTCGGGAGTTTAAAAATAAAGCTCACATCAGCAATGCAAAGCTCACATGCTCCCTTTTCAGAGCAGGGTGAGAGGCTTTGGCACCCAGTTCATTCTTTTACCATCAATTCGGGCCTGCATACTCCAGAGCAGGGTGCAGAAAGGTGATGTTTGTCCTGTGAGATTCTGGCATCCTGGGGAGATCCATAATGTTGCTGACCCTTGACCTCTCCTGGCCTATGCCTTCAAATTCAAAGGCATGGGATAAGAGTCATTAAATAATCTTGGTCTCATAGACTTCTAAATCAGAAGATCACAGTCTCTGGTCTCTATGGTGAGCACCTTCAAAACAGCACCTACCCCAAATATCCCATTAGATACTTGGGGTTGCAATAGACAGGCACAAGCCTATATTTGGTGGCCATCCAAAGTGTTTGAAGACTTGTACCATTGAGGGAGACTGGACTGGACAATGAGAATATATCCTTTGGTCGCCACAGTCTCTCTCTTCTTCAGTAGAGGGTGAAAGTCTTAAAACAGAAAGCAAATATTATTTACCTCTAGCCAGTCCTCGCTCTGGCCTTGGCCATAATGGGGTAAAACAAAGAGGCCAGACAGCAGCATGTTCAAGCTGCAGGTGCAGGGAAGTAGCACTGATGAGCCTGACATTTGCCCCTCTCTTGTGTGTGTCTCTCTCTCTAGCCCAATACTACTCTGTCCTCCCCCCAAGCTCCCTGCAGTATGAGGTACGTAGTATCCACGCTTACCTGGAAGCTGTGCTTAGCTAAAATACTGACTTCAGGTTATAACAAAAAGCCACTCCTGATGTTCAGAATGGCTGGGATTAACCGAGGGCCTTATGCGCCCTTTCCTAGGAACTCTCTTGCACTCCAACCACATACTCAGATTTAGGATCACTGATGGAAACACCCAGAATGATGAGACCTGGTACAAACCAATACCTCTCAGAATGCTTCCTTGACAGGAGCCACAGTCACTCTGTCACCTGGTACCAACATGACTTCTGAGGGCTGTTTAGTTTTCTACCACTTGGCCCTAATGGGAGAACTCCAGAGTAAACACAAATGTAGAAGTCTTTTCGAGTTCACTGACCTCCTAAGCATTTTTTCCTGGGGAAGAGGTCGATGACCGGCAATGACTTGAGGGAAGACAGTAAAAGATGAGAAATGGGGAAGTTGGGGCATTCCGGCTGTGGTATCTAAAAAGCTTGCTCAAACGAACCCTAGGACACAACCTCCAGAAAGATACACGGCTTCCTGAGGATCCGAAGACAGCCAAGTTGTAGGCTTCAGCCAGCCCCACTACTGTCACACTGAAAAAAATTACTTTCTTTGCTACAGAGCCTAAAGGAGACATGATGAGCAGACACAGGACCCCGTCACGCACGGCTGCAGAACAAAGACCTGAAGTCAACAATTGGAGCTGCTCTAGAACTACTCAAAGGAATACTGGCAGGAATCTCCTTAAAGAGGCCACTCCAACTCATGGTGCATAGGGTGCATAGGGCATCCCTCCAAAGAAGCAAGACAAGGGACCACAGAGATGGCTTGGTGGTGATGGACCACAGCAACAGGAGTTAGAGCAAGCAATCTGGAGATTCACAAGCTTAGCACATGGATACTTGGTCCTCGTATGTTCAATAAAATAAAATTCCAATGCTAGCCTCTCTACCATTTAATCTATTCCCAAGAGAAAGAGGTGGGCATAGATAGGCACTAACACACATATGTAAGGATATTCCCAGCAGTACAGCTTGTAATAACAAAAGCCCAAAAATGGACTAAATGTTCAACAACAGAATGGATAAGCACATCATGGGACACGCACCCGACGGAATACAGTCCTGCAGTAAAACTGAGTAGAGCACAGCCAGGAGCACAAGGCAAGGAGGAACCTCGGAAACAGAGGACTGACTGAAATAAAAGCAAGCCCCAGGGAGTGCATGGGCAGTTACTCCAGTTTTAAGCAGCACACTGCATCTACAGTCTAGGGATAAGAACTCCTGTGTATGACTACAGGAAAGTAAGGGACCAATGGGGGACACACTTCTTGCAAATAGATCCCAGGCATTAGAAGAGCACAGAAGGATCATCAAAGCAATGAGGGTCTCTTGCTCAAGCTGCACAGGTAGCACATGGGCTACTCACTGAGCACTGATTTTGTCCTTCACACATCTTTTGAATGTTTGTCTCTTTTCCAGTTTTGAGACACAGTCTTATATTACCCAGGCTGGTTTTGAACTCTTGGGCTCAAATGTTCCTCCAACGTCATAGCTGGGAATACGGAGGTGTGCCCTTGTGGTTGGCTTCTGAGTTTGTCTGAAGGCCTACAGCTGGCAAAGGAACTTCCGTCAATGTCAATTGGGTTTTTGTTTTTGTTTTTGTTTTCTGTATTTTGTTTTGTTTTGTTTTCATCAAAAAAAAATTAATGATCTCTTCAGCCCCTAAATCTTTTTAAAGGTAAAAGTGGGGACTAGGGAAATAGCTGAGTTGTTTGTTTTTTAAGTTTTGTTGGTTTGTATTTTTTATTGGATAGTTTATGTATTTATTTACGTTTCAAATGTTATCCCCTTTTCTGGTTTCCCCTCCAAAACACTCATATCCCATCCCCTTCCCCTCTATGAGGATTCTCCCCCTCCGACCCACCCACTCCCACCTCACTGCCCTGGCATTCCCATACACTAGGGAATCGAGCCTTCCCAGGACCAAGGGCCTCTCTACTCACTGATGCCTGACAAGGCCATCCTCTGCTACTGCATCCTCTGCTACATTCCCTGCATGTGTGCTCTTTGGTTGGTGATTTAGAAGCTAGGGGGTTGGGGGGGGGGGTTATAAATGGAAACAGGATCTCAAATTTGAATCCAGAGCCCAGCAGTAAGGCTAGTCCAGCTCTCCAGCGTCCTACAGGAGTCCACTATCTCCACCTTCTAAGAGCTGGAACAACAGGCTCCCATATTAAGGGCCATTTTTAATGAAGATATTTCTCAAAACCAAAAAGTCAGTAATCTGCTACTGGTTCTGAAAGATGCTACCAATCTTCAAGGGAAGGAACAGGAGACATATTGTTCCAAATCCTTGACCTGCCCTCCATGACCCTAGATCTTATATTCCCAGGCTGCGTGTACCTCTGGACTCTGTCACTTGCTTAAGATGTGTTCTGGTTAAGCACTGTCTTTGGCTGCTATCGGGATACCACCTCCTATTTCACAGACATGTCTGAAACTCAGTGCTCCAGAGTAAGTGTTCACAAATTATGGCCGATGGGTTATGTCCAGAACGTGGCCTACCTGTTTACATTCTTATAAGAATGGTTTTGTCGTTTTTCCTCTGTGTGCGTGTGGGGTGTGTGTGTGTGTGTGTGTGTGTGTGTGTGTGTGTGTGTGTGTGTGTACAAATGTTCATGCAAATGTGTGTGCACAGGTATGTGGAGGCCTAAGGTTGACAGCAGGGGTTCCCTCTGCCTTACTTATTAAGGCACACTCTCTCAGTTGAATCCAGAGCTCACTTATAAGGCCCATGTAGCCAGGTGGCTTGCTCAATGTCCCCCTCTCCAGCATCCAAACACTGGCATTATGACACAGCTGGTATTTCTGTGAGCTCTGGCAGTGCCCCTCCTGTCCTCACATTTGCAAAGCTTTAGCCACTGAGCTACCTCCCAAGACTGATTTTTGGCATTTTTAAGTTAAATGTGTCCTTTGTATATCATACATTTGATTTACTCCCTTCCCCCACCCTGTACTCTCTCCCTCTCACCTTTGTTTTGGTATTTTAACAGTTTAAAAATATCAAAAGGGGAGTACACATTTCATAACATAAAAAATTATACGAAAGTCAAACATTAGTGATAACAACATTCCGCTGGCAAACAGTCTACTCATGTATGTCCTGTCTGAGGAACTGCAAGAAACTTACAACTTACATAAAAGAGGGCAAAAAAGCCTAAAGTGTTTATGCTACACCTGACCCCTGACAGAAAAGACTGGCTGACCCCTACACTAGGAAAAGAAAGAGTTTTTCAAAATAACAAGACGAAGTATAAAAGAACAAAATAATACAGTTTGCTTCTTTGATTAAACTGTTTAGAAGACTATATACAATCTATAAAATATACTTTATAAAGAACTGAAGTCAAGGATATAACTCAGTGGGAGAGCACTTGCCTGTATACACACAACCCTGCATTCAACCCCAGTGCCACAAAAATCAAACTAAACAAAACGTTAGGGCTGGGAGTCATCTGGAAGCAGCAAGAAGATGGGCGGAGAGGAAGCCCGCCAGTGACAGCTAGCATTTCATTACCGCTGCTGGAACACACATCTGTACTGAACAGCTAGAGTAGAAAGGTTCACGAATATGGAAATTTCTCAGTCTGAAGAAAGCAAACAAAACCACATTAGTTGCTCAAAACAAAGCTGCTCATCAGGTGCATAACAGGCTCACGGACTGTGTTTTGACAACATCCCCAGTGCCAAAGCGGTAACAGGTTCTGGGCTTCCTGCGAGCAGCTGAGGGTGCAGTTCTGAGCTATTATTGGAGCAGAGCTGTTCTGGGGGTGTCAGGCAGGCTCGATGCAAAGGCCAGCGGCCACCCAGAACTCACTCTCTGGCCCACTGAGTACTCTGTGACCTCTGAGGAGCACAGGGTTGCAATAGCCAACTCCAGAACTTCTGCCAAGTGAACCAGGTTTCTCTGAGTCCCTGTGGAGAGAACATCACAATGTATGGACCATCTGCATGTCACAAGATACTCAGGGATGACCCACTGTTCAGCGAATTGTGAATAAACAAAACAAAGGAACCTGTGAGTGAGCTTAGGCACAGACTGCCATCCCCTGGCCTCTTCTCTAAAGCCTGCCTCACCATAACCACCTGGAGGCCCTGCTCACCCCCAACTAGCTCCTCCTGCTGATATGTGGCCCCTGCTTTTTATGGAAGAAGAAGAAAGAGTTCACAGGATACAGGACATACACAGCAGGGTCAGAAAAGGAAGAAAAGGTAAAAACATAAGCAAGGAATTTAACCCCACAGTGTCACTTTAATGCCGGAGTCTGTGTGCTGGTGGGCACTATCAGTGGCAAAGAAGTAGCTCACGGCTGCTTCCACCATGCAGAGGCCCTGACAGAGACTGACAGGGATCGAGTTCCATGCTGACTCATCTACTTTCCCAGTCTCATGAGAGAAGGCAAACCATGGCTGTCTGTACCACAAGGACAGAATGAAAGGTTTATAGCAGCTATGGGACTCTGTAGGGCAAATCCATTGGTGGGCCATTTGGTTTTAACTTAAAAAGATAAAAGAATTAGTCTATTTATTTATAAATTAAAACACTGAAAATGTTTATCCTAGGTATTGTTTTTATTCATGTATAACTATGTATAACCTTTAGAAAGGTCCCAGTCATAGAGTTCAATAACCACCATGCTATGAAGAGAGACACACTGAGGGTTTGGCTCTCACCCCATCCTCCCACTAGGTTGTCATTTTACTGACTGGTGTCTAGCCAGGATCTCTCAATGTACTATAAACATGAATGAATATATACTCTTACTGCCCTCTTTCTTACATGAAAACGAGAGGAGCTGTATACCACTCTGTGGTCTATCCTCTGAACAACATAGAATAGGAGCCTCTCCACATGCCCTCTCTGTCCTCTTCTGTCACAGCGATGTGTAACTCTCCACACTTGTTTGTAAGATAAGTTCCCAGCAGCAATATCACAGATTTTTAATTTCCCCTCATGCCACAGGTTTATAAATCACCTTCATTTTTGTGCAATGCTCTGGTTCCTGGTGAGAAACAAGAGATAGGAAGTGGGAGCAACCGACGGGAGCCCTTGTTTTTTGCCGTTGCTGTTAGCAATATTAGAACAGATGGACCAAGACTCGGCCGCTGGTCTGCAGTTTCCCCTACTCCTGATGAAAAGTGCAAGAAAGGACAAACGAACACACGAGGTACAAAAATAAATGCACTTAACAACTCCATAAAGAAGGAAGCCCCATTTAATCTGAGCACGCCCTAACTCTGCTGCCACATATGTCTTTAGACAATCAGATCCTCATTGGCTTACATCTTCCTCTATATGAGGGAGCAGTTACCTGTGAGAATGGTGACATCCTGGATATAGCCAAGTGAGGCTTTGCAGATTAACAGCTGGCTCCTGGGTACTCTCTCTTAGCCCCATGCAAAGAAAGCATTTCCACCATGGGGCTGGGAGATGCCAAGACCACAGGCAGAAAGAATTTTCCCTGTGACAAACACCATCTACTTCATGCAAAGACCAAGAGCCCTTTCCCAGGCACAATCACACTCTGGGAACCAAAGAGGAGTTTTCCCTTGAACAAAGAGCCACAGAGAGAAGGGCTCTGGACCTTTGCTTTCCTCTCCCTTTGGATTGGCATGCATACATTAAACATGGTACCTACTTTCAAAAAGGTATTTTCATATGAATAGATAATTTGGAACAACATGTGGAGGGCTGGACTTTAAGCTTCTAAATCATACCTGGAGCCAAGCTGTCTCCTTGTGGGCAACTGAAACGGTGGTTTAATCCCCTCAAATGGTTTACTTTTTTCAACAGTGTCCTGGTTGCTGGACACTGAGCCAGGTATTACTGGCAGATGCCGCAATTCATAGGCAGAATCTGGGTCATTATGGTAATGACAATACCTAAAGACTTGGGGACAGGGATAAAAAGATGGGAAGGTCCCAGCTTTGGGACTCTGGACTATAAGGAAAACTGGGGTTGGCAGGAGAAAGGTAAGTAAGTCTGACTGACAAAAACATAAATGACTCGGAGATAGGGGACAGTGAAGGGTTCAGTGTGATGGAGGTCCTCCCTTGTCAGCACAGGGTACCAGGAACACACACACACACACACACACACACACACACACACACACAGGCACGCACAAATGGCATATGAGGGCCTTCCTAAAGCAATGCTCTCAGGAAGATTGGGGTTTTAATTTTGGAAGTCCCATTCTGACAGTAGCATGTAAATAGTAGGTAAGGCTCTCCAATGAGCCTGCACTAGGCAGCCAGGCCTTATGACAGGGACAGAGAGGAAGGTGACAATGGCCATGGGTAATGACCATGAACCAGGAATGTGCCAAATGCTTTACAATTAATTCCATGAGTTGACACAACCTCATCTTGTGTTCCTAAAGATGAGCCCTAGGGACTGAAATGACTTCTTTTACACTCAGCACCTACTAAAAAGACTAGTCAAACAAGAAGACATGAGAGCTGCTAACTTGTATCAGACACCATTAAAGCAGACAGCAATAACTTTACATAGCAGAGAACCCACCCTCTGCAGTGCACGGGTGATGCGTGACCTCTACCACAGTCATCCCCTAAAGCTTCCTCATTCCCATCTGCAGTGGATCCCTGCTCTCAACCCTAGCCCAATTCCTGACACACTTTCTTTCTATAAAAACATGCAATACCCGTTTAAGTCAAAGCAGATTAAACCATGCTGGAACTTTTTCTCCTCCCATCAAAGGCATTCAAAGTACCTAAGAGCTACACTGGGCTAGGCAGCACTATTTTTAACACGTACAATATTGTACCATATGCCATTTCCCTCACTGACAATGATACATTTGGTTACTTTGGGTATTAGGAATTTAATTTTGAATCATATTTACAATAAGAGCAAAACACATATCAAACTAACATGATCCGATGTCAAATACAATATCTTAAATTTTAAGCCTTCCTCTACACACAAAACAATGAAAACATCATTCCAAATACATTTCTGTTTTTATAATCCCCACAGAGGCTTGCAAACACTAAGTCTTTAGCATTTAAAACACTATAAACACTCTGCTGCTAACTACAAAAGAGAGGGCTCAGCATCTGAACTGAGGTGATTTTACTCAGACATACAGTAGGACTCAAGTTAATTTTTCCTACTTTAAAAGGCAGCACAGAGATAAGAAACGCTGACATTCTTCCAAACTTCCTGCCCTTTCCCAGAGGGAGAAGATTAGCTTCAGGCTTTTCCTCAAATACCTGCTATCTTCCAAGTGGTTTTACACCCCCTCCCACAAAATCTGGAAGGCCTTGCATCACTTTTCCTAGGAGGCTTTTCCCCCTCAGGCCTTTGCATAGTTTCCCTGCCTCTCACATTCTTACTCAAGCCCAGCCCCATCACCAGCAAGGTAGACCAGTAGTTCTTAGTGCCTCCTCTACTCAATAAGTGCCAATAAGGGGCAGGGACAGTTGAGGGTACTCTGGGCCTTTCCTCATCATCCTGTCTTCTATTCTGCCTATTCTCCAGCTTGGTCTTTGTCACAAACCTATGTCTCAAAATCACAGGAACCCACTGCCATTGCCTCCCAGATCTCCCTGTAAGACACTGCCCACATGTTCCCTTCAATGTCACAGTGATACAGCAGTCACCTCTTTTCAGTATGTCTCCTCTGACACCTCCTCCCCTGTTCAGTTGAGACCCCATAAGCTCTGCCCTGGGTCTCTCCTTGCCTGTTGACTGCCTTAACTTCCCCTCTAGCCAGGGAAAATCATTCCAGCAATGGTAGAGTCCCTTTGCCACTCCTTATGACTTTAAAGTGCTTCTAAAGCACAGGCATGGGCCTGTTCTGCCCTAGGAAACATTCATTTGGAGATTTCTAGAGAGCCTTTGGTTTTCACAGGTAGAGAAGGCAGGCCCTTGTAGTATCTAGTGAATAGAGAGCAAGGATTCACTAAATAGCATATAAAACATGAGCCAGTCCCACCACAAACAATGAGCTTCCTAAAAATACCAATAGTCTGTGAATCTCCCATCACCTCAATATGAAAAGTATAATTTTTAAACAATCAAAGCTGATAGAACTCAGGCCAAGAGAGCCTGCCATAAATGCACTGCCTGCTGGGGCCAATGTAGCCCCTACCGATTGGTTCATTATTAGTAGTATTTGTTTAAGGAAAAAAGCAAACCTTAAAAATGGAACTGTATTTTGAAGAAGACAGTAACCTCTGGTGCAGGTGGCCCCACCTGTTCAGGGTCTGCACCCGAGAAAGCCAACAAGTGTTTATGCTTGGGAAAGTGATCATCCTACAAAGACCAATGCGGAGGACATTAATAGCACTCAGAAGGCCCAGAAAACAAACTGATGAACCAGCAGCAAACAGTCCCATGATCATCTATGGGTTGTTGGCAGCAAACAGAGCCTAGAAACATGAGCAGGGAGACAGACTGACATTGAGCCAGATGATAAAAAATGTCCACACAGGATTTTGTCCATGCTTCTTTGCACAGTGTACCTCCCAGACTCCACAAGCCCTAGCCCACAGCAGCTCATCTTTTACCAGAGTGGTGTGTTGTACTCGTCTATAAGACTCTGGTTCTCAACCTTCCTAATGCTGCAACTCGTTAAAACGATTCCTCATGTTGTGACACCCCCCAAACCATAAAATTATTTTTGTTGCTACTTCACAACTGTAACTTTGCTACTGTTATGACTTGTAATATAAATATCGGATATGCATGATATCTGATATATGACCCTGTAAAAGGACCATTTGATCCCCAGAGGGGCCTGCCTCAACCCACAGGGTGAAACCTGCTGCCACAGAAGATTTCATTTAAGGAAAGTTGTCCTTGACTAAAAAGCATTTTAAAAGCACTGTCCAGGATCTGGAATACAGCTCTGTGGTAGAGTGCTTGCCTGGCACAAGCAAGACCCTGGGGTTCTGTCCCTAATACCTGTAAACAAACAGATGCATTGCCCAGGGCCTGAGGGTCAGGGCACATCCACCAAGAGTGGTAGCTTCAGGAAACAGGAAACAGCATTGGCTGGTCGGAAGAGGCAGTGGCACCATTGCAGCCTCTTTGAGCAGTTCTACAGTTAGCAGCCCTGGCATGATCACTCCCTGCCACCAGCCACAATGTCTGTGCAATCTGCCCAAGATCGAGATCCTGAGTCAACGGTCCCCACAGCCAGAAGGAACTCTTCTTATCCCCTATGCTTTTGAATAGGTACCACTGTCCCTCAATGTGAGACCAGCAGGGACACGCTATGCCAGGCAAAAGTGGCTCCACTGATAGCTTCATCAGAGGGTAGTGAGCACTGCTGACCATCAAGTCTCATTGGGAAGGTGATTTCTCATGTTCTGAAGGAATACAAAGACCAGCACAATGGTAAACAGCACCAAGGCCTCAAGAACGTGAGCCCAAGCATCTTTCCTATGATTTTGAAGGTTTCATACAAATAATGAAGTGCTCCACATATACAAACAAGGAAAACTGGTGCTGTACAGTCTGGCCTTGAACCATGAAAAATAAAAATAAAGTCAAGGTTCGTGGCTCCAGCTCCAGCAGCCACCAGGCCACTGGACAGCAAGAAAGAGCCCCTGTTTCCATCTGTCGTGTTGATAGTAAATCACCAATAGTGCCATTGCCATAACGAGCTGCAGGAGAGAGAACTTGCAAACAATTAGTCAGAAGGCAGTATCCTGCCAATTGTGCACAGGTTCTCCCAAGTACTCTTACTCCCTGACAACGTGAAGGAAGCCGAGATGTAATTAGCACTAAAGATAAAGATCTATTTTTAAAGATGGATATATTTATAGCTGTCACATAGCCAGACACTCTGTGGGTGGAGAAATATACAAACTTCTGTCTGTGGTCAGATATATACAAACCTAGGGACACATGAGATGTAAAACAGGCTTATAAAAGTAAGACTCCATTAATTGATCCTATCTGAAAGATAATTTCGACGTTGCTGATCTCAAGCTCGACCTGTGATGAAGTCTGACTCACTGCTCGATTTATTTTGCGCAAATAAAATCGGGTTAAAATTCAAGTATTTGTAATTTAGGCTCAGTATTTGGGGTCTGTCTGCTTTTATGCCAGCAGCAGTGTATGTTTTGGGTTTTCTGCTAGGTCCATTAGTATCTGTGTATATACTTATACAAAAATATACTCGGAGAATCTAAGGTTTAGAGTATAGACAATAATTTATTTCCTAAAGATAAAAGCATGAGAGGCTGGAAAGACAGCTCAGCCGAAAAAATTCCTGGCAGGCAAACACGAGTTCAAACCCACAGCACCCTTGTAAAAGGCTGAGCCTGCTGGTACACACCTATAGCCACGATATTGGGAAGAGAAGCAGAGACAGGCGAACCCCTGAAGATCGCTGGGCAACTAGCCTAGCGGAGCCAGTGAGTTTCAGTTTATGTCTGAACAGATCTTGTCTGAATAGACACAGGTAGAGAGCAACCACAGAAAGATTCCAGTATCCATGTCTGGCTTCCACAAGCACATGTGTGCACACACCTACACCAGCAAGTACATACACTGCCCACAAATACACAGAATTAAAATCAGAACTTTTTAAACATGTAAAGCATGGGGAATGGTAAAATTAACTATAGAAAATGAGAGTAGCAAAGGAGAAAAATTGTAACTAGTCACAACTGAGGCCTCCAACTGTGTGAGAGGACTTCCGAGTTCTGATCAACTGGCCTTTGTTTCCAATGAGGAGGCCTTTAGAAAACTGGTCTTGAATTACAAATAAAATGGTCTGGTTTGAACATGTTCCCCCAAGGTCATACACCACTCTTAGTGAAAGGTATTGGGTCAAATTACAGGTGGTTAGAACAGAAAGCTTTGTCCCCACAGTGGACTACCCCTTGCTGGGGGAGCACATTGGTTATCAGAAGAGCTCGTTTTGTTTTGTTTTGAAATTATGTATATGTGTGATTGTGTTAGTTGTTGAAACCGCTAGGGCTCCAGTTACAGGTGATTATGAGCCATCTGATGTGAGTAGGAGGAACTGAACTCGGGTCCCCGAGATTTTCTCAGAGGGAAGATGGATTTGGTACAACGTTGAGCACTTCTTCCTACCACAGAGACAGTATTCCAAACTGTGTCCAGGTGCAGTGACCCCATGACTAAGCACCAAGAAAGAAAGGAAGGAAAACATCATCTTTTTTTCCCCCCAGCTTAGCACAGATCTGAAAATACATACTCCTAACCCTTGAGCCATCTCTTCAAAAGCAAGCTTGGCCCTCTCCAGTATCTTGCCTTTCAGTGTTCCACCATCCACCACAGGGACAATGCAGCCCCCTCGGTCCTCACTAGCTGCTGGCACTCTGTTCTTGGGCACCTCCCGGCCTCTAGAGCCAGGAACAAAACAGATCTGTACTCAGATAAATCGCCTAGTTTAAGGTGTCCTGTTACCACTATAGGAGACAGGCTAATACAGAAAGGATGTACATTAGAGAGATCACCGAGGTAACAAGATAACTAAACACAACGACAGACCACCAGGGACGACGGGAGTGGGGCTGCATACACGTGGTAGATGGAGAGAGTGAGGGAACTGCTCCTGAGGACAAGGCCTTCGGAAGCAGTCGCTAGCTGGAAATCTTCAGAGCTCAGCAGGTTCTTTTGTGAATTAACAATTTCATAATTCCCACCGGTACGTCTAAGTACATTTAAGTACCGCTTTACCTTGCAAGCGGATAGGAGGTGCATGACAAGAGAAATGTCATGTTAAACACAAAAGCAAAGGGAAGTGAAACCTTGCAGGGTCCCTTGAAGTGAAGGGTATGACTCAGTGTGTCACGGCTAGGACTCAGAGGGATCAGGAAGTAAACATGCTGCATGTAATTTCATCTGTGTGTGATGGCTTGGCCAGCATCCTCCAGCAGGTGTTCCTTCAAGGCACTTCTCCTGCCTGAGGGGCCTGTGGACTGCAGGCACTGAAGTGAGATCCCCAGTGTTTACCTCTCACTGCAAACCTTGGCTCCAGATGAGTGCTCAAACTTCCATCCAAAACACATAACTTAAATGTGAAGTTGGAGGACACTCAGTACCTCTGAAGGACTCTCCTACAAGGCCTGCTCAGACACACTGCTTCTGCCAGAATCATGCAACACGCCAAGAGGAAGGTGCCAAGGTCTTCCCAGATGGAGTTTCCTTCGGGTAGGATGTCGAGAACGTTCTCCTATTACAGAGAAATTTCCCAGTTTGTGTCCTGGTACAATGACTCTCTGACTAAATGGCAAGAAAGAGGGGAAGAGAAGCAGTCAGCATCATCTCTGTGTTCCTCCGCTTAGCAATGACTTTGAAGATAACCTAAGCCCAGGCTTCCATCTAGATATTTCTCCAAAGAGAAGTAAACAGCCAGTAACACATGGGAAGACGCTAAGCATCCCTGGGTAGTGGAGAAATGAAATTCAAACCCTGATAACACGGTTCCACGCCTAATAGGATGGCTATGGTCAAAAATCAAAAGACAATAATAAGTGTTGACAGGCATTTGGAAAACATGAGCCCTCGTGTACTGCTGACAGAAATGGAAAGTGATTCAGCTGCTCTAGAAAACAGCCTGGCGGTTCTTCAAAATGTTAAACATAGAATTAACTATGAACCAACAACCTGACTGTCTGGATATAGTGTAGAGCAATGACAACACCTTCCATATAAAAATGTCTTCATCTATGTTCAAATCAATATTATTCATCAAAGCCTAAAGGTTAAAAAAAAAACTAGTTTCCATCAATATAGTGAAAGATTACTCAGCTCTCAAGGGGAAAAAAAATGGAATTCTAACACATTGCAACAAAGACGAACCTTGAAACATGGGGAGGGCAAGGAGTCCAGTTCAAACAGCCAAGTGTCCAGAAGAAAGGACGGGCACCGGAAGTGACAGCTAATACTTATGGAGTTCCCTTATAAACTGCTTGCTCCATGTTTATGCTCCATGTTCTGGAATTACATGGGTGACAGCAACACAACCCTCACCTGTGACTATAGTAAAATACCGTGAATATAATAAAAACTACTGTCAGTTTACCGCCGTGAGCTGCATGATGTGGAAATTTTATTTTAATTCCAAAAACAAACCCAGCCGCCACACAACCCAGCACTGCTGGCCTCCCTGGGACAGACTGGGTGACTTCCCCACGTATCAATTGATTGACAACCACCTTGAGCTCCCTCTTCCCACAACTCATGCTGTCTCTCCAGCCTCTCTAGATATAGAAGTGTCCCATCCTGGGCCTGATGTGGTCTCTCCACATTTTCAGATTCTCTCCTACATAAAGGAGACAGGGCCTGATCCCTTCTCACCAGCTGGGTGACTTCCTGCAAACTTGCTTGAATTCTTCAAGCACCATCCTCATGCGTCTGGTAGACATACTGTAGCCACTTGCTGGTATGAGAATGAAGTCAGAGACTGAATATAAAATGCTTACAGTGGCTCTTGAACCAAATTAAATAATAAATGTGACCAACATATTCTTGCCATGAATTTCTTAGTGCTGCTGTGCCAAAAACTACGATTCAGAACCCAGCTCCTACCCTTGTAAAAACCCTCAGTCTAGAAGGGTGGATGGCATCTACATGCAATTGCAGTGGGGGACCTGCTAAGGTCTGGGAGATCTGGATGGGAGCCCATAACTGGACACTTAATAACAAAAGTCAGAGAAAGCTTGGCTTGTGTTGGCTCTCTGACAGGCACTCTGGACTCACCTTCTCACTGCAGGTCTAAGGAACACACAGTTCCAAACAGCAGACAGACACTAAATCCCTACCTGAAGTTAGTGTCTAGGTTCTTGCAACCTCAAGCATCAATATTATCTGGGGCTAAGGGCAAGCACCAAGTTGGCAGACTGAAGGATGCTGTCTGGGAGTGGAGCTGGACCACAGGGCTTCAGGGCAATGCAGTTTGTTCCAGCAGGATGCCTAGACTGGCACTTCTGAAGGGCAGTGCAGGGGAAACTAACCCTGGCTCCCAAAAAGCTAGGTCAGACCTACTATGGCTAAAAAGAATGCTGTCACCCCAATGTCACCCCAGGAACTGGATGTCAGCTTTAATCTGTGCACTGAACACTTTGAAAGTATTCAGAGACATATCTTCCTCACAAATGGCCCAAAGACACATCAGTCAATTCTCCCTAAATTATCTTCTTATACACTGAATGATGGTGGCCTCTCAAACTTCACCAGCCCACAGTAAGTCAGAATCTACAAAATGAACTATCTCCTCGTCCAAAATGACTAGCGTCCTCACAAGCAGAGAAAATTTGGATTCGGATAGGTAGAAGGGCCATGCAAAAACAACGGGAGATGAAGGCCTAGTTAGCTATTCAGCAGAGACCGAGCCTCAGGGAAACACAAAACAAAGAATACTGCTAAACCACACATAGTGGTCTCTTGCCCCGGCAGTGAGACAATGAATTCCAGTTGTTTGGGCTACCGGGTCCACAGAACTTTATCAAGGCAACCTTCTTGACTAATACCCACCCTATCTACAGAAATGAGTATCCCTCCTCCTCTGAATTCCAAGTACGTGGCAGAAAATAGGGGTCACTGTCCTTACTAGTGAGTAAAACTTCAGAATAGAAGGGACTTCTGCAATTTAGAAGAAATGCATACATTTAAGTATACAACACCCACCAAAAGAATTGACCAATCAAAATATCACCCAGACATCCTTTGGCCCTCCTCCTTTCTTTCCTTCTCTTTGTGCTTTGATTTTTACTATTAGAGAAAGGCTGGCCTTAAGATACTACAGGGTCTCAGCTTGGAGCTCAGAATTCCTTGACACAAGCCTGCCTCAGACTCCATACTGCACCACCCTCCTGGCCTAACTGTGATTTTGACGAACACAAATACTGTATCTGAGCTGGGTCTGCTAGTGCATGCCTTCAATTCTAGCATTCAGAAGATAGAAGCAGGGCGATCTCTGAATTTGAGGCCAGGTCTAAATAGAGAGTTCTAGAACAGCCAGGGCTACACATTGAGCACCCTGTTTCAAGACTAAATAAATAAATAAATAAATAAATAAACAAATAAATAAATACTATATCCAAGATCAGGGCTAACAGATAGTTTTGAAATCTTGCCTACCATTCATCCTCCAGGTTTCTTCTGTCATGGCTCATGTCAATAAATTCTTCATTTTCATAGATAAGCAGCACTTTGATCCATCATCTTAAATGTTCTTCAAATTAAGTTTACCCTGGACTTAGATAAAACAACTTTTGCTTCTATGTCAAAATTAGCAGTTATCTGACAACGGCTTATATTTTTATTATTAAATGTAGAATCATCAAGACTACCATAATTCAAGATCATCGCCATTTTGCGTGCTGTCTGACTCTGTTCAGTGTAGTTCATATCCGCTGAAGTGCTCCCCTCAGCCACTGGGCGATCTCACACATATTCTACATAAAAAATAGTAAAAAAATAAATAAACCTTAAAATTCAACTCAGAACAATTTAAAGAAACTGTGCAAACCTTAAAACTTAGGAAAATGCTTTGCAAGGCGTCAAAGGCAGCCTTCTTTCTCAAAAACTTATCCCAACTCAGGGTAATTCACAGGCTACATCAGCAGGAAATCCTACAACAGTGGCTCTCAACCTTCTTGATACTGTGACCCTTTACTAGATTCCCCCAACCATAAAATTAACTTCATTGCTACTTCACAACTGTGATTTCGCTACTGTGACGTAAGTAATACATGTCCCGAGTCAAAGAAAAATAAAAGCAAAAATGAAAGTCCATTGCCACTTACCTTTCTGGGAGCCGAAATGAGGAATTTAGGGAGAACTGATACACTGGAGCAATGGCCCTGTGGTTTATAAGTAGCCACATCTTTTGAGTCAGCCTTTGATGAGCGGCTGACACTTTCGGCTACTGCTAGGAGTCAGCAAACGCCATGCCCTGTAACACTCTATAGACTATAACTTCGGCACGGGTACCAAGGTTTAGTTTGTTTTGTTCTTTATTTGACTGGGATTTTGTTTTATTTTGTTTTGCTTGAGATAGGGCTGTAGCTCAGGCTAACCTCAAACTCACGATTCTCTTGGCTCTGCCTTCCAAACACTGGCACAACGGGCATGTGCCCCTATACCTGGCTGGTGCGTTTTGAGATTCATTGAACACATACTAGTGATTTTACACACAAAAGTGAGTTGTTTTTCTTTTTTCAGCCACTTCAATTCAAGAAACCCAGCAGACTGCCCCGCTCCTCGGTTAATGCACACTTGGCAGGCCCATAGGACACTGAACACTCCTGAGTGGAGCAGCCATGCCTATGGGCATCCTGTGCTTGCCAGGGGCCAACTTTACCCCTAGACCGTTAATGCTGGTTGCACACTGCTACTATCCCTAAAACGTGACACCGATTCACGAATAAGAAGTGTGAACGGAAAGAGAAGCTGTTTCTCAGAAAATAGAGACGAGCGTTTGGAAAGATGCTGTAGAAACAAATTATGTCAGAAACTGCTATCCAAAAAAAGGTGTGGGCAGGATAAATACAAAAGACTCAAAAGTCATAAAAGAAAATACGCGGTATCTGACACCTGGGTGGCTTTGCGAATGTCCTTGTGAAGAAGCAAAGGCCAGAGCAAACGCATGCACGCACATGCACTGCACGAATGGCATTGCTGTGTCTCCACACGCTGAAAGAACTCCGAGCAGACAGAGCAGCAGAGCAGCAGGTACTCCAGAGGCAAACCAATGAAACTTAGACACTAACTGCTGCGACTGCAATTCAGACCCCATGACTTAAAAGCCATGTGACCGTGGCAGAGGTCTAGGCTTCCCCGGGCCATCCCTTTGCCATTCATTAGACAGAGACAAAGATGACAGCCACAGGTGATACAGGCTGGGCTCACGCCCCAGCCCCAGCCAGTCCAGTGTTACTTATGAGTTTTTGTTCTCAGCATACATACTGCTACCAAAGAGACAGACATAAGAGCTCCAGGCCCTGTGGGGAGACAGGCACGGAAGAGTTTGCTGCTTAGAGCGAGATTTTACAGCTTAAGATTGGAGACCACAGTGTTAACCGAACAAATGGTGGGGGGGCGGGGGCGGGGGACACCAGGACTGGCAGCTGTGAAGGCTCCTTCTGAGAAATGAAAAGAGGAAACGGAGTCCACAGTTTCAGACCCGCAAAGCCAATCACGGGAGGGGACTTTCAGACCACAGACCACTGTCTTACTTTTTCTTCAACGTAAAATAACAATTGTGTCATTTGCAGGAAAAAAATACGGATAGAACTGGAGACCATTGGGTCAAAAGACATAAGCCAACTCACGAAGACCAACATGTCATGTTTCCTCTCAAATGTGGACTCCAGATTGCTGTTAGAGATGTGGCCCTGGAGAAAGGGACTGTCTGGGGAGAGACACGGAGACAGCAGTGGGAAGACAAAAGAATAATGGCGGGCAGTGACTGTTAACTTGCACGCTACCCACGCAGGACACCACCCATGATGAAGCTGGTTATTTTATTTAAAAAAAAACAAACAAACAATTTCTTTAAAGGGGGTTTTTAAAATGCAAATCAGACTGAATTTGCTCAAGAAGCTCTAGGAGAGGTTTTCTTTGAACCAGTTATTAAATCAATATTTAAAAAAAAAACACAATCTACCTTAACCCCCCACCCCTTAGATTCCATGCTTTTAGCCTGAATTGAGAAAGTACTAATGTACTCCAGAGTTCAATCAGCAAAGAAGCTCAAAGATCCCTACAAGAGCAGAATGTAGAAGACACAGGCAGGCAGGACAGCATTCCCCTGGTAAAGCGCTCCATTTCAGGACCTTACAGCAGCCCTCTCAATCAAAGGCCAGGCCTAACAGCTTAATCAGGTAATGGTTTGCCCAAAATAGAATCTTCAAGAAACAAGGGCTGTTCGGGAATAAGCACAAATCAACATCAGTTAGAGTACTATGGCCAGAAAAAAGAAACACACCGTGTTTCTCTATATGGGACTTCGGAAGGACTCCAGACTTCTTTTATTGACATGTTCACTCCCAGATACCCTCCAAAGACTCCTAGCCACCAAGATCTGCGTGTGTAGCAGCTCTCAATTACAACACTACAATTCTGTGACCCAGAATAAGGTCTGTGTGCAGTCACATGGAGTAAGGCCAGGAGGCTTTCACCCCAAATTTCTGTAGCATCTCCTTAATGCTCTGATGGGAAGGATTACCAAGATGGGATCCCACCTTGCTTCCTCTATAGCAGACCAGGTATCAGTGATGAGCAAATGGTATTTTAGTAAAATACATCATTTTATTTGCTACTATAGCAAATATTATTAAGGAATTATGGGCTAAGACATTTGTTTTTTGTGTTTGTTTGTTTGTTTGTCTCTCTATGTAGGTCTGGCTCTCCTGGTACTTGCTAATGTAAACCAGGCTGGTCTTGAGCTCAAAGTGGTTCACCTACCTATAGATCCTCTGCTGGGATTAAAGGTGTGCCACTGTGCAAGGTCAAAGATAAAGGCAGTTGTTCTCATGTTAATTATTTGTAATTTCTAGAGAAGAAACCTGTGTTTCTAAGTATGATACATTTGAAGCCGGAGTAGACGGTCCAGTTTGGCCCTCCATTTTTATCATGGAGGAGCTACTAACTCATAGCCCCAACTATTGCCACATTGCTCTCTGTCAAATGACATCCTCCCTCCCAGTGAACTTGTTCCCAAGGTTGTTCCTCACTCTCCCCTTAGGCTGAGGTTTCCACATACCCTGTGGAACCAAGCAGACTGGTACCAAGTCACTGTGTTCTCTGCCTCTCAGCAATACTCACTTCCTCCCTCACACTGCACTTCGCCTTGGTAGCTAACTACCTGTCAGATTCCTATCTCCACTCAAGACTGTCCGTTTCCTCAACACAGGGCAGGTCGCTAAACCACTGACCTCATCGGGGAAGAAGCAGAGCAGGTGCTCAGTCAACAAGGAAACAAACTGGCAGCTCTCTGCTCCCAGACCCGGTGAGAGAGAGACCCAACCGCCTGGTCAGGTGGGCACTCCTGAGGCTGCAGAGCGGAAGAGACCACCAACACTGCTCACCCCTGCCCACATCCCTGGCCCAAGAGGAAACTGTATAAGGCCTCTGGGCTCCTGTGGGGGAGGGCCCAGGAGCGGCAGGACTTCTGCGCCTGAGACACCACCGGATCCTGAAAGAAACAGACCGGATAAACAGTTCTCTGCACCCAAATCCCGTGGGAGGGAGAGCTAAACCTTCAGAGAGGCAGACAAGCCTGGGAAACCAGAAGAGACTGCTCCCTGCACACACATCTCGGACGCCAGAGGAAAACACCAAAGACCATCTGGAACCCTGGTGCACTGAAGCTCCCGGAAGGGGCGGCACAGGTCTTCCTGGTTGCTGCCACTGCAGAGAGCCCCTGGACAGCACCCCACGAGCGAACCTGAGCCTCGGGACCACAGGTAAGACCAAATTTTCTGCTGCAAGAAAGCTGCCTGGTGAACTCAAGACACAGGCCCACAGGAACAGCTGAAGACCTGTAGAGAGGAAAAACTACACGCCCGAAAGCAGAACACACTGTCCCCATAACTGACTGAAAGAGAGGAAAGCAGGTCTACAGCACTCCTGACACACAGGCTTATAGGTCAGTCTACCCACTGTCAGAAATAGCAGAACAAAGTAACACTAGAGATAATCTGATGGCGAGAGGCAAGCGCAGGAACCCAAGCAACAGAAACCAAGACTGCATGCCATCATCGGAGCCCAATTCTCCCACCAAAACAAACATGGAATATCCAAACACACCAGAAAAGCAAGATCTAGTTTCAAAATCATATCTGATCATGATGCTGGAGGACTTCAAGAAAGACATGAACACACTTAGGGAAACACAGGAAATCATTAATAAACAAGTAGAAGCCTACAGAGAGGAATGGCAAAAATCCCTGAAAGAATTCCAGGAAAACACAATCAAACAGATGAAGGAATTAAAAATGGAAATAGAAGCAATCAAGAAAGAACACATGGAAACAACCCTGGATATAGAAAACCAAAAGAAGAGACAAGGAGCTGTAGATATAAGCTTCACCAACAGAATACAAGAGATGGAAGAGAGAATCTCAGGAGCAGAAGATTCCATAGAAATCATTGACTCAACTGTCAAAGATAATGTAAAGCGGAAAAAGCTACTGGTCCAAAACATACAGGAAATCCAGGACTCAATGAGAAGATCAAACCTAAGGATAATAGGTATAGAAGAGAGTGAAGACTCCCAGCTCAAAGGACCAGTAAATATTTTCAACAAAATCATAGAAGAAAACTTCCCTAACCTAAAAAAAGAGATACCCATAGGCATACAAGAAGCCTACAGAACTCCAAATAGATTGGACCAGAAAAGAAACACCTCCCGTCACATAATTGTCAAAACACCAAACGCACAAAATAAAGAAAGAATATTAAAAGCAGTAAGGGAAAAAGGTCAAGTAACATATAAAGGGAGACCTATCAGAATCACACCAGACTTCTCGCCAGAAACTATGAAGGCCAGAAGATCCTGGACTGATGTCATACAGACCCTAAGAGAACACAAATGCCAGCCCAGGTTACTGTATCCAGCAAAACTCTCAATTAACATTGATGGAGAAACCAAGATATTCCATGACAAAACCAAATTTACACAATATCTTTCTACAAATCCAGCACTACAAAGGATAATAAATGGTAAAGCCCAACATAAGGAGGCAAGCTATACCCTAGAAGAAGCAAGAAACTAATCGTCTTGGCAACAAAACAAAGAGAATGAAAGCACACAAACATAACCTCACATCCAAATATGAATATAAAGGGAAACAATAATCACTATTCCTTAATATCTCTCAATATCAATGGCCTCAACTCCCCAATAAAAAGACATAGATTAACAAACTGGATACGCAACGAGGACCCTGCATTCTGCTGCCTACAGGAAACACACCTCAGAGACAAAGACAGACACTACCTCAGAGTGAAAGGCTGGAAAACAACTTTCCAAGCAAATGGTCAGAAGAAGCAAGCTGGAGTAGCCATTCTAATATCAAATAAAATCAATTTCCAACTAAAAGTCATCAAAAAAGATAAGGAAGGACACTTCATATTCATCAAAGGAAAAATCCACCAAGATGAACTCTCAATCCTAAATATCTATGCCCCAAATACAAGGGCACCTACATACGTAAAAGAAACCTTACTAAAGCTCAAAACACACATTGCACCTCACACAATAATAGTGGGAGATTTCAACACCCCACTCTCATCAATGGACAGATCATGGAAACAGAAATTAAACAGTGATGTAGACAGACTAAGAGAAGTCATGAGCCAAATGGACTTAACGGATATTTATAGAACATTCTATCCTAAAGCAAAAGGATATACCTTCTTCTCAGCTCCTCATGGTACTTTCTCCAAAATTGACCATATAATTGGTCAAAAAACGGGCCTCAACAGGTACAGAAAGATAGAAATAATCCCATGCGTGCTATCGGACCACCACGGCCTAAAACTGGTCTTCAATAACAATAAGGGAAGAATGCCCACATATACGTGGAAATTGAACAATGCTCTACTCAATGATAACCTGGTCAAGGAAGAAATAAAGAAAGAAATTAAAAACTTTTTAGAATTTAATGAAAATGAAGATACAACATACTCAAACTTATGGGACACAATGAAAGCTGTGCTAAGAGGAAAACTCATAGCGCTGAGTGCCTGCAGAAAGAAACAGGAAAGAGCATATGTCAGCAGCTTGACAGCACACCTAAAAGCTCTAGAACAAAAAGAAGCAAATACACCCAGGAGGAGTAGAAGGCAGGAAATAATCAAACTCAGAGCTGAAATCAACCAAGTAGAAACAAAAAGGACCATAGAAAGAATCAACAGGACCAAAAGTTGGTTCTTTGAGAAAATCAACAAGATAGATAAACCCTTAGCCAGACTAACGAGAGGACACAGAGAGTGCGTCCAAATTAACAAAATCAGAAATGAAAAGGGAGACATAACTACAGATTCAGAGGAAATTCAAAAAATCATCAGATCTTACTATAAAAACCTATATTCAACAAAGTTTGAAAATCTTCAGGAAATGGACAATTTCCTAGACAGATACCAGGTATCAAAGTTAAATCAGGAACAGATAATCCAGTTAAACAACCCCATAACTCCTAAGGAAATAGAAGCAGTCATTAAAGGTCTCCCAACCAAAAAGAGCCCAGGTCCAGATGGGTTTAGTGCAGAATTCTATCAAACCTTCATAGAAGACCTCATACCAATATTATCCAAACTATTCCACAAAATTGAAACAGATGGAGCCCTACCAAATTCCTTCTACGAAGCTACAATTACTCTTATACCTAAACCACACAAAGACACAACAAAGAAAGAGAACTTCAGACCAATTTCCCTTATGAATATCGACGCAAAAATACTCAATAAAATTCTGGCAAACCGAATTCAAGAGCACATCAAAACAATCATCCACCATGATCAAGTAGGCTTCATCCCAGGCATGCAGGGATGGTTTAATATACGGAAAACCATCAACGTGATCCATTATATAAACAAACTGAAAGAACAGAACCACATGATCATTTCATTAGATGCTGAGAAAGCATTTGACAAAATTCAACACCCCTTCATGATAAAAGTCCTGGAAAGAATAGGAATTCAAGGCCCATACTTAAACATAGTAAAAGCCATATACAGCAAACCAGTTGCTAACATTAAACTAAATGGAGAGAAACTTGAAGCAATCCCACTAAAATCAGGGACTAGACAAGGCTGCCCACTCTCTCCCTACTTATTCAATATAGTTCTTGAAGTTCTAGCCAGAGCAATCAGACAACAAAAGGAGATCAAAGGGATACAGATCGGAAAAGAAGAGGTCAAAATATCACTATTTGCAGATGATATGATAGTATATTTAAGTGATCCCAAAAGTTCCACCAGAGAACTACTAAAGCTGATAAACAACTTCAGCAAAGTGGCTGGGTATAAAATTAACTCAAATAAATCAGTTGCCTTCCTCTATACAAAAGAGAAACAAGCCGAGAAAGAAATTAGGGAAACGACACCCTTCATAATAGACCCAAATAATATAAAGTACCTCGGTGTGACTTTAACCAAGCAAGTAAAAGATCTGTACAATAAGAACTTCAAGACACTGAAGAAAGAAATTGAAGAAGACCTCAGAAGATGGAAAGATCTCCCATGCTCATGGATTGGCAGGATTAATATAGTAAAAATGGCCATTTTACCAAAAGCGATCTACAGATTCAATGCAATCCCCATCAAAATACCAATCCAATTCTTCAAAGAGTTAGACAGAACAATTTGCAAATTCATCTGGAATAACAAAAAACCCAGGATAGCTAAAGCTATCCTCAACAATAAAAGGACTTCAGGGGGAATCACTATCCCTGAACTCAAGCAGTATTACAGAGCAATAGTGATAAAAACTGCATGGTATTGGTACAGAGACAGACAGATAGACCAATGGAATAGAATTGAAGACCCAGAAATGAACCCACACACCTATGGTCACTTGATTTTTGACAAAGGAGCCAAAACCATCCATTGGAAAAAAGATAGCATTTTCAGCAAATGGTGCTGGTTCAACTGGAGGGCAACATGTAGAAGAATGCAGATCGATCCATGCTTATCACCCTGTACAAAGCTTAAGTCCAAGTGGATCAAGGACCTCCACATCAAACCAGACACACTCAAACTAATAGAAGAAAAACTAGGGAAGCATCTGGAACACATGGGCACTGGAAAAAATTTCCTGAACAAAACACCAATGGCTTACGCTCTAAGATCAAGAATTGACAAATGGGATCTCATAAAACTGCAAAGCTTCTGTAAGGCAAAGGACACTGTGGTTAGGACAAAACGGCAACCAACAGATTGGGAAAAGATCTTTACCAATTCTACAACAGATAGAGGCCTTATATCCAAAATATACAAAGAACTCAAGAAGTTAGACCGCAGGGAAACAAATAACCCTATTAAAAAATGGGGTTCAGAGCTAAACAAAGAATTCACAGCTGAGGAATGCCGAATGGCTGAGAAACACCTAAAGAAATGTTCAACATCTTTAGTCATAAGGGAAATGCAAATCAAAACAACCCTGAGATTTCACCTCACACCAGTGCGATTGGCTAAGATCAAAAACTCAGGTGACAGCAGATGCTGGCGAGGATGTGGAGAAAGAGGAACACTCCTCCATTGTTGGTGGGATTGCAGACTGGTAAAACCATTCTGGAAATCAGTCTGGAGGTTCCTCAGAAAATTGGACATTGAACTGCCTGAGGATCCAGCTATACCTCTCTTGGGCATATACCCAAAAGATGCCTCAACATATAAAAGAGACACGTGCTCCACTATGTTCATCGCAGCCTTATTTATAATAGCCAGAAAATGGAAAGAACCGAGATGCCCTTCAACAGAGGAATGGATACAGAAAATGTGGTACATCTACACAATGGAATATTACTCAGCTATCAAAAACAACGAGTTTATGAAATTCGTAGGCAAATGGTTGGAACTGGAAAATATCATCCTGAGTGAACTAACCCAATCACAGAAAGACATACATGGTATGCACTCATTGATAAGTGGCTATTAGCCCAAACGCATGAATTACCCTAGATCGCTAGAACAAACGAAACTCAAGACGGATGATCAAATTGTGAATGCTTCACTCCTTCTTTAAATGAGGAAAAAGAATACCCTTGGCAGGGAAGGGAGAGGCAAAGATTAAAACAGAGACTGAAGGAACACCCATTCAGAGCCTGTCCCACATTTGGCCCATACATATACAGCCACCCAATTGGACTAGATGGATGAAGCAAAGAAGTGCAGACCGACAGGAGCCGGATGTAGATCGCTCCTGAGAGACACAGCCAGAATACAGCAAATACAGAGGCGAATGCCAGCAGCAAACCACTGAACTGAGAATAGGTCCCCTACTGAAGGAATCAGAGAAAGAACTGGAAGAGCTTGAAGGGGCTCGAGACCCCAAAAGTACAACAATGCCAAGCAACCAGAGCTTCCAGGGACTAAGCCACTACCTAAAGACTATACATGGACTGACCCTGGACTCTGACCCCATAGGTAGCAATGAATATACTAGTAAGAGCACCAGTGGAAGGGGAAGCCCTGGGTCCTGCTAAGACTGAACCCCCAGTGAACTAGTCTATGGGGGGAGGGCGGCAATGGTGGGAGGGTTGGGAGGGGAACACCCATAAGGAAGGGGAGGGGGGAGGGGGATGTTTGCCCGGAAACCGGGAAAGGGAATAACACTCGAAATGTATATAAGAAATACTCAAGTTAATAAAAAAAAAAAAAAAAAAAAAAAAAAACAAGGAAACAAACTAAGGTAAATTATCTTCCTATGAAAAGTTACCTACGATCCCTAAGCATGACTGTTCTACGTGTCATTGGTGCTAATAGAGTACAGGGCCCTGTCAGACGCCACTCTGGGGCAGAGAACAGGCTATATAGCTATGGGTACCCACAACCCTACTCCTCGTCCAGAATACAGCATGCACAGGGAGGAGCGATGAGGTCAGAGAGTTGTGTGCATGTTCACACAGAGCAGAAGCATGCCAGTTGTCCTCAAAATTTCTGAAATGCCTCTGTGCCTGTCTTCTAGGAATTTTGAAGTTTCAAACAAGTCACCATCATCCCTGACACAGACAACTACCTTCATTCTTATCTCTAAGTAGGTCCTTCATTTCCACCCACTTCATCTCCAGTCACTCACTACACCTCAAGCAAGAATAGCCTCTTTACAACTCCTAAAACACAATCCATTCAGGCCACAGCAGTCACAACAACTCAGCAGGAATTCATCTCACCAGCGTCTACCTCTATCCCCAGATTTCCCATGCCTGGCTCGTTGCCATCCACCAGCGCCCGGAGGAGACCTTCTATGACCTCCGTTTATCTAAACAAGCATCTCTTTGCCTCATCTCTCCTTACTCTTGCACCCACCTGTAATTAGGTACCTGTGTGAGGACATGCTTATCTCCCTATCCAGAAGGGAAGTTCCATCAAAGCAGCAGCATTGCCTAAAACAGCCTGCTACCCAGAGGGAGAAGAAGAAATGCCTGATTGAATGTTTAATCACCCGGAAAAAAATCAACAGTATCAAACCTCCACAGGACCTTGACATTAGACCCCAAAGAAACTCACCTTCTTTGAAAAACAAACATAGCCCCTTTCCTTTCTGAGGGATGCCCGCACTAAGACCTCTCTTTACTCACCCCCTCCTTCTCTTACAAAGCCACAACAGTCTTCGTGCCGACCACCTTTCTATCTGGAAATGACCCAGAATTCCTTGGCTCTGCAAACCGGAACTCCACCTTGGAGTGGAGCCCAAGGTCTCAAACTCACAGTTAGGGCCAAACAGAGAGGCCTTGACGTCCTCTGAGTTTGCTCCACACTCTGGCTACCACCCCAGCCTTTGGAGGAACAAAAACAGGAAAGGCATGGGGGCCTTCTGAGGCTAAGACAGTTTCAGGGATTTGGGTGAAACCACCCTTCTTACAAGGCCCTGACGCTTAACCCAAGACAGTGAGCCAGTGAGGTTCAGAAACAGGACATGGAAGGACATACTGAACTTGGTAAAATCCATACCAAGTCCTGGCTTTGAAATCAGACAAATGAAGAGATTCAAATCCTGGTTCTAGCATCTTTACTTCTGAAGGCCAATGGGGTGTTATCTCAAGCCTCTGAGCCTCTGTTTCCACAGCTATCAAAAGAGATGTTACCACGTCTACTTTAAGAGGATTGCGGAGTGATTTTTTTTCCTCCCCTGGATATTATATTTGGTTCATCTACCTACTCTTTAATTCCCCAACATGAGCCGATTATTCATATGGACAAAATACAAATGAGTTTCTGTGAGTTAGGGGAAAAAAAAAAAAACTGGGTTAACCAAACCGTTTCCGTGCTGAGCCACACAAACTGACTGACATTTAGTTAATTCTGTCGTGGAGGTGATCCAAGCTGATCCCTGAGCTGTGTTTATACTTGTGCACAGGAAGTGTACATTCAATACATATTTTTCAATGGATGAATGGAATGACAAGATGAACTCTATCTATGTTGATCCCACTAATCAAGTCTGTCAGACTAAAATCTGTTGGTGGAGTCTTTTTTTTTTTTCTTTTCAGAACTATACACGTTGCCAGGCATTAATAATCGACACGTGATTTGCCAATGAAGACTCAGAAAGAAATACAATTAAAACCTCTAAAAAGCTAACTACTTTGACACCGGAGTTTCCTTCAGATACAGAATATGAGGAAAACAGGCAGCCGGGATGTGGGATCTCTTTATTTCTTTTGGAGATTCTCGATCAGCTCTCCCTGCATTTATCGTCAGAAACCAAAGGGACGCTAGAAGAGAGAATGCTTACTCAGCAATAAACAAACACCGGAGGGTCATCGCTCATACTGTCCAGAATTTTGCCCAGGATATTCAGCAGAAGCATGCCTCTTTCGTTCCTGCCCCATAAATACTGAAGAAGGAAGAACATTGCCCCAGACCAAGGTTTGGCAAATGAATCTGATGAAACCGTCAGTGTCCCTGAAGGTTCCTGGTGACTATAATTATCTAGCTCCAAGAGGTCCTACCTTAGAGTTCACATGCAAAATGTCTCCACCTATCAAGTCAGCAGCATATGAGAGCAATAAAGACTTTAATTCCCATACAGGGGTACCTTTCCTCTAAGAAAACGCACATACTGGATGAGCAAAACTCACAGAAAGGAAGCTACGAGACAGCCACTCCCTCCTACAAAACTGCCCAGGGTTTGCTTTATAATGCCTTAATAATGGATTTAATGCCTGTGACTGACATGGGAGTTGGCAAATACCTTTGGTTTGGTATAGCGTGGTTTGGTACAGCAGTGCACAGGTGCTATGCCTAAACAAACAGCATGCTTGCCAGGAGCATAGTATAAATAAAGTCAGCTGGTCTCAGTCCTTGTCCCGGGAGTCACAAATGAGCTGTTTCAGAGGAGAGAGGTTTAACTCCTTTCGCTTCTTTCCTCATCTAAAGATGGAGAATCTCTAACAAAAGCAAACATTCCCGACTTTAGAGTGACTGGGGAAGAACGAAAGGATGTGGAAGCTGTCAGAAAACGCAAAGGCACGCCCTGAGCTCCAGCTCTCTTCCCCTGGACATCTACAGTAGGAAAATAAGAACCACTCGGGAAGCTGCAAGCAGCCACACTTGCTCACACTAGATCTGCTTCCTGCTGTTAACAAAGAGAACCCCCGAGATGTTGGGAAACTTCTGTGAATCACTATGAGCGCACACACACACAGCTCTCGGAGCATGGACACTGCCACCTGTCCTCAAGGACTCAGTGACAGCTTCTGGTGCCCCAGGACGACCACAAACGTTCCCACCCCAGCTTTGCACGGATCAAGCCTTAAGCCTATTACTTGGGTTTTACCAGACACTAACCATGTGCTAGGATTCCTCAGAAGAGTGACTGAATTGTGATCAGACCAAAGGAGTCACCGACTCATGGGACATATATGTGGCCTAGTGTGACAACCTAATGGAGGTAGAGGGCACCTTCCCACTGCTTACTGCCAGCGCCCTCTCTACACTTCACTGGGTTTGGGTGAACTTGCCTGAAGTTCACCCATCAGGGACACAACTCCAATAGTCTTCCAAGAACAAAACAGGACAAACTCCACACTGAACAAGAATTGTTACTGCTCCTCTCTAGACAGCCCCTTGTGGCTCCATCGTTGATTCAGAGCCAGGCCAGCTGCCTGAGAAGCTTCTGAGTAGCTGGGAACAACCGGCTCCATATCCAGTCTCAACCCTCCCACCTTCCCCTCTCTTCATTCGTATATCTTAGAAAGTATTAAGGCCCTTAATTCCTGGCCAGACTGAATGGTATAGGAACAAATAAATTCAGGGATGGCCAGAACAGTCAAAGGAGGGGGCAAAGTAACGGAAAAACTCAACACAAAGTCACACCAGGAATGCCAATACCAGCACCACGCCTCTCAGCTCTAGAGCACACCAGAAACACGTAGACTGAACCCTGGCTGGCACCCAGAGCTTCTTAGGCAGTGTCTGGTGGTACTGGTCCAGAGCCACACTGATGAAGTGAATGGAGAAGGACTGCCCCTGCTGTCCACCCTACTGAGAGACTTGAGATCCAGATTCGCCCATCTCTTTACTACACTGGGTCTTAAGAAAACCCCTGCTGGAAATCAGGCAATCATGCTGCTGGCCGCTGTCCCCCAGCAGCTGTGAAGGAGCATCATTATCAAGCCGGTCCTGATGTGAGTCTCCCAGGGCTGTGAACAGGGTTAGTTTGCAGAATGACTGAGTTGGGGTGACAGACAGACAGTAAGTACAATGTAGCAGGGAGTAGAGCACCCAGTGATCTTCTGGTTCCTGATCCATCCTGCAACCCTCTCTCTCTCCCCTCGGAGATAAGAATGTGCCATGGGACGGTGCCAAGAAAATGTTGTGACCTGCTTTCCTCCTCACTAATCTGTCCATGACCTGCCTCAGTTCACTGATTCCGCACTGAGAGCTCACTTTTCACTTCCAGACACCAAGAAACCACCTCGCCAAGCAGATCGGCCTCCTCAAAGGAGGGCAAGCAAAAAAGTACCAGCACTGACTGCGCCCCAGATCCCTGCAGATCAGGGTCTGAGAATTTCTGACACAGTGAGAAAGCTAATGACACTGTACACTGTTACAAATAGCAGGAGTTCTTGCCACCATGTATTATTCTACCGTGTGGGGAGTTAGTTCCTACAGACGGTAATTCTGTGACGATTAGAAGCATCCTCTCCCACTGGCCGGACCTGCCAGGCTTTTCTCCTTTAGTTCAGAAGGAACCATCCGCCCAGTATCCACACCCAAACTGGCCTTTTCTAGCTCTGGGACAGGAGGAGGAGCATGCTAAAAGCCAAGTTCAGGTTCAGCAAGGAAAAGCAGTGTTCCGTGCTTTGTTCACAGCTCCCTGGCAAATACAGTGCGTAAGTTTGCAAAATTTTTTTTTTTTGTCCACACAAATAGGCGTATTTGATGGGAAAACATGACTTTCCCTCCCACTAACGTAACCTTAAAAAAAAATCTCAGGATTTTATCAGGACAGTGGTAGTGCATGCCTTTAACCCCAGCACTCAGGAGGCAGGGGCAGGTGGATCCCTTGAATCCCTGAGTTCAAAGCCAGCCTGGTTCTAGGACAGTCAAAGCTACAGAGAAAGCATGACTCTGAAGAAAGACAAAAAAAAAAAAAAAAACAAACAAACAAAAAAAAAAACCAACAACAACAAAAAAAAAAAAAAACCCTCGTTTTTCTTATATGCAAGACTATATGCCTCAGTCCCTGAGGCAGTTAAAAGTCTGTGAAGTTCCATAAGCCAAAGTCCTTCTCCAAAGCAGAACCCACCGTACATAGCCTCTGCATAGCAGGGGACTATCACTCAGCATTCAGCTCTAGAACCTCAGGAACATGGGTTAAGCACTCTTTCCTCTCCCTTGCCACAAAGGATCCACTCATTTGTATCCTCACTCACAGCACCCTTCGCGGTTGCAGCCCTCACCTGTTTTCCAGAAGCGTCATGCACACCACCTCTCGGACCCCTGGGTTATTGGCCTTCTCCACAGAGCAGCCCTGTAAGTTCCACGTGGCCAACCTAAACACAGGTCGCCCATCCCTCATACCTCCAAAGGCCTCCACCGAGGGCCTCATAGAGATAATCTGCGTGGGCCCCCCTGGTGGCAGGTCCAAGTCCTCACTCTGCAGGCTCAGAGACGTGGGACTGGGATGAGGCTTGGCAGTGAAGGTAAGACCCCCATTGGTGTGGGTAGATGGGGGCCTGGACCTCTCTGCGAACACCTGGTGTCGTATTCTGTCCAGGAAGGCTGCATTGATTCCATCCATCCTCACCAAGTCCTCAACACTTCGGAAAGGGCCATGTTCGCGGCGGTAGTCCACGATGCTGACGGCCATCTTCTCACTGAGGCCCCGGACACTCATGAGCTGAGCAAGGGTGGCTGTGTTGATATTGACTCGTGGAGTGAGGGGCACAGTGGTGGCCAGGTGATGGGGCTGCTGCTCAGCCAGCAGATCCCGCCTCAGGGAACTGGGAGAGTGCTGTGCTGAGTTACCCTTGCTGCTCACACAGATCTCAAACTTGACCTGTTCTAGTTTAGTGGCCCCTACACCACTGACAAGTGCTAGATCTTCCACCTTCTTGAAGCCGCCGATATATTCTCGGTACTCCACGATGCTTCGGGCCACTGCACGTGTCACCCCAGGCAGGGTCATCAGTTCCTCCTCAGTGGCAGTGTTGATATTTAGTCGCTCCTGATTCACCAGGATGTTGCTGAAGTTGCAGGCAGCGCTGAACTTGCGGCTATGTGACAGGTCTGATGGGTCTCTGGGGATAGAGCGATGGCAGCCCAGGGTGCTCCCCATGGCCAACCACCACAAAACAATTCTGGATAGAGAAGGAACCCGGGAGCCTTTACAGGCACAAAAGAACAGGAGGTTGCAGGACTTATGGGTCGAGGAAGTTGCTGCAGACGAACATCAAATCTTCCATGACTAGTGTTCAAAATTACCTTTTGCTTGGCCCCCTAGAAATTGACATGGAAATTGATTGAAATTAATCAATCAACCCTTTGCACTCTCGCAGTGTTGGAAGTTCATAACGCGTAGGGGGGTCAGGTCAACTTCTAAAAACATAGACCCAGAAAGGCTGACCTTTGTGGGGTTTCCTCGGGTTATTTATCACACTGGATCCAAAAGGGGAACAGAGATATCCCCGCTGGGGCCACCTCCTCACTTCGGACGCCCCCCCCATACACACACACACACACACACACACACACACACACACACACACACACACACACAACGGGGCTCCTGCAGACAGGCAAGAAGAAGCCCCTACTGCGCTCAAAGCACTGTAACTTGGTAACTCGGCTGAGCCTGTGGCCGCAGACACTGAACAAGGATTTAGGGACCCACCCCCCGGATCTCCGATCCCCGCGTCCCACCTCTCCGCCGCTCTGCTGGGTCCGCTCTCGGTCCCCGGTGGCTCTACGCGCGCGTCCCGGCTCTTTCTCCCAGGGAAACTCTTCAGTGCAGCTTTCCCGGGGCAGGCAGGATTGCTCCTAAACGACAGTAGCAGCGGCGAAATTCGGCCCCCGATGCTGCACCAGGACTAGCGGCGTCGCAGCTGCGTCGATCCAGGCAAAACCCGGCGCCTAACTCGGGTGCGAGAGACGGCGGAGCGCGTCCCGAGCCGCGCGCCGCGCGCCACCACCGCCTTTCGCCGTGGGTGTCACAGCTGAAGTAGGGTCGCGGCGCCCGCCCGTGCCTCCGCCCGCACAGCCACGCCTCCTCCGCGCAAACTCCTCCTCCCGCCTCCCCGCCGCACGTAGGGGCGGGACAGGAGTGCCTTGGGGCGGGACCATTGGTGGGCCTCGTGGGGCGGGGTCGAGGGCGGGACTTGGGGACTGGGCGGGCAGTAGGAATGGCTCACTGTGAGCCGGGCTGTTTTTCTGAACCTGAGCTCCTACCAAGCTCCTTTTGTTAGGTGAAGCTGTTTAGGGCTACCTAAGGCAAGCGGGGGTCTTCTCTGTGAAGTAGGCTTGTCCTGCATATCCAGAGCTCCTGAAATTCTCAGACCGGGGATAAAATGGATCTAGCTCAATTCTCTCGCTACTTTTTAGGTCTTTCCTCCTACTCAGAGAGACCTTCGTGCTCCACTAATGTCTGGGAACCATGTGTCACTGGAAGAGGACTTGCCTCCTGGGTGTTCACAAAGGTTGTACATCTGCTGCCCTTTGCAAATTTAGCTCTCTGAGAAAATAAGGGCATGTTTCTGTTAAGTATTAAATCTAATCGCAAAAAAAAAAAAAAAAAAAAAAAAAAAAAAAAAAAAAAACGGAAGGAAACAATACTGGGAAGTGCAGGCAGCTTTCCAAAACAGTTTTTGGATCACATTGTGAAATGATGATAATTTAGTTAAAGATTAAAGAGCCTGATGCATTACAATGGATACCTGAAGCAGGAGTATTTGGCTAAACAAACCCTGCAGGGTAGCAGTGACAGGGTGAGCCTTTAGATACTTTGACCCAGAGCTGTCAGTGACCTCTGAAAGAACAGATCTGAACAAGGCTTCTGATTTGAATACCAACAGAAAGCATTCACAGGTGAAGTGGGTGACAACCCAGGCTTGGTGAAATGCTAGGGATCTAAGGAACCTCACTAGTACAAGTGAAAGACACCCCAGTCTGATGAACTTAAAGAAAAAAAGGGGTCCTGATTCACCGGGAATCGTTATGGAATCCACCTTACCTGGAGCAGGCATGCATCCTCACTAAGTATGACACAGGCTGGCCCGACTCCCTCCATGTCTTCAGCTAACTTTCGATCTGTCAGCTTTATTTCCACTCAAGCCATTCTCACTTGAGAAGACTGCCAAAGTGGGGAGAGGGGGAAAAAAGAATGTAGAGAGGAAAAATACGATGGCAACAGGAACAGGTAGATGGACAGAGTGCACCATGTACACGTTGACTAAGGTGGAAGGCACACATCATTCCAGTGACTGATGATCAAGCTGCTGGGGATACAGACAAATGAAACTTCCACCGATCACTTGTAGGATCAGAAGTTGATACGACCACTTTGCAGACTACCTTGACAGTTCCCTTGAAAGTTAAAAATACACTTGCTGCACCACTCAGACATTGCACTTACAGGTAATGACCGGAAGAGCAAGAGAAGCACAGAGCCAAACCCCTCCACATGTGTGTGCCTAGACTTACTGTAGTCAAAGATGGGCAACCTCAGGAACTTCAGTCCGGGTTTGGGGTGAATTTGTCCCCCAGTGGTTCCTGTATTAGAGTTTGGCCCTCAGGAAGGTGATCGTGTTGGGAAATGGAGCTTCATGGGAGGCCACAGAGGTGCCTCCTGTTGAAGAGAGTAAGAGATGTTTGGAAGATCCTGAGTCAGTCACTGCAAAGAGTTGGTACCAAAAACAAAACAAGAAAAACAAACCCTGGCTCTTCCTCATGCCCTGGCTCCCAGTCTCCTGATGGCATCCCTCCTCCTGCCACTGTGATACCATGTGCCATGAGGTCTTGCCAAAGTGGACAGCACGTGAACATTATTCCCTGATGACTCCAGGACCATGTGCCAAATGAGCCTCTTCTCCACAAGCTCTAGGCATTTGAGTATAGCAATGGAAAACAAGTGGTACAAAAAAGGGAAAAGAAAAACGTGTGCAATGTTGTTGAGTGATGACGGGAAACTACTGAACAAAAGCAACAGCAGAAAGGAAAAATGGAAAGCAGTCGGTTGCATGAAAGAAGGCCGGCAGAAAGAAAACACGCTGAGGGATTCGTAGACAAGCTAAAACATAGAAGCTGTCCACGTGCAGTGTGCCAGTGCTTGTGTGGGAATGAATGCAGGGAGGGAGGGAGGAACAGAATAAAAAGAGCACAGAGTATCTTCATGGCGGGTGGTTGGGATGTGCTGGCTGAATATGTCAAAAGCAAGGAAATGGTATGTTTTAAACGTACAGTTTAGTGCAGCTAAATTATACTTCAATAGGCTAGGCAAATCATCAGAAGATATTCCAAAAGAAACGCTTTTTTAGCTTAAAAGAAAAGAAGAAATCGAGGTAGAGCGGGCTAAGCCAGAATTGACTGAAGGCTGATCATTGACAGGGGTGAAAGGGGATGAGAAGCTAAGTCAACAGCTACAAGAAGAGACGTATGCACTGCTCAGAAAGTTCTAAACACATAGAAAGCCAGACTGGGAGATAGCCTAGCAGCATCCGGGACGATCCAGAATCACCACAGGCATGGAGACATTGGTAAAAGGGCTTACTATGCAAGGAACAAAGGTTTTAATGAACTTTCTCGATTCTCCAGGGATGTTAGAATTCTAGGTGACCACTGAGTTACACAAAGATGTCAGAGGTTGTATGGTTCCAACCAAATGCCACATGTAGTGGACTTTGCCCCTTAAAACACAGCTTTCATTTAAGGCCTAATCAGAGAGGTCTAGGTCAGTGGCCTTTCACTTTTACTCAGCAGTTCCAAAGATAAAAACAGTGACCAGGAGAAAAGTGGTGGAAGTTAAGGAGCCAAACATTTGTCAATCTCCAGGTTCAATAGCGTGGTGCAGGCACTCTTAGACCGTAATGAGCCAAATTCTGATCCCTTCGATTCCCCAGAGTCCTTGGGTATCAGAGATATAGGTGAGAAATTAGGGAGACTTCTACAGGTTAAATAGGAGAGAAAATGGACTTGGCTATCAAACAATTAGTCTAAGCGACATCCCTGGGAAGTGACAGTTAGCCCGAGACTTGAAAGATAATTAGGAAATGATGCCTCAACCCACAAACTCTCAGTCCCTTCAAAGCAAAAGTAAACCCCACTTCCCAGATCAATAATGTTCAAGCTGGCTACTGACAGGCACCTGATACCAGCCTTCTGCAATGGTCAAGAGAGACGGTGTTCTGAAGAGCATTATATCAAAGGAATCACTCTTATTCGTGTGACTTGGACAGCACATCTGTTCCTTGTACTACAATGCTCCCTGTGTTTGAACTAATGAAAGTCCAGACATCCTCGGAGCTCTGGAATATTCTATATCAGGTCTGCTCTACTGCAAGTCATGCTATGGGGTGGCAGAGTGACCACTGATACACAGCAGGACCATGTCAACAGAAGTTCCTGTGTCCTTCACACCTGGTCCTGGAATTCAGGGTGAACTTCAAGTAGCAGCAAAGGCCCCACATCTCTGACCTCTCTGTCACAGCCCAACCTGAGGAGACTGTGCCTGTTCTCCCAGTGAGCCAGCCTCCCAGAGTCCTCACTACACCCCTCTCCCCATATGGTGGAACCCAGCAGCTGCACTGGAGGTGCCTAGCTCATCTCAAGGAGAGGCCACATGGAGGAGAAAAAGCAGCCCAGCCCACTCACTTCCAGGCCTGGCTGTGCAAGTGAGGTTTATGGAGCCTTCGCCCAGTCCAGCCGCAGCAGATGTGCCCATAGGAAGAGCCCAGTAGAGAACCAAGGGCAGAGAGGCCACCCGGCAGTGCCCAGCACCCATAATAAGTTATGAGAGGGGACAGAGGTCAAAAGGCAGTGCACATCACAGTAGCCCCTCACAGCATGCTTACCACAGTCTGTGGCCCTGGTCTTGTTTCCCAACAAGAAGAGACAATGGCATAGCTCCCAATGCAGCCCTGCTCTGTCTCTCTTTCTGCCTCTGTCTTTGTCTCTGTCTCTCTCTCCCTCTCCCTCTCCCTCCCTATCCCCCTTCCCCTCCCTTTCCCCTCCTCCTCTTCCCCCTCTCTGTCACACACACACACACACACACACACACACACACACACACACACCTATCCCCGTTCTCTCCAGGTATTAGTTTCCTTTAGGGATACATCTCATTGCTTTTCAGTTTGCTCACAAGATGATTGTCAAGAGCTGAGGGTCTTCCCCATGAAGAGTGACCCATGAAGGTTCAGTGACAGCTGTACCTGTAAGAATAATGTGCCAGCTCTGAGATGAGAACCATGGATTTGTTCACCCTGTGAGTTCTGAATTTCCTACAGGACACAGACATAGAACACAATACAGAGAGGATTCGATGGAAGGAGGGAAACAGAATGCAGTGTATGAAGGTCCCAGGCCAGACAGCCTCTCCCTGCCCCTGGGCAGCTCTTCGCAGCTGAACATGTAGTTTGAGAAAATACTTGTCATGGAGGAGCTAGGTGTCCTCTCAACCAAAGGTGGCTGAGCTAAGCTCTGGCCAGCTGTGCAGTTCCCACCTCCCCAGGTGAGCCAGGTATGTACAGGAGCATGGGCTCCCTGCTTTCTCCATGACAGCTGTGAGCACCCGTCTCCCACCTGTTGTCTGTACTGTCTTGGGCTCACTTTTGCTCAGTTCTTTCTGCTTTTGGTATATATGAAGTGACTGCTTGACCTTTCCCCTGGTGTTTTGGTTCCCCATGGCCTCACTGTTCAATACTCAAGACTTCCCATCCCTGATCTACATCCATTTTCATACCTCCTTCATAGCTAACTAATTCTTCTCAGGGGATGATGAACACCTCTTAGTGGTCCCCTGTGGTCCTGGCTGTGGCCAGAGGGAGAGGCTGGAGTCACCACGAGTGTCATAGTCTCTGATCCTTCACCTGAGCCCAGCTACCCAGAATGCAGGGAAGATCCGTCTTTAGGGAATGGAGTCATCTGTGTTTCTACCACTGATGTTATTCTGTGGTTGTGAAGAGGTCATAATGCCTGGTCCATGGTGGGTCATCTTTGTCTCTAGGTTCAGTGAAGGACAGGCAGATATTTTATATGTCCTACTGGCCTTCTGCCTTAAGTGTTGGCTCAGGCTCTGGTTTTCCATGTTCCTGTGTTGTTGTTGTTGCTGCTGCTGCTGCTGCGGCTGCTGCTGCTGTTGTTGTTGTTGTTGTTGTTCTTGTTCTTGTTCTTGTTCTTGTTCTTGTTCTTCTTCTTCTTCTTCTTCTTCTTCTTCTTCTTCTTCCTCCTCCTCCTCTTCCTCCTCCTCCTCCTCTTCCTCCTCCTCCTCCTCCTCTTCCTCCTCCTCTTCCTCCTCTTCCTCCTCTTCTACTTCCCCTTCCTCTCCCCCTTCCTCTTCCTCTTGTTCTTGTTTTAACACCTGTCAAGAAGGAATTGACATGGGAAGGACAGGCACACTGAAACGCACCTGCTTGGGGTTACCAGAGATGCAAGGTCTGGAGGAAGCACAGATAATGGTGGAATTTGTGTCAGGTGGGTCCTTCAAAGGGAGGGCAGCCCCATTCAACTCAGATCTCTTGGAGTCTAAGAGCAGATGAGTAGGCAGCACCCCTTTCTATTTCTAATACAAGGCCTGAGTCTTCTCCATCTATAAACTTTGGACACCATTAGTTCAGTATTCCCAGTTTCTTTACTGTGACTATGTAAGTGACTATATGTGATGCTTTACTTCCTTCTCCAGGGCATGTCATCCATAGATCCCTCTTGACTTGCTCTGAAAGGCACTCCTGATGGCTAAGGCTGACTGAACACTCCCCACACAAAGAATACAGAAACCAGTGTAATTGCTACATCACACTTTAAGGACATCTCCAGCTTCATGAGCATTTACAAACTACTTTCCAAAGTGTCTGTTTGATATTTCCACCGGCAGTAAGTGAGCATTCCTGTTGTTTTAGGGAGACAACGAGAACTTGGGTTCGGCTGTTCTAGTGAGTATCTAGTAGCATCTTACCGTGGTTTTAATTTATAGCTTGCCAGGAAATGGGATGTGGACCATTTTGTATGACACGGTCATTTGTATCTCATTTTTGGTTGACCTTGCTTTTTTAAATTCTGACACCCATGGAAGCCAGAGGTCAACCTCAGTGTCCACTCTACGTTTTGCTAACATTGTCTCTTACTGGGACCTGAGGGTCCCAGATTCAGTTAGGCTGTCTGGTCTGCCTGCCCCTGCTTCCTCAGCTCTGAAATTACAAGTACATGACAGTGTGCTTTTCTAGGGGGTCCCAGGGATGAAACTAAGACCCCCCCAGGCTGGTACAGCAAGCACTTTACTAGCTGATCAACCTTCCCAGGCCCTTAAAAATTTTTTAAATCAAGTTTTACACTTTCCTTCTCTGTTATAAGGTATTTTGTTTATTTCACATAATTGTTCTTTATCAGACATGTCTTTTGCAAATAGTTTCTTTCCAATCTGTGCCTTGTCTTCCTATTCTCTTGTTAGTACTTTTTGTAGAGTTTTCGTTTTTGTTTTTTAATCTTAAACAACTCCAATTTATCACGTGTTTCTTTCAGAGATTGTGCCTAAAAGGTCATTACCAATCCCCGAATCCTTTAGATTTCTCCTTCTGTATTATATTATAGAGATTCTATTGAGTTTCATGTTTGATATTCATATCTATGATGTGTTTGGCAATTTTGTGGTGAGGCAGGAGGATTATGACTTAAAATACATAACAAGACCTAGTGTAAAAATAAGAATCTGTTGACCATATTCGTGCGAATCTATGCCTGAGTTCTCAGAGAAATTATTAGTACATTTGTTGTCGCTGGGAATTAGACCCTTCATTCACTTCATGCAAGAAAGTGGTAGGCAAGTAAGTGTACCGTATTCTGAAGACACTGCCTTGATTACTCTGGCATTTTACCAAGTTCCAAATTCAGGTAATCTCAGCAAAAAGTTGTGATGCCCCTTCAGTGTTAAGATGGTTACTGTGTATTTTGTCTCTATGTAAACACCTTAGGATCTGTTTTTGTTGTGGATGTGTTTTGGTTCGGGGCGGTAGTTTTTTGGTTTTTATTTTATTTGTTTATAGCATCTAAGAATAAATATGCTAAGAACTTGACTGGGATTGTATTGAGTCTGTAAAGTCGAATTTGAAAGAACTCGACAGTGTTAAGTCTTCCTATCAGTGATCACGGGATCCTTTCCACAATTTATTTTTTGTGCATTTGTTTCCTTAGTGTGGGAGGGAGGGTGCATGCCACAGCGCACATGTGGAAATCAGAGGACAATTTGTGGGAGTCAGTTCTTCCACCATATGGGGCCCAAATCACAGGTATCAGGCCTGAAGAAAAGTGCCTTAACCTGCTGAACAAGCTTATGGCCCAGAACCTTTGCACCGTATCAGCACTGTATACACTGTCCGGCATGGATATTACAAATGCCTTATTCGATGTATTCCTACAAATTAAAGTTTCTGTTTCAGTTTCCCTATATGCATTGCTGACACGAGGGAACATAACTGAGTTTTATACATTAACCTTTTATCTGGAAATCCTGCTATAACTGTTTATATGCAACAGTACATATTGTGTGTCAGCTATCTTAGACTTACTGCATACGTAATCATGGTTTTAGGAACAAAATCTGTCTTCTTTCTTCCCAGTCTATACACTCACTATTTCCTTTCCTTGTTATTTTGCATTGGCTGGATATCCAGCACCACACGGTGAAGATTGTCTTGCCTTGTTTCTTATCAGGAAACTTCTGTTTTCTCAATAGTAAGTGTGATATTACCTGTAGGCTCTTTGTAGATGTCTTTGACAATTCGAAGAAGCTGCCCTGTGTTCCCACTTTGATAAATTTATATCGTGAATAGATATTAAATTTTTATTAGATATTTTTACTCTACACATTGATGTAATCATGTGGTGTGTTGTTGTTCTTGTTGTTGTTGTTCATTAATTTGTTTTTCTTTGGGGTTTTGTGGTGGGTTTTTTTTTTTAATTCCTCCTTTGGTTTGATAACGTCACAAAAGACATTCATTGGCTTTATCTTGAAACAACCTTACATACCTGGGATAAATCCCACTGGGTCATCACAAATAATTCTTTCTATCCATTGCTACATTTGGCTTTTAATATTCTGTTGAGGATTTTTACATCTATACTCGTGGGTGGGATTGATTTATTGTTTGCTCTTTTGTGATGTCTTCATCTGGCTTTGACATTAAGGTGTTAAGGCCTAGGTAACAGTTACCTGTCTTGCCTGCCATTTTGTGCTCTTTCTAATATTATAAGGAAACTTTTCATATGTTGTTGCTACTGTTACTAGGAAACTTTCTCATGCCTAAGAGTTGATTACATCTTCTGTCGTGTTCTCTGCTTTGCTGTTCTTGGAAACCAATCACAATAGGAATCAGTTAGATCTGCTTTGTATAGTTAGGCACAATAAACTTGAACCGAAATCAGCTTCCAGGCAGCACTTCCTGCAATGTATAAGCTTCTATGGTTTTTACTCTTATAAGCCGCTCCTAGGATGGACTCCAACATAAGAGAAACATCTGCATCGATATGAGAAGCTATTTGGAATAAGACTTCTACTTTGAGTAGTGGTTGAGAAAAATTTAAGTTCCCAAGAACTGGGAACTGACATTCTGCTTGGCAGAAAGAGACAGGTACAACATGTACATGGGTAACTGACGTCCTGGTTGACAAAACATGAATGTTAGGCAAGGCAAGTCCCCTGCCTCAGCTGAATATCCCAACCAATGGGAGCAAGATAAGTGTACAACAAAGACATGTTTCTAAGGAAATGCCAACTCATAAACTCTCATTGGTGGAATGACTTGGCACAAACATTTGTGGAGTTAAGGCTTAAAAGCCCTATAGAATCTTAACTCAGTGTCACAGCCAGCTTCACAGTTGGACCTACGTACGGCCCTGATCAATCAGTCTTGGGGTGTGGCATTCAATATATCTGACTGAGATAGGCTTGAATGAGTTGTGCCATGATTCCCAGACCCTAACAAAGGAAATAAAGGTTTCAAGCAAAATTAATCAAAACATTTCTATACTGGATCATTACATTTAAAATATTGTGAGATTAATCCCTATTTAGAGTCTGTCTATTTGCAATGTGTCATGCAATCCTACAGACTCTCAAATGCTAATAGAGAAGCCTGTTTCTTCCCATCGAATACATGGGAAACAGATTCCAAGCATTCTGTTTTTTAAATAGCAGGACAGCATCATTCTTTAATAATAAAGAAAATAAATGCTAACAATAATTATAAATAATGCTTGTTATAGATGTAAATAAAAACAAAAGCTATTGCATAAACACTGGAGTCAAAGATACATATGTATATAGATAAAATTTACTCTATAAGTTTTTTTTAAAGTCACTTCACAAAAACGATAGCAGAGATTTTTTTCATTGTTGTTTAATTTTTATCTCTAATCACACAAGATTCCAGTAGAACAAAACGACTGCTCTCTGACTCCAGGGAAAGTGGCCTATGGCTTTTCGATTTCTTCTAAACTGGCTTAAGAACCCCAAATACTTGCTGTTATCCCTTGAAACATTTAAACTGGACTAACACTTCTAGTACTGAAATGCCACCAATCTCTAGAGAAAAGGATCTCACTAGATTCTAAACCAATTAAACTGCTTTTCCTGTGTGTTGTTTGGGCATTTTATATTTTGCTGTGTAACCCTGGTTGGCCTGTTTCTTGCTATATATGTAGTCCAAGCTGGCTTTAAACTCTCAAAAGTGCCTGTCACAGTACTTAGAGTGCTGAGATCATTTGCTACCATGATAGTTAGTGTTTTTATTGCAGTGATAAAATAACATGACCAAGGCAATTTATAGAAGGAAGGCTTATTTGGGGCCTATGGCTCCAAAGGGATTTAGAATCTGTCACCATCACAAGAATGGCAGCACGATGGCACGGACAACTGAATCTGGAAGCTGAGGGCTGAGGGAATCACACCCTGAACCACAAATAGGAATACAGGGAAAGAGAATTCAACATGATAGCAGGCTTGGGAAACCTCAAAGCCCACCCCAAGGGACACATTTCTTCCTCTAAGGCCATATTTCCTAAGCCTCCCCAAATAGCCACCAACTGGGGATCAAATATTCAGCTGCCAATGTCTGGCTTTAAATTACTTTGCAAACTAAAATGGAGGGAGGGAGAGAAGAAGGAAATAAGAGAGAGAAGAAACCTATCAGAATGCAGCCATCATAGAAATATTCTTAACCTCTTTAGACTTTTTGGTTGACATATGAAATTACTTACAGAATAAATACAAGTGTCCCCTCAAGCACAAGGATCGATCATCATCGACATCTAGGTGTTCAGAAAGATGTTGCCTAAGAGTCAAGGAAGTGAGGTGGTTTAAAGATCTCTCGATCTCTCTCTCTCTCTCTCTCTCTCTCTCTCTCTCTCTCTCTCTCTTCCTCTCTCTTTCTGTCTCTGTCTCTGTCTCTGAAAATATGGTCTCTCCAAACATCAGTGAGCAGGCCACGGTATCCACCATTCCCTGGGTCTTCCCTCCTCCTGAGTTTGTGAGCAGGACCTGTGAAGTTGGCAGCTATACTTCTGTTGGAGGATGACTGTGGCATATTCCATGGCACAGACTGGACAAACAGTGCCAAACTTTACAAACAGGTAAGTTAATCACAGCAGAGCTAAGACAACACTAGGATTCCAGCTAGCCCCAACTGATTCCATATCACTGACCATTGTCAGCGGTAGTCAGGGCTCCCAAAACTCCTCAGTGTTCAAGACCTGGTCTGTGAGCTGTTGGCACTGGGGAAGGAAGAGGTCCCCTAAGCATCTGGGTCAAGAAGACATGGTTCAGAATTCAAATGCCTGTGAGTAGAGTGAAAGTCTCCAAGTCTTTGTTGGGCTTCGCCTAGCATCCTATTGCCTTAAATGCAGTACTAGCAATAGGGCTTTTAGGAACTCCATAAAGGCTCTAACCTAGCAGTAGCAAGTTTTATACCTTCCTGTGGGCCTCACTTTCATGTGCATAAGAAGAGCCAAGAAGGTAAAGCCCTGACTACCTTGTTCATCACGGTGGTCCAATGTCTAGTTCCGGGTCTATCATAGTAAGTGCACAGAACTTGCATCCATTTTAGCTTTTGAACATAGCTTATCACCAGGCTCTCAAACTGAGGCTGCTATCTGATTTCAGTTTGAAATCAGAACAGCCATTCTTAGCTTCTAGAAACCTTAGGAGCTCCTATTGAAGCTCAGTCCATTGACTGAAAGACTCTTTCACTCCATGGCTAATAATTGAAGTCTTTTATCACTCCCCTGACATCCTAAATGACTTCCAGTTGGCATTATATTTCTTATGGTGCATTTGGTTGGTGGTCATTGTGGATAAAGCCCTAATAGAATAAGAACTTTATTTACGTACCCGAGTGGAGAGCATTTACCATCAGAGGTCCACTTCCCCCTCCAGAATTGCCATTATTATAGAATATAATGTTCATTAATCTTTAAAAGTGTTAGGGTTCTTGCCATTACACTCAGGAAATGAAGATTTCGTTTCCTCTATTCGTTTCCCCTAAAAAGAAGCCAAAATTCCAGTTAGTTTCAGTTTTCTGCACTTTCCTAGGACAGCTTATTCTGTTTACTGAATGCTTTTATGAAACGCTTGTCTTGGTGGAGCCTGGTGGGTTTTTTGTTTTGTTTTGTTTTGTTTTGTTTTGTTTTGTTTTTCTAATGAGAACCCCTCAGCATAGAACCACCTAGACAGAAAGGGAAGCAAGACAATGATTCCTACCGTATAACCAACTGAAGCAAAGCCATAACACATGTGCTGCTGAGGGTAGGGTAGGGAGGCTTCTTCATCTTCAATATTCTTTTGTAACCACTTCCTCACAGATATCAGGAAACCGACTGACTGGTGGGTTTGCTTACCCCCACAGCCTCTCCTCCCTTAAGAATGAATGAATGAACTCCCCCCCCAAGTCATATACAGCATCCCTAGAGTGTGACCTGATGTCTAAGAGGAAGAGGGATTTAGAAGGCCCCAGACATGCCATTAAACACCATTATGCTTCTCATGGGAAGTTACTCCCATTTAATTTCTCTGTGTGTCACTCCAGAGCTTCCAGGAGAAGCTCTCCATTGAGGCCACTGTGACCATAAGATGATCTCACGTCTGTTAATGTCTCCCAGGGGGAAAATGCTGACCTCAGGCTCAGACTCCAGGCAGAGAACAGTATTAGCCTGAATTGCATTCTACTGTCTTCTCTGTTGGGTTATTTTGTTTGAATGGCCTCTATTTACAGCAAAATCTGTGGCCTGCTGTCTTATATAGAGGCATGCATTCATATACAGGTGGCACTCGATAAAGTCAGAAGCCATGTGGACATACAAGAAAAGTTGCAGTGGGAACACAATCTCAAAGGCAGAGAACCTCAGCCTTGGCAGAACATAAGAACCTCCAAGACAGTTATCACCATTCCATGATGGTGTGTCCTGCCTTTTGACATTGCAATGGAATGTTGCCTACTATCAAGTTCACACTCAAGAACTGTGCAATCAGTGCATGGGAACCAGATTAAATCTGCCCCTAGATCCTTCCCTGTGCGAATCTCAGGAGAAAATTAGTGGGATCTAACTGGGAGTGTTTGCCAAAGTCCCAGAGGCCAACCTTGAACCTCAGATCTCTAATGTTTCCTGGAGTCTGAGTGAAATGAGTCAAAGTTATTCCACAGCCAAGTAGCAGGGTCAGCAGCAGACTGCAATGACCCAAGTTCAGCACTTTCATTGAAAAGAACTATGGGACAGTAAGAGTCTGAGAGCCCAGAACAGTTTCTTTCTTCATTCAAAAGAACACTGGAACCTTGGAAGGTAAAGTCATCCTACCTTAAAATTACTCACTAAAGCCCAAGACTAGACCTCCCATGTAGCACATCTCACAGACACAATCTTTTCACATTCAGAGTGATTCTGAGGGGAAACTGTGATCATTTTTTTGAAGAATAAATTAAAAACACAGAAAAAATGGGTTATTTAATGTATGAAGACATTTAATGTAATGAAGGACATTTGAGGGAATCTATGTACGTTAGTTTTTGTCAACTGACATATACTAGTGCCATCTTGGAAGAGAGAACCTCAATAAAGAATTGTCTCCATAAGACTGTTCTGTGGGCAAGCATGTGGCATTTCCATGGTTAATGATTGATATGGGAGGGCACAGCCCACTGTGGGTAGTGCCACCTCTAGGCAAGCACTCTTGAGTTGTACAAGAAACCAGGCTGAGGAAGCCATTGGGGGCAAGTCAATAAGCAGCACTCTGGCCTGACTTCCTTCAATGATCTAATGTGATCAGAATGTAGAAGCCAAATAAGCCCTTTCCTCTCCCAGGTTGCTTTTGGTCATGATGTTTATCACAGCAACAGAGTTGCTAGTTAACTAGGACAGAGTCCAAGCAGCATCATGGACATTCTTCAAAGTAGGTTTTATGGCCATAAAGTGTTGGATTAAGCCTATGAAGTCCACTTCATTGCTATAAAACTTCTCTTAGTCTGTAATTTATTCACGGGCACAGAGGATCTCCAAAAGGAGGTCATCTAGATAGCATCTATGTACTGTTACCTGGAACACATCACATGACCACAATCCCTTAGAAAAATACTGAGACATGCGTGTAGCCATGTAACAGAACCCCATACCTCAGCACAACTGACACCACCATATTAGAGACAACACTGACCATAAAGCACAGCACAAAACCCTAACACCCGCCAAAACACAAACAAAGACCTAATCCATCAAAGGCTTGATCTGGAGTGCCAAGATCCAGGAAAGTTGCTAAATGTACGAATGTTACTTTCTGATTCCTGCAGTTCTGTTTCTCAGTAACTGTACTTGGTAACTGAGGTGTGTCCACCAGGATGTGGTTTTCGTGTATAAATAAAAGACAAAGAACTGTGAAGGGCTACATTAATTGGAAACTTCTTCATGGAGCCACCAGCCAGTGATGAAGACTTTCAGCTTTCAGAGTATCTATATGGGTGGTGGACTTACCTTGCAACAGTCAGATTTCCATTACTGTGATAAAAACACCTGAGGCAATCCATTTACAAGGAGAAAAGGTTTTCTTCGGCTCATAGTTCCAAAGATTTCAGTTCTTAATTGTTTGGTTCTACTGCTTTGGGACCGTGGCTTGACAGCACTTCAAAGCAGAGTTCTGCTTACCTCTTTATACACAGAAAGACAAAGGAAGGGGCGGGGCATTTCCCCAACCAGCTAACTTCTTCCCTCAGGGTATCCTTCTAATGATTCAAATAATCCTACCTCTCAATTATGCCACAAGCAAACTAGTAAGCTTTTAACACAGGAGTCTTGTGTGTGAGTGTGTGGTGGTGGTTGGGGGTAGGGGTGATTCAGATCCAGTCTACAACAGGTCACAATATCTAAACATTATAACCCACTTATTCTCCTTACCTTCCTTTTCTTTTTTATAAGTTATTTTATTTATTTACATTCCAGTCATTGTCCCTCTTCTGCCCTGCTCCCAAACAGGGCATTCCTCTTCCCCCTTGCCTCCAAGAGGGTGTCTCCCCACTAAACTTCCCTGTTCCCTGGGTCCTCAAGTCTCTCAAGATTAAACACATCTTCTCCCACTATGGCCAGACCACAGTCCTCTGCTGTGTATGTTCCAGGGACCTCGGTCCAGCCCATGTACACTCCTGGTTGGTGGCTCAGTCTCTGGGAGCATCCTGGGATCTGGGTTAGTTGAGCCTGCTGGTCTTCCTATGGGTTTGTTTTCCATTTCAACGTCTTCAATCCTTGCCCCAATTCAACCATAGGGATCCCTGACTTCAGTCCAATGGTTGGCTATTAAGTATCTGTGTCTGTCTCAGTCAGCTACTGGTAGAGCCTCTCAGAGGACAACCATGCAGGCTTCTGTCTGTAAGTACATCATAACATCAGTAATAGTGTCAGGCCTTGGTGCTCCCCACCCGCCACCATGAGATGGATCCCAAGTTGGACCAGTCACTGGACCACCTTTCCTTCAGTCTCTTCCCCATTTTTGTCCCTGCAGTTCTTTTAGACAGGAACAACTCTGGGTCAGAAATTTTGACTGTGGGTTAGGGACCCCACCCCCGACCCCTCGAGGCCCTGTCTGTCTACTGGAGGTGGGTTCTTAGGCATCATATCCTCTCTTCTCTTCCTCATTATAGCATTAAACCTCTGAGGGAAGACACTTGAATGTCATGCATCCTCATAACCTCCAACAGGGCTTTAACCCCCTTTTATGAAAAGATTTGTAAAGGATTGTCTCCTGCAAACACCCATACTTACTTAGTGGGGTTCCTACTAAGGAATTCTTGCAAGGATCTCAGCACAACTTTAACTTGAATTGAGGAGTGGGAGAACATCAAGTGACACAAAGCAGACAGTCAGGTCTGGCATTAATTAATTCTGATATCTTAGACAAGACGATTGACTCTGCCAGGTCCTTTTTAATTCATGTAGAAAATGAGCAGACTGGATTAGAGAACCTTCAATTGCCCAACTATCTTTTGTTATTATAAGACAAGGGAGTAGATTAAAATTAAAATCTGATATAATCAAGATCATTTTCATTACTTCCTTAGGGTTCTTTAAAGTTTATTTTTATGTAGATGTGAGCTCTGGTATTATTCAATTTAGAGGTACTTACGTTTGTTATATCCCCCTGATGACACTGACCATTTTATCATCATGAAATTACCTTGGGCCAGGCAGTGATGGAGAAAGCATTTAATCCCAGCACTTGGGAGCAGAGGCAGGTGGATCTCTGATTTCAAGAACAGCCTGGTCTACAGAGTGAGTTCCAGAACATCAAGGGCTACACAGAAAAACACTGTCTCTGAAAAAAAAGAAAGAATGAAAGAAAGAGAGAGAGACAGAGACAGTGAGAGGGAGAGACAGAGAGAGAGAGAGAGAGAGAGAGAAGAAAAAGAAATACCTTGTTTGTCTATTGTAATATTTTCTGCTCTCATATCTACACTAATATTAATATATCCACTCCAGATTTTTTAAGGTAGTCTTAGTAAGAGGTATCCTTCTCTCTCATTTCATTTCTAATGTATTTGATTTAAATTGGGTTTGTCATGGGAAAAACAATAGTCATGCTGTTGTTTGACTACAGCCCTTTCCTTTCCTCTCTCCTCTTTTGTCTGATATATACAGTCTCGGGTATTCTGTTATAGCAGCAGAGAACAGAATAAGGAAACCTTTTTGTATTTCTGATATTGTTTCTCATCCAGTATTTCAATTTATGTCTTCAGACAGAAGCACAGATGCTTTTAAATGTAATGTGGTGATTGATACGGTGAGATTTACGTTGAACTCTTCCCTAGCTGCTTCTATTTGTTCTCTCTGTTCTCTTTTCCTGGGACTTTTGAACTCACTGCTTTTTTATAACAATTTTTGTTATAGTTCATATGCTGTGAACTTCACCTACATAAGATGTTCACTTTTACATATAGATAAATATACACATACATAGCTTTTTGAGACAAAATTTTTCTGTGTAGCCCTGACTGCCCTGGAACTTGATTTGAATTGGCATAGATCCACCTGCTTCCTGAGTGCTGGGATAGAGGCAGGTGCCTGCACACCTGACTCACTTCAGTAATTTTAAGGTATGTAAAAGTTGTGAAGTTATCATCATCAATTATAAAACATTTTACTACTTCCTAAAGAAACCATATCCTTCGGCTGATGCCACTGATTCCCCCAGCCCTATTCTCACCCTCAACTTGCCCTAACCACATACTAATCTGTTTTCTGTTTCCGTAAATGTTACTATACTAGACAGTATGTGTAAATGGAATCTTATAGTAAAGTTTGTGTGTGTGTGTGTGTGTGTGTGTGTGTGTGTGTGTGTATGTGTGACTGGCTTCTGTCATTTAGCAGAAGATTTTCAAGTTTCATTTATGTGATAACATATGTCAACACTTCATTTGTTATTTTGAAGGAATTCTACCACATACCATATTTATTTATGCATTCATCAGTTGGCAGCCTTTTGGGTTGGCTTTGAATTTTTGATAACTCCAAATGATGCTACTGTAACATTGATGTCTAAGGCATCGTGTAGACACATTTAGTTTCTCCTGAGACCATAACTGGAAGTGGAATTGCTGAATGACATGAACAGTAACCACGCTATTGCAAAGTTGCTGCCTGTACTGTATGCTCCCTCCAGCAATGTCTGAGTATTCTTACCTCTCTACATTGTCTCAACATCTGTTAGTATTCATCTTTTGGCCTACAGCCATCCTGTTGATTATCAAGCTGTATCTCACTGGAGGTTTAATTTGCATTTGCCTGATAGCTAAAAGCGTTGAGCACCTTTCCAAGATCTCATGGACAATTTGTGTATTCTCCTTTGGTAGACTGTTTTTATATCATCCTAACTTCTCTCTGGCTTCTTAAGGGTATCATTTCACTCCATTATTTTTGTGGTTATTTCAGAGTTTGTAGTCTGCATATTTAACAAATCGTCTGCCTTCAAGTGGTGACATACTGCTTCAGGTACATATCCAGAAACTTTACAAGTATATACTTTCGTTTCTCCAGGCTCAGCTCCATGTCGTTGGGGACAAGAGGTGATTAATTAAGGGACTTTGCATCCCTTCTGCAGGGAAGTACTTGTCCAGCTACAGATCTCCAGAAGGAAAACTGAAGTGGAAGTTTTTGGATATGTCATGTGGTGCAGACTCATGTGGTGTTTTGTTGAGGCAAGACCCTTGGGAGGATACGTAATGTTTGGAGAGAGTATAAATAGGACTCAATGGACAGTGATCGCTACATTGTATAGCTAGCTTTGCCATGTTTTGTTGGTCTCTCATCTTCGTCTTTGTTGAGCTTTGTTTCGTTGAGTGATGCATGGCAGAAAACTTCTCCTGGCATCCCCACTGGTTTTGGTTACTCCCCACTGACTGCCGATTTGGATGAAGCCTGGCAGTTTATGCTAGATTATGCCACTGTTACTGATTTGTGGTTGGTATCCTGGCACTACTGAACTGCATTGCTAGTATTACTGACAAAAATTAAAATTGTCCCAAGGAACTACTTCTACATCCTCTTGTCCTAGGTACCATCTTTTCTCTCTTTCCTGGAGGGTGAGCTAAAAGGGGGGGGGGGGTGTGGAAACATTTGAGAACCTTTATTAAAATTAGGTTTTAACAGGAAGATAGGGGCAGTCAAGCTGCAGGAGACCTGCAGTCCAGACTGCGCCTCAATCTGAACAGACCCGGTCAAACAGCTCCCTATACCCAAATCCTGTGGAAGGGAGAGCTAGACCTTCAAAGGGACAGACACGCCTCAGGAACCAGAGGAGACTACATTCTGCCCACATTTCTGACTCTAGAGGAAAATGCCTAGCACCATCTGGGCCCACTGTGCACAGGGACCCAAGAGCAGCAGGGGCAGGCCTTTCTGGTTGCTGCCCTTACAGAGAGCTGAAACCCAGGAGTGACTTCAGGCCCAGACCAGAGGTAAGACCAACTTTTCTGTACCAAGTGACCTGCCTGGTGGACTCAGGACACACAAAGGCAAAATTCCTCTGGGACTGGACACTTCTGGTTTCTAGCTGGTGCATGAACCTTGCTGATCCAAGCCCACAACTCCCTGTTCCCAAACCCCATGGGAGAGAAAGCTGACTGCCCAGACATGTGGGCAATCCTGAGACTGTAGGGCAGTAGAGACCGCCACTTCTGCCCACCTTTGTCCACATCCCTGGCCCAAGAGGAAACTGTATAGGGCATCTGGGCAGAGTAAAATAGGAGCAGTCAAGCTGCAGGAGCCTTGCAGTCCAGAATGTGCCTGGATCTGAATGGACCCGGTCAAACAGATCCCTAAACCCAAATCCAGTGGGAGAGAGAGCGAGACCTTCAGAGGGGAAGACACACCTGGGAAACCAGAGGAGACTACTCTCTGCCCACATTTCTGACTCTAGAGGAAAACACCTACCACCATCTGCACACAAAGATCCAGGAGAAGTAGGGGCAGGCCTTTCTGGTTCCTGCCCACAGAGACAGCTGAAAGCCAGTGGACAGGAGTGACTGCATGCCTGAAAGCAGAACACTCCGTTCCCATAACTGGCTGAAACAAAACAGGAAAACAGGTCTACAGCGCTCCTGACACACAGGCCTATAGGACAGTCAAGCCTCTGTCAGAAATAGCAAAACAAGGTTAACACCAGAGACAACCTGATGGAAAGAGGCAAGCACAAGAACCCAAGCAACAGAAACCAAGACTACATGGCATCATCAGAGTCCAATTCTCCCACCAAAGCAAACACTGAATATCCAAACACACCAAAAAAGCAAGATCTAGATTTAAAATCATATTTGATCATGATGATAGAGGACTTCAAGAAAGACTTAAAGAACTCCCTAAGAGGAATGCAGGAAAACACAAGTAAACAAGTAGAAGCCCTTATGGAGGAAACATAAAAATCCCTGAAAGAATTACAGGAAAACACAATCAAACAGTTGAAGGAATTGAAAATAGAAATATAAGCAATAAAGAAAGCACAAAGGGAGACAAACCTGGATATAGAATACCAAAGGAAGACACAAGGAGCCATAGATACAAGCATCATTAACAGAATACAGGAGATAAAAGAGAGAATCCCAGAACAGAAGATTCCATAGAATTATCGACACAACTGTCAAAGATAATGTAAAACGGAAAAAGCTACTGGTCCAAAACATACAGGAAATCCAGGACTCAATGAGAAGATCAAACCTAAGGATAATAGGTATAGAAGAGAGTGAAGACTCCCAACTCAAAGGACCAGTAAATATCTTCAACAAAATCATAGAAGAAAACTTCCCTAACCTAAAGAAAGAGATGCCCATAAACATACAAGAAGCCTACAGAACTCCAAATAGATTGGACCAGAAAAGAAACTCCTCTGTCACATAATAGTCAAAACACTAAATGCACAAATCAAAGAAAGAATATTAAAAGCAGTAAGGGGAAAATGTCAAGTAACATATAAAGGCAGACCTATCAGAATTACACCTGACTTCTCACCAGAAACTATGAAAGCCAGAAGATCCTGGACAGATGTCATACAGACCCTAAGAGAACAAAAATGCCAGCCCAGGTTACTGTAACCAGCAAAACTCTCAATTAAAATAGATGGAGAAACCAAGATATTCCATGACAAAACAAAATTTACATAATATCTTTCTACAAATAGAGCACTACAAAGGATAATAAATGGTAAAGCCCAACACAAGGAGGCAAGCTACACCCTAGAAAAAGCAAGAAACTAATCGTTTTGCAACAAAACAAAACAAAGAGAAGACAAGCACACAAACATAATCTTACCTCCAAATACGAAGATAACAGGAAGCAAATCAATATTCCTTAATATCTCTCAACATCAATAGACTCAATTCCCCAATAAAAAGACACAGATTAACAAACTGGATACATAATGAGGACCCAACATTTTGCTGCCTACAGAAAACACACCTCAGAGACAAAGACAGACACTACCTCAGAGTGAAATGGTCTAAAGAAGCAAGCTGGAGTAGCCATTCTAATACTGAATAAAATCGATTTTCAACCAAAAGTCATCAAAAAAGATAAGGAAGGACACTTCATATTCATCAAAGGAAAAATCCACCAAGATGAACTCTCAATCCTAAATATCTATGCCCCAAATACAAGGGCACCTACATACGTAAAAGAAACCTTACTAAAGCTCAAAACACACATTGCACCTCACACAATAATAGTAGGAGTTCTCAACACCCCACTCTCAGCAATGAACAGATCATGGAAACAGAGACATAGACAGACTAATAGAAGTAATGAACCAAATGGACTTCACAGATATTTATAGAACATTCTGTCCTAAAACAAAAGGATATACCTTCTTCTCACCACCTCATGGTACTTTCTCCAAAATTGACCATATAATCGGGCACAAAACAGGCCTCAACAGATGGAGAAAGATAGAAATAATCCCATGCATCCTATTAGAACACCACGGGTTAAAGCTAGTCTTCAATAAAAATAAGAAAAGAATGCCCACATATACATGGAAATTGAACAATGCTCTACTCAATGATAACCTGATCAAGGAAGAAATAAAGAAAGAAATTAAAGACTTCTTAGAATTTAATGAAAATGAAGGTACAACATACCCAAACTTATGGGACACAATGAAAGCTGTGCTAAGAGGAAAACTCATAGCTCTGAGTGCCTGCAGAAAGAAACAGGAGAGAGCATATATCAGCAGCTTGACAGCACACCTAAAAGCTCTAGAACAAAAAGAAGCAAATACACCCAGGAGGAGTAGAAGGCAGGAAATAATCAAACTCAGAGCTGAAATCAACCAAGTAGAAACAAAAAGGACCATAGAAAGAATCAACAGAACCAAAAGTTGGTTCTTTGAGAAAATCAACAAGATAGATAAACCCTTAGCCAGACTAACGAGAGGACACAGAGAGTGTGTCCAAATTAACAAAATCAGAAATGAAAAGGGAGACATAACTACGGATTCAGAGGAAATTCAAAAAATCATCAGATCCTACTACAAAAGCCTATATTCAACAAAACTTGAAAATCTGCAGGAAATGGACAATTTCCTAGACAGATACCAGGTACTGAAGTTAAATCAGGAACAGATAAACCAGTTAAACAACCCCATAACTCCTAAGGAAATAGAAGCAGTCATTAAAGGTCTCCCAACAAAAAAGAGCCCAGATCCAGACAGGTTCAGTGCAGAATTCTATCAGACCTTCATAGAAGACCTCATACCAATACTATCCAAACTATTCCACAAAATTGAAACAGATGGAGCGCTACCGAATTCCTTCTGTGAAGCCACAATTACTCTTATACCTAAACCACACAAAGACACAACAAAGAAAGAGAACTTCAGACCAATTTCCCTTATGAATATCGATGCAAAAATACTCAATAAAATTCTTACACCGAATCCAAGAGCACATCAAAACAATCATCCACCATGATCAAGTAAGCTTCATCCCAGGCATGAGGGATGGTTTAATATACGGAAAATCATCAGTGTGATCCATTATATAAACAAACTGAAAGAACAAAACCACATGATCATTTCATTAGATGCTGAGAAAGCATTTGACAAAATTCAACACCCCTTCATGATAAAAGTCCTGGAAAGAATAGGAATTCAAGGCCCATACCTAAACATAGTAAAAGCCATATACAGCAAACCAGATGTTAACATTAAACTAAATGGAGAGAAACTTGAAGCAATCCCACTAAAATCAGGGACTAGACAAGGCTGCCCACTCTCTCCCTACTTATTCAATATAGTTCTTGAAGTTCTAGCCAGAGCAATCAGACAACAAAAGGAAATCAAGGGGATACAGATTGGAAAAGAACAAGTCAAAATATCACTATTTGCAGATGATATGATAGTATATTTATGTGATCCCAAAAGTTCCACCAGAGAACTACTAAACCTGATAAACACCTTCAGCAAAGTGGCTGGGTATAAAATTAACTCAAATAAATCAGTAGCCTTCCTCTACACAAAAAAGAAACAAACCGAGAAAGAAATTAGGGAAATGACACCCTTCATTATATTCCCAAATAATATAAAATACCTTGGTGTGACTTTGACCAAGCAAGTAAAAGATGTGTATGATAAGAACTTCAAGACACTGAAGAAAGAAATTGAAGACCTCAGAAGATGGAAAGATCTCCCATGCTCATGGATTGGCAGGACTAATATATTAAAAATGGTCATTTTACCAAAAATGATCTACAGACTCATTGCAATCCCCATCAAAATACCAATCCAATTTTTCAGAGAGTTAGACAGAACAATTTGCAAATTCATCTGGAATAACAAAAAAACCAGGATACCTAAAAAACTATCCTCAACAATAAAAGGACTTCTGGGGGAATCACTATCTCTGAACTCAAGCACTATTACAGGGCAATAGTGATAAAATCTGCATGGTATTGGTACAGAGACAGACAGATAGACCAGTAGAATAGAATTGAAGACCCAGAAATGATCCCACACACCTATGGTCACTTGATTTTTGTGAAAGGAGCCAAAACCATCCAATGGAAAAAAGATAGCATTTTCAGCAAATGGTGCGGATTCAACTGGAGGTCAACATGTAGAAGAATGCAGATCGATCCATGCTTATCACCCTGTACAAAGCTTAAGTCCAATTGGATCAAGGAACTCCACATCAATCCAGATACAATCAAACCAATAGAAGAAAAAGTGGGGAAGCATCTTGAACACATGGGCACTGGAGAAAATTTCCTGAACAAAACACCAATGGCTTATGCTCTAAGATCAAGAATTGACAAATGGGATCTCATAAAGCTACAAAGCTTCTGTAAGGCAAAGGACACGGTTGTTAGGACAAAATGGCAACCAACAAATTGGGAAAAGATCTTTACCAATCCTACAACTGACAGAGGGCTTATATCCAAAATATACAAAAAACTCACCAAGTTAGACTGCAGGGAGACAAATAACCCTATTAAAATATGGGGTTCAGAGCTAAACAAAGAATTCACAGCTGAGGAATGCTGAATGGCTGAGAAGCACCTAAAGAAATGTTCAACATCTTTAGTCATAAGGGAAATGCAAACCAAAACAACCCTGAGATTTCACCTCACACCAGTGAGAATGGCTAAGATCAAAAACTCAGGTGATGGCAGATGCTGGCGAGGATGCGGAGAAAGAGGAACACTCCTTCATTGTTGGTGGGATTACAGACTGGTACAACCATTCTGGAAATCAGTCTGGAGGTTCCTCAGAAAATTGGACATTGCACTACCTGAGGATCCAGCTATACCTCTCTTGGACATATACCCAAAAGATGTCCCAACATATAACAAAGACACGTGCTCCACTATGTTCATAGGAGCATTATTTATAATAGCCAGAAGCTGGAAAGAACCCAGATGCCCTTCAACAGAGGAATGGATACAGAAAATGTGGTACATCTACACAATGGAATATTACTCAGCTATCAAAAACAATGACTTTATGAAATTCGTAGGCAAATGGTTGGAACTGGAAAATATCATCCTGAATGAGGTAACCCAATCACAGAAAAACACACATGGTATGCACTCATTGATAAGTGGATATTAGCCCAAATGCTCAAATTACCCTAGATGCACAGAACACATGAAACTCAAGAATGATTACCAAAATGCGAATGTTTCACTCCTTCTTTAAAAGGGGAATAAGAATACTCTTAGGATAGAGAGGCAAAGTTTAGAAAAGAGACTGAAGGAACACCCATTCAGAGCCTGCCCCACATGTGGCCCATACATATACAGTCATCAAACTAGATAAGATGGATGAAGCAAAGAAGTACAAGCTGACAGAAACCGGATGTGGATCTCTCCTGAGAGACACAGCAGGAATACGGCAAATACATAGGTGAATGCCAGGAGCAAACCACTGAACTTGGTATGCGACCCCTGTTGAAGGAATCAGAGAAATGACTGAAAGAGCTGAAAGGGCTTGAGACCCCATATGAATAACAATGCCAAGCAACCAGAGCTTCCAGGGACTAAGCCACTACCTAAAGACTATACATGGACTGACCCTGGACTCTGACCTCATAGGTAGCAATGAATAGCCTAGTAAGAGCACCAGTGGAAGGGGAAGCCCTTGGTCCTGCCAAGACTGAACCCCTATTGAATGGGATTGTTGGGGGGAGGGCAGTAATGGGGGGAGAATGGGGAGGGAAACAGCCATCTAGAAGGGGAGGGGAAGGGGTTAGGGAGATGTTGGCCTGGAAACTGGGAAAGGGAATAACATTTGAAATGTAAATAAGAAATACCCAATTTAATAAAGATGAAAAATGCAACAAAAAATTAGGTTTAAAAAAAAAACAAAAAACTAAGCCTACAGAGAATCAAGAGTCTTGAGTCCAAATTTTGAATCCTTATTGGATGAATAAGGATTCAAAATTTTGAATCCTTATTGGATGAATAAGGATTCAAAATTTTGAATCCAATGGCAGGCTGGATGTGGTGGCATTTGGGAGGCAGAGGCACGCACTCTGTGTGAGTTCAAGGTCAGCTAGTCTACAGAATGAGTCCAGGACACCCATGACTGTACAGAAGCACCCCCACCTCGAATCTAAACCCAAATGAAACAAACAAACAAACAAACAAACAAACAAACAAACAAAAAGAATGGCAGAGCCTTCTTAGGAATCCTGTGGGATATTCAGCCTTCAGCAGGTTTCTTGTTCATCCTTATATACATCCCTCTGCATCCTCTCTGCTGGATTTGTGGCTCGTGCATTTATCTGTTGCCGTAAAGACATGGATCAGAGTGGAACAGCCAAAAGTCTTGGGCTTAGTGGCAGAACAACTTGGATTCAAATGGTAGTTGTACACTCACAGGAGTAAGACTCTATGTTCTTGAGAGACTCAGTGTCCTCACTCATAAAGTTAGAATTGCAAACCCTTAGTTTGGTCAGGCATGCTAGGACACACGTTTAATCACAGCAACTGGGAGGCTGAAGCAGGTAGAACACTGTGAATACCATGCCGAACACGGCTACATAGTGAGACTCTGTCCCCCCCGCCCCCCCCCCAAAAAAACAAAAAACACAACGAAGTCAAAACCCAACAAAACTAAACAAAAGCCTGCTCAATTGTTGCTGAGAGGTGAAAGAAATAGGACAGAAGCTCCCCTTGGATATATGCACCTGCTTGATTCACTCTGCATTTCGCATTCTCTCTGTGTTTCTCACACTCATAGCCCTCAATATGGACACAGTCAGAAGACAGCTCTGCACACATAGAGGCAAAGGTGGAGTGAAGCAACACCCGAAGCTCTCAGAAGACTGGGGGACCAGAAACCTAATACCAGGCTTCAGTAAGTGCATGGACACAGCAGCACTGGCCATCTGACCTCCAGCCTCTAGTCCTGCTGGAATCCATTTCTGTGACCTTATGGCTCCGGGAGGGCACAGCAGGGATCCCTGCAGCCCAGACCATGCCCAGATTCTGCATTGAAGGACGTTTTGCTGCTTTCTGGTCTTCAGTCTGCTCATTAATCAGAGCCATGACAGATAAAGTTGCAGAATAACCTCAAGGCTAGACTGTGCCTCCAACTAGTCACACAGGTGAGGCAATCATAGGTTGGTGAAATGACAGCACAAGGCCTGTCCATGTGACATCTGCCCACTCGGACTCCTTCACTTGCCTAGCAGGAGGAAAATAATTGTGCTTTATCTTACTCTGTAACAGGAGGTACCATATCAATCTCTGAGATAAAAAATCAACTTCAGTGAACTATGACTCAACGGACTTAGTGACTTGCAGGTCAGAGATAAAGGAAAATGCACCTCAGATAGCCAGGAGTTCAGTACAGACAGGAAACAATTGAAAGGACACAAGATCACATAAAGTCAGTTAGTTTGAGTCAAGCAAGAAGCATCAAACAGATGTGCAGGTATTCTGAGATTCTCCCATCCAAGCTCCTTCAGATGGTCTGGGTGGCAAGGATTCCAGGCAAGCCTAGGAAGTGTTCTGTTCTTCCAGCTCCCTTGAGAGGTTCACAGGGTCCTTATGAAGACCTTTGAGACAGTTATCAGTAAGGAAGTTCACTCCAGTTTTTTTCAGGGTCCAGCAGAACATGCTGAGACCTCCTAATACAATCCAGCCAGGTCATTTTGCAAAACCACAGAGTTTAGATTATTTTTTCCCCAAAAGGTTATTCAGATAGTGGACTTGTGTATTTGGATTCCAAAAATTGATGCTTTTAAATTTCCTTTCTTCATACACAGGCTGGACCCAGGCCTCCCTGCACATATGTAACAGATGTGCATCTTGGTCTTCTTGTGGATCCTGAACAACTGGATCTACAGCTATCCCAAAAGCTGTTGCCTATACATGGGATATGTTCTAACTGGGCTGCTTTGTCTGGCCTTAGTGGGAGAGGATGTGACTAGCCTTGCAGAGACTTGAAATGCCAGGGTGGGAGGATACCTAGGGAGACCCCCAACCACTCACAGGAGAAGGGGAGGCAGGATGAGGGAAGGACTATGGAAGGTGGTGACCAGGAGGGGGCAGTGAGTGGGCTATAAAGTGAATAAGTTAAAAAAAATTAAATTACTTTTTTCTTTTCCTATTAATTAATTAATGGATCAATGTTTACGTGATACTGTATACTAATATTCTAATAAAATGAATAATATAAGCTTTGCCTAATATATCATTTTCTGTCTTCCACATAAATATTTGACGATGTAACACATAACTTAGAAGTTGTGGAGAAAGGAATAGAAGGAAGCTATAACTTTGGGTGAATATGGAACCAGATATCCTGAGATTTTAGGTTATGTCACTGGTGCTATGGTTATATGAGCTGGCACCTCTGCTGCCCCTTGGCCCCTTCTAAGGACAGCTGGTAGCCAGAGGGGCTGGTTATAAGACAAAGATTGAACAGGGGACACCAACTCACAACTTTACTAGACCACGGTACAATGCTTGTGCCACGTAAGTAGAGTAGCCAGTCTGATTCCCTCAAAATTCAATGGTAGGATTCTGAAATAAGGAAGCAGTGAACAAGTGACTACAGACTGGAGGATGTTGCAAGTGAGGAAGGGATGCCTAGACTGGTCCTTGGTAAGTCAGGGGGTGGGCAGAGCTTGAATAAGAAGTTGAGACAGAGGATAACAAAGGAAAGCAGTAGACCACACAAAGAGAAGAAGGTGGGTTTGAACGGGCCTCCCTCCCTCCAATGTGGGATGCTGGCCTCCACCAAAGCTGCAAGGTGTGCATTCTTGAGAGTAGCCATTCCCTTGAACAGCTATAGTATCAGTTCACATGCGTGCGCTCTCTCTCTCTCTCTCTCTCTCTCTCTCTCTCTCTCTCTCTCTCTCTCTCTCTCTCTCACACACACACACACACACACACACACACACACACACACACTCATCAACCTGAAAACAGTTCTTGGCTTGCTTACAGACTAGCCTAACCAGCTTTTTAAATTGTGGTAAGATATCTGTAACACACAATTCTATCCTTTTAAGATAATTGGTGACATCATTGTCCACCTATCACCACTGTCCATCTCCAGAATTTAATCTTTGCCAAAGAAAATTCTGTGCCCATTAAACAAGAATGCCCTATCTCTAACTGTTGTGGGTTTTCCTGATGCTGCTTGTATTCTGATGTTAATTCTGTCCCTCAAGAGGGGTTGACCCTGACATGCGGGTAGCCCATCATGTACTCAGGTGATCTCATGTGACCTTTCTCCCTATTTTAACTGGTCAATCAAGGCTAGAGCCTGTGATTGGCAGAGAAGGGGAAAAGTGGGACTGGAAGTTAGAGAGTGGGAGTAGAGACAGGTAGAAGGGAGAAGAGGATTAGAGGGGAAAGAGAGAGGACTTAAGAAGTCATGATGGAGCAGAATCATCATAGCCAAGAGAAACTGCAAGCAGCAAGGGGTCTTATAGCTGGGAAAAAGTTATTATGGTGTTAGATATGCTCAACCTAAGTTTATTGCTTATAACTGGATTGTGTAGTTTCTATATGGGCTTATTGGGGTTGGAAACTCCAGCAACATCTAACCTAAGACACTGTCTATCCACCTGCTCTCTATGAATTAGAGAACTCTAGGAAGTTCATGTAAATGGAATTATGCAATGTTGTCTTGGAGGGTTGGCTTGTTTCATTTAGCAGAATGTTCTCCATCCAGTGGTGTTGATTCCACATTTTACATTCCCATCAGTGATAAACACAGACACATCTATACAAGTTGTTCTTATTGACACTAGCCAGGACCTCGCTATCTCTTAGCAATGAATAATAGTCTGTGTAGATGAAACAGTTTATCCTTCACTCATGGACGAACATCTTGATTGCTTTCCAGATGGTCAAGCACCAAGAAAGCAGCTAGAAACACTCAAACAAAATTTTAAGATTTTTTTTTCGAGTAAATAGAAGTCTCATTTGGCTAGATACTGAGGAGGGTGATTGCATCGTCATATAATAAGAGTGTATTTAGTTTTGTAATAAACCAGCAAACTGCTCTCCAGCATGGACTTCTCACTTTACCTTTTCACCAGCAATGAAGGGTGTCTCCGCTGCTCCAGATTCTCAGCCGCCATTGAGGGTGTCCACATTTTGGATTGAAAGCATTCCGATAGGTGTGCAGTGGAATCTAACTACTGGCTTTTCACGCTCAGATGTTACATGGCGTAGAATACCTGTTACCTGTATGTAGTCTGTGGCTCAGACCTTTTTGGTGGCTTTGTTTATCTTAGTTTCTGAGACAAGGTATCACTGTGTAGCCCCGGCTGGCCTAGAGTTTTCTAAGGAGAATAGGCTCACCTCAAACCCATAGATCCACCTGCCTCAGTCTCCTGAGTGCGTCAATTAAAGTCATTTGAGGTATGTGCCACCATACCCGACTTCCTATCTGTGTCTTGTCTTTCACCCTTTCTCGGCTTTAAAGCGGTAATGAGCCAACAGCAAGCTCTATATAGCACGGAAAATCTTACTTTAACAGTGGTGTTCAGTAAAATCACTTGACAGGGGTTTTCTGTGAAATTTAAGTTTCCCTTGAAATTGTTTTGGTCTGGGTTCTGCATTTGTAGTTCATTTGTTGGGCATGGGGCTTCTTGGAAAGGAGAGACAGGAAGCATGACTCTAAGGACCAATATTGAGACAGCCTAAGAACTAGAGGGATTATCCCATTGGCACACTCTGTGATGGGGCATTGACCCCGCCCTCCTACTTACCCTGTCTCATGGCTTCAGCAGAAGGACGAGGGTGGCCCAGGCCACAGGGATTCACTGGTATTTGGATCTCTCTACCTATACCTACAACTTCACCACTCTCAACTCAAACCTGCAAAACTCCCACCTCACTATTGCAGATCTTTCTGAATTCAGACAGTGGCAGTCATCCCCCTGCTGGTCTCCCTGATTTCAGGTGGCAGCCATTCTTTTTTGTTGCTGGTGGATTTGGTAATTCTGCTTTGTTCTGACTTGATTTTGTGTGTGTGCGTTTTGTTTTCTGATTTTCTAAGACAGGGTTTCTCTGTGTAGCTTTGGCTGTACTGCTACTTGCTTTGTAGACCAGGCTGGCTTCAAACTCACAGAAATCCATCTGCCTCTGCCTCCCAAGTGCTGCGATCAAAGGTGCTCACCACCATGCCCAGCTAGAGGGCAGCCATTCTTGTGTCTCACAATCTACATCATCTTCTGCTCTGACTGTGCTTGTCTTTGGTTCATCACTACTTCTTCTCCAGGGTCCTTGCAGTTGCATAGACACCTGGATGTTTCCAGAACACGCCAGGCTCAATGTTCTTGAATTGGTTTCCTTTTACCCCACCCAGTGGCACAGTCATTGTTCTTCCTACTCGACCTGAGCCCTGCCCCAGTGCCACTGGCCTGGTCTCTCAGTGTCCTCTTACTGTGCTAGCTTTCACAGTTGGCCTGTCTGACAACGCTACCCTCCCAGCTACCTTCATGCTTCTCCTAAAGAGTCGGTGCTGTCTAACTTATTATGTGACAACCTGCTTGTTTCTGCCAGCACGATAAAGGCAGTGATATCAGTTCCCTCTGCTCACAGTTGAGTCCCAAAGCCAGATCCCAGCAGTTCTTACCCTCATCGAGTCCTCTGTCCTTGCACCTCTCCAATGACATCCTGCCCTCCTAACAAATCATCATCCCTTCTCTTGGGGCAGTCTTCCCACTTGCTTTTCTCCTGCCCTACCCAGACTGTGGCTAAAAGCCTAAAGCTTCCTCCCACTGGGATGCTGAGGGTTTCTTTCTAAAGGGCAGTTCTGCACCAATGCCCCAGAGGCACTGTTGACACTCCCTGGCTCCAAATGTGTTCCCTAACCATAGGGCCCCAGCAGGCTCTGTCGCTCAGCATCGGGACCCAGCTCTCCTTCCTGTATTATCAGCAAGGCTTGTTTCTGTCCTCACTACTGCACATACTGTCCCTATTGCCTCATACACTAAGGTGGGGTTCAATCCATGAGCCTGACCCCATTATACTCTATACTTGGCAAGCTTTTATTTATTTATTTTTTTGAATTACCTAGGCATAGAGTATGTTAAGGAAATGTTCTACCACCGAGCTAACTCCCAGCCTCTATTTAACCTACACGTTCTGGGTCATGGAACCTTCTTCAGGAAATCTTCCAAACACCGCAGCACCCCCTGCACAGAGACCAGGTATTCTCACATTTACTCTCCTGACGCCATAAAGATGGCCCACAAGCCTCTGCCAAGCACTCGGTCAGGATCTGCCTGGGTACACTAATCTCCAGAAATGTGAAGAGATGGCCCAAGTTTGCAGCAATGTGCTGAACACGTGTGAGCTCGTTAGTGACAAGTCTGTCCCAGAAAAGGCCATTGCAGATGTGCCCTAGAACTGAGAGACAATGGCTGCACAAGCAGGGGAGTTCTGTTTGCAGCTGAAAAATCCCTGCCCCATATCTCTACCATTCCCAAGCATTTAGTTCTTTGTATATATTTGTAGGTGGCTAAAATACATGTGTGTATTCAGACAGTTGCCTGCAGTTCTATTCTATACACATCTATTTCTACATCATTGAAGATATTATTTAAAGGTTATTATTTAGGGCATAACTGCGTGGAAATTTTATTCTGGCCTTGCAGAGTGGGTAATCATTCTGTCTTGGAGAAGGAGATGGATGTTTTAGTTACTTTCTTTGTTGCTGCAGCAAAATTCCAGACCAAGGCAACTTAAGATCAGTATTCAGTTATAATTCAAGACAGAATCCACCGTGGCAGAGAAGCTGTGGCAGCAGAAGCATGAGGCCGCTGGTCAGCAATCAGGAAGCATAGCACAATGAGCATTCATCCTCAGATAGCTTTTGCTATTTTATGGAGTTCAGGACATCAGTCCACAGAGCGGCGTCATCCACATCAAGGCAAACTAAGGACTCACTAAGGTCTCCTAAGTGTCTAGAACTAAACTAGGGTCTCTGTGTCTGTATTTTAGGGCTTTACCACAAAATTTCAATGTTAAATTTTAGTCTACACTACATTCATAAATGACTTCTGACCTCTAGTCTCATTAAAAATTCTAATATGTTGAAGATAGTGATGTACGTGTATTACATTAGTCCATTTTGCCCATTCCTCTCAAATTATTATAGACTAATGATTTAATTTAACAATATACACAGGGTATGTAATTCATTCAATCATTCTGTGATTATTTTTGTTGACCAGGAAATCTCACTGTGTATCTGGGGGTGGAGGTGAGAGATTATAGGTGAGAAACAAAGCAATGTGTTTCTAGAAATAAATATGGGGGAGGGGGTAAAATACCATGTGACATGTAATGGAGACAAGCAGACTGTTGCATATCAGATGGACTCTGATTAAATGTCTCTGTGACACTGAGCTGCAACCTGCTGATAGGAGGCCACCTCAGACATCCTTCCCAAGTGTCAACCTTCCTGCACTATGGCCATTTGTTTGTATAGCTGTTTCCATGTCATTGAGACCTGCCTGTCGGAGCCCAGCCCAGCCCAGCATCTTCTACCTTTCCCCTTGTGTCTACTTAGCAATGTTTGCAAAGCAGGTGGAGTTCAGTACCTGCTTGTGGCATTACTGAATAACAGTGACTTGGCCGACAAAAAGGAAGTTGGTGGCCAGTCTACGGAGATTCTCAGTGTTTTGATGGGGAAAAAAAGCTATCCTGTGGCTGGAGAAACAATTCCGTGGCAGAATAGTAGAGTGTATGCTTAAGCCCTGGGCTCAATCTCTCTCTCTCTCTCTCTCTCTCTCTCTCTCTCTCTCTCTCTCTCTCTCACACACACACACACACACACACACACACACACACACACACACGGGGGCGGGGAGAGAGAGAGAACAAAACAACCATGAGCCAACCAACCTTGGGCTGCCCACCAAGGATCTTGATGAAAAATAACTGTCAAAAAGGATCTCAGCCTTGTAGAGGGAGGAACAGACAGTGACTTGAACACTGATGACCATGACATTTTTGTGCATCTGCTCTTGATTCTATCAGCCTTTTCCAAGAAGCCATTGCTACACAGACTTAGAATGGCTTGGAAACTCTGTTCTATTCTCTAGAAGACACTTAGAGTTTAGCATGGTACTCTGCCAACAGATGATGAGGAACTGAAACTCAGCACTGAAAGAAAAGAATGAAAAATTTAAAAACAGAAATACTGGTAAAGATCACATGGTATCCCATATATATACAAAAACTTGAGTTGTTTGATTAAAAAGTCAATGTAAAAAGGAAAATACTTGATAAAATGCAATGTGTAACTGATGCAGTGGTGTATATGTATAGTTCTAGCTACCAAGGAAACAGAAGTAAGAAGACTGCTTGAGCCCTGGAGTTTAAGTCCAGCCTTGGCAACAGCAATGCTCACTTCGAAGTGCTACCTCCCAGGGTACTCGCTACTCTACTCTCCTCCAGCATGGACAAGCTTTAAGAGCTTTGTAAATAGACATACGATGTGTACTTTGTGTGTGTGTGTGTGTGTGTGTGTGTGTGTGTGTGTGTGTGTGTTCCTCTATGTGCAAGTGCATTTGATGTTCTCATGTTGCTTACCTTATGTTGAGACAGTATCTCTCATAAACCAAGTATTTACCAGGTAGGATAGACTGGCGGACCAGTGAGCTCCACCCGCCTCTACCTCCCCACTTCTAGGATTACAAATCCATGCCAATGTACCCAACTGCCTTTATATGGATTATGGAGATTGAATTCAGTCCTAAGGCAAGAAGTTTACCAACTGAGCTATCTTTCTGGCCTCCTGATATGTACATCTTAATTTTGGAATTTTTGTGAAAGGCTCCCAAAAACCTAGGGGGGATGACACTAGCTGAAATATCCAACAGTGGGGAGATAGAACCTGAAGAGACCACCTCCAGTAGAAAGACATGGCCCCCAGTAGAGCTATGGGGTTACCCACCCATCTCAAAATCTTTAACTAACAATTGTTCCTGTCTAAAAGAAACACAGGGACAAAAATGGATCAGAGACTAAAGGAAAAGCCATCCAGAGACTGCCTCACCTTGGGATCCATCCCATCCACAGACACCAAACCCAGACACTATTGCTGATGTCAAGAAGTGCTTGCAGACAGGAGCTTGGTGTAGCTGACTAAGACAGATTCAGATACTCTCAGCCAACCATTGGTTTGAGCCTAGAGACCCCAATGAAAGAGTTAGGGGAAGGACTGAAGTAGCCGAAGGGGATTGCAACCCCATAGGAAGAACAACAACTAAGCAGAACCCTCAGAGCTCCCAGGGACTAAACCACCAACAAAAGAGTACATGAATAGGTCCATGGTTCATATGTAGCAGAGGACTGCCTTATCTGGCATCAAAGGGAGGGGAGGTGCTCGGTCCTGTGGAGGTAAAGGGGGATGTTAGAACAGTGAAGCAGGAGTAAGTGGGTAGGGGAGCACCCTCTTAGAGGCAAAGGGAGGAGGGAGGGAGTGGGAAGTTTTCAGAGGTGACACCAGGAAGTGGAACAACATCTGAAATGTAACTAAATAAAATAATTAACAAAAAATGGAAAAATATGTTTCGTTTTTAAGATTATAATATGAATACACCATTTTCCCTTTTCCCTGTCCTTCCTCCAAGCCTGCCATATAACCTCCCTGCTCGGTCTATATGGTGTTATTTGTATGTCTGTTTTCAGGGCTGACCATTTAGTATTGGATAACCAGTTGATGTACTCTTCCATGGAGAAGACTATCCCTCTCACATTCACCATTCTTTTGTTGCCTATGGTTCTTTGTATAAGGTTGAGGCCTGGTGGTTTTCCCCTTATCCACATTAGCATACTGTGGTGGTTTAAATAGGTGTGGCCACCATACATTCATGTGTTTGAGTGCTTGACCATAGGGAGTGGCACTATTAGGAGGTGCAGCCTTATTAGAGGAGGTATGTCATTGTGGAGATGGGGCTTTGAGGTCTCATACATGCTCAATTTCCACCCCGTGTGGAAACAGTGTCTTTTTGGATCAAGGTGTAGAACTCTCAGTTCCTCCAGCACTGTCTGCCTAATCACTGCCTTGCTGGCTAACATAATGACAATGGACTGAAACTCTGAAACTGCAAGCCAACCCCAATGAAATGTCCGCCTTAATAAAAGTTGCCTTGGTCACAGTGTCTCTTCACAGCAATAAAACCCTAAAACAAAAGTCTATTGCCCTTGTCCTTATTCAGATTATGTTTAGGTAACCATGTTGGTGAGACTATGGGTGAAGCTTCTGACACTCCTAGGAGACACAGGCTCAAACCAAACTTTCCTGATCCTCTGGTTCATACAGTGTTGCTTCCTCTTCTGCAATGATCCCTTTAATGAGCCTTAGGTACAGTCGTTGCATTGTAGATGTATCAGTTGGGACTAGATTCTACAACTCTGCATTTTGAATGGTTGTCTGCAATGGTCTCTGTCCTGTGCAAAAAGAATTTTTCTTGATGCGGGGGTGAGAACAACTCTGTGGGAATAAGGACGGATGTTTAGACTATAGTTAGTAACGCTGCTGTTTTAGTAAAGTGGTGGTTGTAGGTTCTCCTCTGAGATCCATGATTTTGCTTTCCCTGAGTAGCTGGTTAAGATTCCAGAGCCAGAAATGACTTCTTCCATTATTTAAGTCTGGGGGACAGTTGACTGGGACTTACATACAATTAAAGAGCAGTTGGTTACCACCAAGGAGTGTGTACCACTACAGCATCCTTAGAGCCATCAAGCCATGCTTGTCATTATTATGGTGCATAGGCATCAAAGGTGGGTAATACTCTTGGTTGTTTCCTCCTTTGGAAGCTTACATGGCACCTTCTGGTACCACAAAATCTAGTCCTAGAGAGGAGGCACCCAGGTTAGTTCCAGCTCAGGGGCCTCTGGGCACTGTGTCTGAAAGTGCATGAAAAGGGACTTATTTAAGTCTGGGGGACAGTCAAGGAAATAGTGATTGCCTATAATGTTTTGGGAGTCCCTTAGACAATCCTGATCAACGGCCCAGAGTAGGGTTTACCCTGCCTCTTGCTGGAATTTTGTTTGAAGGTCTTTGGCTCTAAGAGGGAGCATTGGAAACCAAGATGGGAGATTTTCATTGAAACTATATGAAATATTTATACCCCGACTTACCTTTATCATAGATATCTTTAGGTAGGGAGTTGATAATATGATTCCTTATGACATTTTGGGACATACTTACTGTTGTTTTAACTGGCTCTGTTCTTTTGCTGTTTTTGTTTTAAATAATGTAAATAAGTCTTTTTAGAAAAAATATCTACTTTGGTCATTTTTGCTGCTGAATCTCACCATACGATATGAACATCTCATGATTAACTGAGAGCTAATTATGAGAGAACAACTAACATTTGTCAGACATTAGCTATCCACCAGCTAGAGGGCTGAGTGCATTCCAGCTTTATCTTAATTAATCCCCATGACAAATCCATGAGAGAGAGTCCTAGGAATCTCATTTTATAGAAGAGGCAAAGGGAGCCAAGGGGGAAAACAGCCCATGTCTCAAAATTATGAAGTCACTTGGGCCCAAGTCTCAAAATGATGAAGTCACTTGACTTTTGACCAGCAAGTCATTATCTTGATAGCAAAGTCCCACGCTTCTGCAAGATTTCTTCTATGTGAATTGCTTGCGAAAGCGAAACAGGAATGACATACTCCAGTGGTTTGATGTCTCCATTACTGACTGTTCTGAATTCTCCTGCGGGATGTTCACATATTCCGCTTGAATTGCTTGAATATCAGTCAAGCAATATTAATTAGCCCACTATTTAATTAGGACAAAGTGAGAGAACACACTGGGTACCTGCTGCAAGGATGACCACATTTAACGTGTGGACTGCTTTCTGAGATGACGGAAATAGGATTGAATCCATACAACCAGTCTAATGACAGAATATATTTTCCAAAAACATTAAACCAGAGATTCTCAAACTGTCCTTGGTACCCTTGGGGCCTTTGACGCCCACAAAGTAAAGTTATTTTCACAGCATTAGCCATCTCTCTTATCTCCAGTTAGGTCTACAGTGTCATTTTTCAGTGGCTTCATGGCTTGTGAATCCTGTCATCCTGAAAACCAGGTGATATGGAAATACGTGGAAATGCAAACCAATGTGGCTTCTGTTACTCAGTTTAGTGCTTTCAGTTGAAAAACAGATGGATTTATTGAGAGTGAAATAAATTACCAAATAAATGCTTGAAAAACACATAGTTTGATTTTTCTTTTTTAAAAAAAAATGTATTATGAATTCTGTATAAGGGGAGGGGAAAGTCTAGAAGTGTGAGTCTAGAAGTCCACTGAGATCAGAGGCATCAGATCTTCCTAGAGCTAAGGTGGGTGCTGGGAACTGAACTCAAATCCTGTGCATGAATAGTTTGTTATTTTAACTGATGAACTATCTTTCCGGTCCCCGGTTTTGATTTTTGATATTGATAGTTATTGCTCAAGAAACATCTTTAGGGTAGTCAATAATCTCTCATGGTTTATCGAGGTTCTGAAACTGCAAAGTTGGAAGTGACCATTCTAGTATCACCTGTCCACATACTGCCCAGCCTTCTTCCTGCTGTAAAGCTATGAACTACAGTGGAACATTAGTCAGACCTCATCTCACCCTATCCAGGAGTGAGTTCATAGCAAAGAGTCTCCTGGACATTAGGTTCTCCACATCAGCAAGGCTGAGAGGAATGTGACTCTCAGAGTGTCCCTTTGCACCAAAGCTGAGCTCCTAACAAATCTCTGATGTTCATGCCACAGCGACATAATGATGAGTTTTACAAGATCTCTTGGTTAAAGGGGTTGTGTGCAATGTAGCAAGTTCTCTATCACTGGAGATGTTCACACAGAACCAGAAAAGACTACATGGAGGGTGCACTGTAGTAGGTGGGATCCACAAGCAACACATTCAGAGGCTGAGATGTTTGCTAATTGAGAACCCTATCATGAAGGCAGGACTCTTAGCACTGACAGGAAATCATAGGAAGCAAAACTCTGGGAGGAGCCTACTGTAAGCCCAGACTTGGAGATTCCATGGGCTGTTGATTTGTCCATGGGGATTTACAGAAACCTCATGATCCACCTTCAGGAGTAAGGCCGAGGCGTCAGCCAGCAGAGCCTGGCCCTGGAGGAACATGGGACGCCAAGAAGAGAGAAAGTGGCTGGTGTTAAATGCTATGCACAGGAGGCTCCATTCCAAGGTTCCCCTCTTACTCTCTGGCTCTTCGGATCACTAAAGAGGGCCTATCCGATGGATGCAATTCCACTAGCATCCCCAGAAACCTGCTGTGCCCACGTCTAGCCACACCCTAGTGACACACACTCTAACTTCCAACAGTGTGAAAGGCCTGAGTTCTGTTTTCTAACTTACATGCTTTAAATCGATGAATTGTCTTTAGTTGGGTCTAAAAATCCATATTTTAGCATTTAATGGTTACAACAGAAAGTGGGAAACACACAAGCAGGCCAAAGTGCAAGTCAGACCAATCCCAAGGTTGCTTGACACCTTGATGCACATCACTATACAGCTCTCCTGTGATTAACTTGTCCGTTCTTTGCTAATGGGCATATGGGTGGTTTCCAGTGCGTGGGTGTAGGTAATACTGTGAGAGACATACCGTCCTTGTGTGTGTCCTTTGGCAGCTACATGCATGGATTTCCGATTTCTCTTTCATGTGTAACTTAAGGTAGAACAGCTGGATTGTACCACAGATGTATGTGTATCCTGATACGAGTAGCAAAAAGTTGTCCAACATGGATGGAGTGATTTCTCTTTCCATTTCTAGTATGCTGTTTGTTCTCTCTTCTCTAACAAAGCTTGTTTCAGATGAAAAGACCCCTCCTCCCGTGTACCATTTTTTGAAGCAGCCTGGGCAGTGGATGAAAGGATGGACTTTAATCAGTAGATTTCAACCTTCCTAATTCAGTTCCTCTTTAACACAGTTCCTCACGTTGTGGTGAAACCCAACCTTAAAACTATTTTCGTTGCTACTTCATAACTGAAATTTTGCTACTGTTGTGAATCATAGTGTAAATATCTGCCTTTCCCAAAAACCTTAGGCGACCCTTGTGAAAGGGGCATCTGACTCCCAAAGGCTCGCAGTTCACCGGTTGAGAGCCGCTGGCCCAGATTGTTTTCCTGGTTCTGCTCTTTCAATGGATCTAGGACATCAGCCAACTTCCCAAAACAAAGCCATCTACCCAGCTTCCTCATCTGCTAAGTGGGAATAAGAAAGAACCAGAGTTGCGTTCTCTTAGGCTTATGGTGTGTAGTTACCATTTATAAATGTGGGCTCTCCTGGATATTCCACGAGGACATAAAGAGGCCTCCAAAGAGGTCCTTAGGGGGCCCTGGGCACACTACCCTTAGCCTCTTTCCTGCTAGAGGCTGGGGCTCCCGTGGATAAAGCATAGATTGTGCTTGTGTCTGTGGCAAGTGACTGAAGGGCTGAGCCCTTCTCTGAGAAGGGCCTCAGGCCTGAATCAATCCGAATCAATCAGATTGGGAAGTGAGAACGGATGGTAGAATAGGCTTTGCAGCTCCGTGTTCCCAAAGGAGAAAGGGTTGTACATTCTACTAACAGATGCCTTGGGGCTTCTCGGTTGCCATTTCACTCCTTCCCTGCACTCAGGTCCTTCGTTGCTCTGGAATGGAGACAGAAGTCAAGAGTACAGAAAATATTCAGAACAAAGTCCAGAAACTGGATGATAACAGTACTTCTGGATGATAACCAACTTCTCATTTATGTTTTAGAAATGTTTGTTTTCTATCCTCAGTTTTTGTCTTGCAGTTTTTACCAGAGAATTTTTTTCTCATTTTTTAAAAGCAAGCATTGCTACAAATCACGCGGCATTAAAAATGAAAGTCTGTGCTCATGGTAACTAACAGTACCAGAAAATAGAAACACGATCTTCTATTAAAACTGCATGAGACTCAGCACCCATGAAGAGAGCTTTCTAAAGAAAACCAGCCCTGACATTTATTAGGGCCAAAATACACACAAAAGATTCTGCGTGTGGAGTGTCAGCCAACTGAAAAAGAAGTAGGTTTCTGTGGCTAGGGACAGGCCTTAGGTGGGGAGACTCGGGTATACCACTTTGTCCTTCTGAATTGTCCTTTTCTTATCTGTGACAGATAGAGAACAATAAGCACTTCCTAGTAATGCTCTTAGTTCTACCATCTGGAGAAACTGAAAGTACCTTGGCTATAGGAGAAAGCCTAACTTTCACAAAGGTTTTTTTTTCCTACATTGGATATTCTGGACACCCCCATTCCCAGCTTTTTACCCTAGCACTCTGCTTTGTTCTGCCTGGTCACTGGTCTACAAAGGCATAGCAAAGACGCATGTGAATTTGATAGCATGAATGCTCTCTAGCACACCTCAAAGGAACAGGGAAACTGGACCTCTGTCTCCACTCCAACATTTAAACTCCACCCCTGAAAAAGTGATGCTCCATGTTCTAGGTGACTGATTTTAAATGCTGCGATGATTAATTTTCGTCTCTCAACCTTGTTGGAGGTTCAAGTATCCACAGTATTAAGGAGGCACACTTCTGGATGTGTCTGCAGCTTCTTTTCATAAGATTAGCTGAAGGAGAAAGACCTACTCTCAATGTGGGATGTACCATCCATGGATTAGGGTCCTAAAGAGATCAAAGGATGGCAGAGGGGATGCCTGATGAGCACTGATATTCTCCATTCTCTGCTTTCTGGTCTTAACACAAACCATGCTGATTCATGTCACGACATCCCGACCATGACAGACTGTGAACTCTGAACTATGAGCCAAAATAAGCCCTTCCTCAACTAAGTTTCTTTCTTTTTTCTTTTCTTTCCTTTTTTTGTGGTCAGGTATTTGGTCACAGTTTTTTTTAAAGTGTCTACTGAAAACACACACACTGAAATTTCCAAGCAAAACATGCTTCATTTTGAAAATATAATAATAAAACTGGATGTGAAACTCCATAGTTTTGCTCTGAATGCCTGTTCTAACTCTACAGTTCACTGGGCTGTATAGATTTTTGAGTCTTGCTAATTTTGTTGCATGGTGCTTTTATTTACTTGCAAGATTTTTATACTAAAACACATACACACACAAACACACACACACACACACACACACACACACACACACACACACACACATTCTCCAAGAGCCGGGACATAACTCCATAGTAGAGTAATTGCCCAGAATATGCCTCAAGTCCTTAGGTCCTTAAGAATCAACCCTATTTACTGCAAAACCAAACAACAACAACAAAAAAACATAAAACTTAGTTTATAGACCTGTCCACTTGTACCTCTTGTCAAGACAGAATTTGACTCACCAATCAGATCAGCAGTCTCTAAGGTCACACAACTATTCACAATACAGCCCATCCAAATGGTAGGTTTTCTTTTCAACATGTTGTTTGTTGTTTTTTGTTTTGTTTTTTCAACCAGAAAATAGACATCAACTTACATTTCTAAGGACATCTTTGAGAAGGTGGATGTCACTCACTACATCTCACAGATGAGGAAATCGAGAAACAGAACACCCCATTCTTTCTTGATGGTGAAAACTGTAAATAATCAACTGCCAGAGCCTGGACTTCCTAAACTACCACTTCCCTCAATGGAGGTTATGGATCATACAGAAGAGCTGTAAGTTCTCACTCAGTGCCCTAACGTGGTCTTCTAACTCGACCGTTTCTTAGACACATGCTCTAGAATGACAACACGAACCTGCTCAGTGGATGCCAAGAATGGACTTGCTGTCCAGTGAGGGAGAGCTCAGATCACATTGCTTGACTACTCCAGAGGGGCTAGAACACAGTGCAAGCAGAAGGACATGAGGGGCTTCCCTGTACCTAGAGCATCCTCCAAAGAGGGTAGCAGGAGCTGGGCCACATAGCCACCTGTCATTTGTCAAAAGCCATTAGAGAAGACTAGGATTTATTTAGGTGAGAAAAATAAAACATTAGTTTAAATATAGATATAACTGTGTGGCCTGAAGCAAATAGCAAAACAGAAAGACAACCACACTCATCACCTATTTTATTAGTTTTATTTTAACTTATCTTTGCCATTAATGGCCCATAGCCACCCACTCTTGAAGCAGTTTCCAGGAAACATCAGATCTCTGGCCTAATTTTATCCTTGAGAATTTTAAGTTAGGAAGAAAATGTGAAGAAACCTCTATTGGTAGGAGGTAGATGGAACCCAGCCCTGTGAACACTGGGGAGAACACAGGGGCAGGTGGGGAGCTGCTGGTGACAGAAATGAAAGGCTATTGGTCTGTATATCTTCTGCCACTGCCTGGCTTCTGCATTACGCAGTGCTGGGGAAGAGCATACCATCTCTGTGACAGCTATAATACTGTTATGTAGCTTCAGTGTCTGCAATAAAATAAGGTTTCTCTTGGACTTCAAAGAAGAAAGAACCAATCCATCTGATTGACCAGGAAGGAGGCCTAGAATAACAACATTGCTTGTTGTGTAGAGTCAAAGACCCCAGCAGACACATCTGTGCAGAGATGTGTGCTGACAGCCTCATAGAGAGAGGAAGGTCTGATAACTGCCTTTGGCTCCCTTTGACTCAGACATGTAAGAAGAGTGAAAGAAGATATGACATGTGTCATGCATGATGCGACTCAGTCATCCTTCCTAGCCCAGCAACATAGATCTTTTGCTGTCTCTCAGCTTGTTCTCCATGAGACACAGAAGACCAGTAATTTATTGTCCACACAGATTGGTCATTAGATTCGATGCAGTCCCAATCGAGATTCCACTACAATGGGAAACAGGGTTTGCAAAGTCAGGCTAAAGACTGGGAGGAACAATTTGCACAGGTATGTCAGATACATGGCAGTTACCCAAATATACAAAGAACCCTTAAAACACAACAATACAAAATCAAACAACCTAAATTTGAAAAAAAACATGAGACTACACAAGATGAAATAGCATGAGAAAAGATTCCTCTGTCAAATGCCAACAGGGTGATGGGAATGGAAATTAAAACATACCTGCTAGCATGGTGAAAATCTGAAGGGCTGGCAACATCAAGTCTTGTGTGAAATGCACTCTGGGGTGTCTCTTAGAATGACACAGGCTTTTACCTCATGGTCTAGCAATCAAGCCAATCTGTGTAAGGGGGGAGGAAGACCTTCTATGGGGATTATTCCTCCTCCACCACCAAAAGCTGCTTCTTAGAGGGAGTCATGAAGGATCTGTGGGTGGATGTGGCTAAGAGGAAGAACTAAAGACTCAGATGAATCTACTCCCTGAGCACAAAGAAGAAGACTAAATCAGTGATTTCTACAGAGGAAAGGATTTAGAGCCTACATCAGTCCAGCAGCAGGACAAAGCGTTGGTATCTATATGCTCTGGATCTCCACATTATTGGGGAAAAGGGAAGGACTCCACTATTACTTTGAGAGACCCCCACATAGCTGGTTCTATCAACAGCCACACTTCCTCTCTATTCTACCAGATATAGATAAGATCTCTGCTGACTCCAGCAGACTTTCAGCATGCCTGCCATCAACATCTCAATTCCAATAAAACAACACAGAAAATCAGAGCCTCATGAGGACCAAGAGTTGTAGCAGATATCCAATAGCACAGTTAGCTCCCTTTTGAGTCTCAATATAAATTCTACCACAGTGAGGAGCATGGAGGGTCTATGTCCTCTACACTAGCTCAGTAATTGCAGTAATGGAACTCTTAATATCCCCTGAATATTCCCCTCTAGAGAATAGAAGCCAAAGAATTTGTTAAGTATTGTTACCCTGTACTTTTTTTTCTGGCCACACAACAGGGGCCATTGAGAAGGTCTTCACTTTCCTCTAAGGACAGCCATTTCATGGCAGTAAAAAGAACACATTGAAAATGGATATCAGAAGATGGAAAGATCACCCATGCTCGTGGATAGGTAGGATTAACATAGTAAAAATGACCATCTTACCAAAAGCAATCTATAGATTCAATTCAATCCCCCATCAAAATTCTAACACAATTTCTTATAGACCTTGAAAGAGAAATACTAGCTTCGTATGGGAAAACAAAAACCCAAGATAGCCAAAACCATCCTGAACAATACAAGAACTTGGGAAGGAATCTCCATCTCTGACCTCAAGCTCTACTACAGAGCAGTAGTGATTAAAAACTCCATGGTATTGGTACAGAAATAGACATGTGGATCAATGAAATCAAATAAAAAAATCCAGAAGTAAACCTGCACTCCTATGGACACTTGATTTTGTATGAAGAAGCCAAAACCATACAAAGGAAAAAGGGAAGTACCTTCAACAAATAGTGTTGGACTAATTGAAAGTCTACACGTAGAAGAATGAAAATAGATCCATATATATCACCCTGCACAAAACTTGATTCCAAGAGGATTAAGGATCTCAACATAAAGCAGATACACGAAATATCATAGAAGGGAAAGTGGGAATACCCTTGAATGCATCGGTACAGAAGACAATTTCCTGAACTGAACAACATCAATGGCACAGGCTCTAAGATCAACAATTGATAAATAGGACATCTTGAAACTGCAAACCTTTTGTAAGGCAAAGGACACTGTCAATGGGACAAATTGGCAACCCACAGATTGGAAAAAGATCTTCAACAATCCTTACATCTGACAGAGGGCTAATATCCAAAATTTACAATGAACTCAAGAAGTTTGACACCAACAACTCAAATAACCCAATTAAAAATGGGGTACAGAACTAAATAGAGAAATCTCAACAGAGAAATTTCAAATGGCCAGGAAGCATTTAAAGAAATATTCAACATCCTTAGTCGTAAGGGAAATGCAAATCAAAACAACTATGAAGTCCCATCTTATACTGGTCAGAACGGCTAAGATCAAAAACTCAAGAAATAGCACATGCTGGCGAGGTTGTAGAGCAAGGGGAACACTCCTTCATTGCTGGTGGTGCAAACTTGAACAGCCACTTTGGAAATCAATTTGGTGTTTTCTCAGAAAATTGGGAATAGTTCTACCTCAAGACCCAGCTATACCACTCCTGTGCATATACCCAAAAGACGCTTCAACATCTCACAAAGGCACTTGTTCAACTATGTTCATAGCAACTTTATTCATAATAGCCAGAAACTGGACACAACCTGGATGTCCCTCAACTGAAGAATAGTTAAAGAAAATGTGGTACATCTACACAATGGAATACTATACAGCTAGTAAAAACCAATTCATCATGAATTCTGCAGGCAAATGGATAGAACTTGAGAATATTAGGATGAGAGAGGCAACCCAGTCCCAAAAGGACATGCATGATAGGAGTATGTTCTCCTCTGAAAGGCTCCACTCAGCAGCTGACTCAGACAGATACAGACATGACCAGCTGAACAGGGGATAGAGTGGGGACTCCTATGAAAGAATAGGAGGAAAGACTGCAAAGGGAATAGGAACTCCACAGGAGGATGAACAGAATCAACAAACCTGGATGCTTGGGGCTCTCAGAGTCTGAACCACCAACCAAAGACTATACATGGGTGGGTCCTAGGCCTCCTTGCATACATGTAGCAGATGTACAGCTTCACCTTCATGTGGATCCTGAACAACCCGAGCAGGGGCTTTCCTGAAAGCTGTTGCCTGCACATGGAATGTTTTTCTAGCTGGGCCGCCTTGTCTGACCTCAGTGGAAGAAGAAGCCCATAGCCTCAAAGAGACTTGAAGTGCCAGGGTTGTGCGATACTTGGGGGCCCTCACCCACTTAGGGGAGAAGGGAAGGGGGTCTGGGGGAAGGGCTTTAGGAAAAGGTAACCAGGAGGGGGCCATGAGTGGGATATAAAGTGAATATGTAAAGAAAAAATTGAATTAAATTTTTTTTTAAAAAAAGGATGCAGAGGTGGAATGGGAAACCTCATAGAGTGGGGCAATGAGACCATGGTAAACACGAGAAGGCCTGTGTGAAGATCAACTGAGTAACTTGTACAAAGCAGAAAAAAACACCTAAAAGACCAAACCAAACCAATCAAACCCAAAAACTGAGCCTGACAGTATAGACAACAGGTGGAAGATGGGTGCTCACAGCTGTCGTGGAGAGAGCAGGGAGCCCATGCTCCTGTACACACCTGGCTCACCTGGGGAGGTGGGAACTACACAGCTGGCCAGAGCTTAGCTCAGTCACCTTTGGTTGAGAGGACACCTAGCTCCTCCATGACAAGTATTTTCTCAAACTACATATTCAGCTGCGAAGAGCTGCCCAGGGGCAGGGAGAGGCTGTCTGGTCAGAGGATACAGCGCATTCTGTCTCCCTCCCTCCCTTGAATCCTCTCTGTATCGTGTTCTATGTCTGTGTCCTATAGGAAATTTAGAACCCACAGGGTGAACAAATCCATGGTTCTCATCTCAGAGCTGACACATTATTCTTACAGGTACAGCTGTCACTGAACCTTCATGGGTCACTCTTCATGGGGAAGACCCTCAGCTCTTGACAATCATCTTGTGAGCAAACTGAAAAGCAGTCAGATGCATCCCTAAAGGAAACTAATACCTGGAGAGAACGGGGATAGATGTGTGTGTGTGTTTGTGTGTGTGTGTGTGTGTGTGTGTGTGTGTGTGTGTGTGTGTGTGTGTATGAGAGATGGGGGAGGAGGGGGAGCAGGAATGGGAGGGGGAGGGGAGAGGGAGAGAGGGGAAGGGGGAGGGGGAGAGAGAGGGAGAGACAGAGCAAGGCTGCATTGGGAGCTATGCCATTGTCTCTTCTTGTTGAGAAACAAGACCATGGCCACAGACTGTGGTAAGCATGCTGTGAGAGTCCATTGTGATGTGCACTGCCTTCTAACCTCTGTCCCCTCTCATAACCTATGGGTGCCTGGGCACTGTCAGGTAGCCTCTCTGCCCTTGACTCTCTACTGGGCTCTTCCTACGGGCACATCTGCTGCAGCTGGACTGGGTGAAGGCTCCATAAACCTCACTTGCACAGCCAGGCCTGGAGGTGAGTGGACTGGGCTGCTTTTTCTCCTCCATGTGGCCTCTCCTTGTGATGAGCTAGGCACCTCCAGTGCAGCTGCTGGTTTCCACCACATGGGGAGAGGGGTGTAGTGAGGACTCTGGGAGGCTGGCAGTCTCCTCAGGTTGGGCTGTGACAGAGAGGTCAGAGTTGTGGGGCCTTTTGCTGCTACTTGAAGTTCACACTGAATGTCTACATGCAGATTCCAGGACCAGGTGTGAAGGACACAGGAACTTCTGTTGACATTGTCCTGGTGTGTATCAGTGGTATCACTCTGCCACCCCATAGCATGACTTGCAGTGGAACAGATCGGATATAGAATATTCCAGAGCTCTGTGGATGTCTGGACTTTCATTAGTTCAAACATAGGGAGCATTGTAGTACAAGGGACAGATGAGCTGTCCAGGTCACACAGATAAGAGTGGTTCCTTTGATATAATGCTCTTCAGAACAACGTCTCTCTTGACCATTGCAGAAGGCTAGTGTCAGGTACCTGTCAGTAGCCAGCTTGAACATTACAGGTCCAGGAAGTTGGGAATGGTTTGCAGAACCAAAGCTTTCCTATTCTTTTAAGTCTCATCTTCATTTATATATTTGCTTATTTTAATTATATGCTATATGTGTGCATGATCCTGAGTGTGTGTGAGTGCATGAGTGTGTATGTGTGTGTGTATGAGTATGTTCATGAAGGCCAGAGGGGTGTCAGAGGGGTGTCAGATTCCTCAGAGCTGTCGTTCCAGGCAGTATAAGCTGCCTGACAAATGTGCTTGGGAACAAACCCAGGTCCTTTGCAAGAGCAGGATGAACTCCCACCCCTACCCCACCACCTCACCAGCCTCTCAAGTCTCTTCTTACTCCTTCCCAGTGACACTCCCTACATGGAGTCATTTCTGATTCACAGCATTATCCCCCCACTCTCTCCTTTTCTTCACAGGTCCTGCTCTTAGTAATCTAAGGCCTGCAGGCCAAGTGCCATTTTTCTTTGAAACAGCTGATTAAGAAAAAGAAGGCCCTAGGTTAAAACTACTGGATAAAATGCTGTCTGGTTTCATAACCACATTCCAAGACGTAAGGACAAATTCTCTTGAAATCAGTGAAAAGGTTAAATGTCTTCTTAAAGGAACCGACAGTAGAGGAAAGAATTAGGCAAGTTATTTTTTTTAAGTGAAAATTATAATAACTGCAATAGAGCATGACCAGGTGCCATTGGTTTCTGTGTCACCTTGGACTTGGCAGTTGTTCTCTGGCCTTTCCTTCATCCACTGATACTCTTCATTGTCTGTCAAGTTGTTTTGGATTGCATCCTGGGTATTTCCAACATTACATATAATTTATGTCTTAGCTGAGTCCAAGAGTGAAATTTGTACTTTGCTAGCTCTATTGCAAGACATAACCAGTCTGGCCCAGCTCTGCCTGGCCCAGCTCTGCCCTTGAGTTCTGGTTCGTCTCTGTTCCCTGGAGTTCTGACGTCAGGTCAGTTCCTACAGACTTGGTATTGCTGTCTGGTGTGATGCTAACAGCTTGTCTCTCACACTGCTCAGAGGACCTCGTCAGAACTTAACCAATTCTTAGGACAGCAACATTCCTGCGAGTACCAGTAGTGTAGTACCTAAAGCAGCCATTGTTTGCTGTTTAAAAAAAATAGAATTTTTTCTTTTTAGGGGAAGAGGGAAGAAAAAGACAAACATCAGAGTGATGGGGTAAATACAGATAAACTATAACTGTATATATGAAAATGTAACAAAACTCGTTATTTTGTATGTTAACTAAAAATATCAATATACTTTCGAAAGGAAAGCTGTCTTTGGTTTGGTTTTCTATTCTGCTGCACAATCTCCATGATGCAGAGTGTGAGGCTAATGTAAATGGAGAGAATCTGACTTTAATCTCCGTGGTCAGATATTAAGAGGGGGAAAAAAACCCTACCCAACTCTGATATATAGAGGTGAGGTTTTTGGCAAGAAATTAAGAATGAGTGAGGCCATTAGGATAGAGCTGGAATCCTAGTATGTTTTACAAGAAAAGGCAAGAGGCCAGGCAGTCTGACAGGCAAGTTCCTCGCCTTTGCCATGTGTCACCTTGGGACTTTGTCTACCACAAGGCTCTCCAGCATGAAATACAGAGCCAAGGATGGCCCTCTCAAGAGTGTATACCTTGCTGTTTAGACTTTCATCTTCTAAACTAAATAATCTCTCCCTTCCCTTCCCCCTCCTCTCCCTCTCCCTCTCTCTCCCACTGTAAAGTGCCTGCTGTGAAAGCATGAGAAATTAAGTTTGGATCCCCACATAAAAATGCTAGGCAAGGTGGCATAGTCTATAACCCCATTGCTGGGCAGGAGGGGCAGAAACAGATGGATTGCTGGACCAGAGGCCCCAGCCTGCTAGCCAGTCAGTCAACCTAGCTAGTCTGTGAGCTCCAAGTTCAGTGAGAGCTCCCATCTTGAAACATAAGGTTAGAAATCACTGAGGAAGACATCCAACATCAATGTCTGACCTCCACATGCATGAGCATGTAGGCACACACACACACACACACACACACACACACACACACACACACAAAAGTAAAAGCACAAATAAGTAAACTTTTAAAAATAAAATTAGCCTGTCTCAAGTGTTTTCACACAGTAACTAAGAGCAGACTGAAACAGAGACTGAGTCAGGCCAAGTTATAGCTGACAGGAGGTGTCATGCTTTTCTAGTCCATAGGAAGAGCTCTAAGTAGCCGTTGTCACCATTGCTAACGACACTGTGATTGATATTGCCTGGATGTTGGGGTGGGATCATGTGAGAGACAAAGTTATGTTTTAGGTTTTCATTACTGTGCCTAAGAGACCCATAGAATGAAAACTTCTTTAATTTGTAAGCCTCTTGCCCAAGGACAGATCCGTCCTGAGACCCTGGTGGCTGTTTTTCAGGTCCTATAAGAAGCCATGTGCATTTACTTCCCTAAGCAGGTTTGGTTGGCCACACTGCACCCAACATGCTTGATCACATGTAGGCTAATGATATGTAGACAGGAAGTATGTTCATCCCCATTGATGAAGGTGAGAGCCTTGTAGCCTTGTGGGTTTGTTTGCCTTTGTAAGCCTTTATAAGTACCGTTTGCCTTTAGAAACACCATGGCCACTCTCTGGGAACCCTGAAACAGACCTGGCATGAGTCCATCATCCTGGCCCATGTTTAATTAAAGCTTGCTTTAAATTTGGCTCAAAATTGTAGTAGTGGTCTTATTCTCACACGGTGGCAATAACGAAAGATGGAAAAAGGATTTACCAGCCAAGGGCTCCCCTCATTTTATATGACTCCAGGAATCTTTCCTCTTTCCTTAGGCCAGAAAAAGAAAGGGCTTTTGTTTTCTCTTTGCTTTTGGTATGCTCATAAACTCTGGTTAAGTCCAGATGGTTGAGCCGAATGATACAAAATGGAGAAAACAAGAGACTCAACGTGGGTTTAGTGATACTTCAAATTTCCGTCTTTTTCCTTCCAATCCACCTATTGCTGCCTTCCTTTGTCCGTCACTGCACCATGCATCTTGTCCAGTGTATACTGTTGCATTCAGTGAGAGAGATGGGCAGGCTTGCCTTCTTGCAATTTCACCGAAGGCTGAATGAATAGGAGAGGCCTCCAACAATCAATCGGCACAATGACAAATGCTAATTGTAGTACTGCCATCCAATTGGCCTTCCATGGCTGAGCTCTCCCTGCTGAACGGAGCCTGTGGGGTTAACTTAGGTCAGTAGAGGCGGGCTCCACCCTGATTGGGACCAGGTGACTGCAGGCTAAGCACCGCCCATTCTTTGCTGCCACGGCTTCTGTTTCTACCTTCTTATATTCCCCTGCATAGTCCAGGAGCTAATTAGGTGGCCTCATTTCACAGTTTCCTTGAGCCATGACAGCAGCACTGGGGTGGTGGTGGGGAGACTGAAATACATAGCTGAGAAGTTTGACCAAGACTTCTGTAACAAGAGCTACTGAGGAGAATCAGGGGCCTCAACTTACCACCATCACCATGAGGATAACGGCAGCTAGCAGGAGGCACTCACTGCACACTGTACCCTTCAGCTTTGTGCACATTTCCGCACTGTGCACACTACTGCATTAGATTCTCCCAGCTTCCTACTGTTTCCCCTCTGTTGCTGATGAGGAAACTATTTGCACGTGGAAATTGCATGTTATCAACATCAAAGAGACAGGAAAGTTCTATCCCACCCTACGCTGAAGAGGAAAACTGGACATCCCAGAAGCCTACAGGCCTATAGGAGGACTCGGTTCCCTCCTCTTTAAAAAGGGAATGACAATGGGGGACAGCTTGCTGTGTAGCTATACAATAAACAGTAATAATATGTTTTCACTTTTCTCCCCTTGAACCCAGCTGTATCCTACACAGAGCTCTATGAATGTCTCTCAGAAGACTGGCTGCTCGCCTGGACCACTTTTAGTAATAATTGGATGCTTATTATCACCTAAAGAGCTAGCTTGACAGCTATTTTACACTTTACCCAGAAAAAAAAAAAGCAGCTGTGTTTCAGTGGCAGTCAGATGGCCAACACATTAAAATTAGTTGGCCCAAAGCACTACTTTACCTAAGGGCAAAATTTTAACAACTTCGTGTGTGCTATTTAAATAATTCTATTAAAATGTTTTTCTGTGAGTTTCGGTAAAGAGACAAAAGTGTTCTCAGAGGGATGAAGCTGGAGGGCCACTGACACATATTTGCTTCATAATATATGAGGTCACTCTTAAAAGCTGCCTCTAAACTCTTTAGTCAAGAGTTCAAGGGCAACAGTGCAGCAGGGGGAGAAATGCCCCACTGCTAAGCTGGAGGTCAATGGCTACATAGGTAATTTTCCATTTTCAGTGAAAATCAAGGGAGAAGTGGGGAGGGAGGCAAGGACAGAATGTAATGGGGAGCCAAGTTGTAACTGTATGGGCGGACTTCACCCTGACTTTGTCTGTGTGGATTCTCCCTTTAGTCCTCAGAGTGAATTCTGTGGCAAGTAGGTCTGGAAATAGGTGGACATAGGAAACACTCTTCACCAGCACGTGTTCTTGACAAGCTGCTTGGCATGTTTGACCAGGATTTGATTTCGTGTCTGGAACAAAAAGGAATGAAAATGACCACCTGTTACATGGTGAGAAAAAGCAGATAAGATGGGGTGGGATGAGGCGGGGTGGGTTGGGAAGGGAGTGAAGGGCATGGGGAGTGTTGCTTTGATAATTAAGGTCAAAGTCTACCATTTTGAGGATAGCCTTCTGAGCTCGGCACAAAATGGCTGACTCTCTTTGTCAATGAGGCCTCCTCTTCTTAACCTGGGGGATCCCAGACACCACACCCTATACCTGCAGAATGTCATGTAGCCTTGGTTAGACTACAGGTTTGGCTTCCTTTCTCCTGATAAGAACCTGTTCAGCTAGCACCTGGGATTCCTGAAATGCCTCCCCATGCTAATGTGGTACAGTAGCCTTCAGCCAAGGACCTTTGCCTACCCCCTTAGCCCAAAACTATATAATCCTTGAATCACCCCAGGTAAAGTTGACCAGTCTCCCCAAAGCTGGCCTGGTATGTCATTATTACCATTTGTACCCCCAGGGATGTCCAAACACTTCGTCCTTGTGGGCTAGTAGCTAACAACCGCAGGGAGAAGGGAGACCCATGTGGAAGTGAGTAGCCACTGTCAGGCCCAGCCTACTCAGCAGTGTTCCTTTTGTTTGTCACACAGAAGTCAGATGGCCCATCCTGTCCATTCCTAATTTTGGATTGCAGTAAAGCCCTGACATCATCAGTTATTGTTCAACTCTCTTCCTTCTATGAAGTGCTTGATCTAACCCACATATGGAATGAGACCTCAGAGACACACAAATCTCAATGTGTGGTGCTAATACACACAAATACTTCCTTCCACTCGTGTACAATGCTCAACTCCCACATGCACACACTTACATATAGCAAACCTCCCATATATTCCCTCACAGACATGTAAATTCATATACCTTTGCAGACATATACACCTACTTATACTGATAGACAAATACACTCAGAAACACACTGCCACGCCTTTGTAAACATGTACACTCATACATCTTCATATATATGAACACTCACAGGCATGCTATTGCCACACACCTTCACAGGCCCACACATACTTACACTCACACACGTTCTTCTTTAAACACCAGACATTTGAGAGCATGCAGTCAGCTTTTCTGAGAACATCGGAATGCAGATGAGATATACTTGCTGTGTGTACAGGGGAATAAATAATTGCTTTGCGCCTTATTACATGTTGAAAAATTTGGGGTTTTGTCTTCCCAAAAGAGGTTCCTAAGAGCCTGGTTCCTGGTAGTTATAAGCAGAAAACAAAGTCTGAAAGTGCATGACTTGGACCATCCTAAGGCCTCTCTGATTATAACTCAAACAGAAGAGGAAGGGAACAATGCCCACTGTTGCGAAAGGGTAGGTGGGATGGGAGACAAGGTTGAGGAGAGCAGTGTGGTCAGGGGAGAGTAACACTCAAACCAGGCAGAGAACTGAGAATTCAGCCTGAGGGAACAGACATGTGAGGGACAGTTTGAACTGACTATACTTCAGGGACAACTCCATGGGACCTCATCCCTGCACACCCATCCTACTCATTGGTCCTCTTTAGAACTCCCATCAGCTTTTGAAATATACCACATGCTTGTCATCAGCCATAGAGATTCCACTTTTGGTATGACCAGAAAAGTTGGGTAGGCAGCCATCTTTGTTGCCTTTGAGTCTGACATGCAAATGACACCAAAACCACCCCGGGGTGTATAGTTGGGGGAGCCCTTGATTTGACTGCATCTGGCCTTAATCTAATGTTGAATGTCGAAAGCTCCTGGGAGAGTCAAAGTACAACTGTCTGAGGTCAAGCCTCTCGAGTTCCCTAGGTCCTGTCCTTGTTGTCTGGTTGCCTTAGGAGCAGAGGACGGCAAGGGATAGAGGAAGGTCAGGCTCAAGGGGGCTGGGACTTGAGTCAGAAAGGACATTTGCTTATGAGGTCTGTCTCCAGGCTTCCCCAGTATAATGCTGGCTTGAGGGGTAGAGCTTATCCTGGTTCAGAATCTTTCTGCTGGCCCAGAAAACTACTGGTATCTCAGTTCTTTCTAGGAGCCAACCCATAGTTTTCCCAGATGCTAGCTGGGCCATGGTGAGAGAGAAGGCAAGTAGCAGCAGGGAATTCACAATCTACAGTGAAGAGTACAGGAACAGAGGAACAGCTGGCGATGTGGCACTATATCCATGTCTGGAGACCAGCAGAGGGTCTTCTGGGGCTTACCCTGATATTTACCTTACAGCCTTTGGCCTATATGAGGAAGTGCAGGCATCGGTATGCGGGCTGACAACAAAAACTTAAAAGGTGTTGCCCTAGACATTGATTTAGGTATGTGGTTATGCTATAGGTTGGACTCTACATTGTCACAGCCCCAGAGCTCTCAGTGGATAAATGGTATCTCATTCCCTTCCCAGGATACCTGACTGCCCCTTCAGAAGAATAGCTCCCTTACGTTGTTTCTGCATTTCATTGTACCATGGTAACTAGGTAAGAGGGGCTTCCCTGCTGGACCACTCCTGTCACAGCCAGAGGAAGATGGCCAGAGCACTTCCCTGGACCCACCTCCTCTCTTGGGTACTCTGATTTATAAGGGTGGGTATGGGGACATGTCAAGATTAAAGGACACAGAGCATGTGGCCCATCTGGATTGTGGTTGCTGAGCTTTCAGGCAGCTCGGGTAGATGGGAGGTCACCATCATGGCTCTACAGCTATGAGCATCCTCAGATAAAACTCACAGAATGGCAACCCCTGCTTTCAAGTGGGAAACTAATGTCTGCGACTAGCTTCCCAGGAAATACAGACTTTAAGTAGTCCGGCCAGCCAGCCAGCCAGCCAGCCAGCATTACCTTGACATCAGATATAATGTTGATTGCCCTGTTGCTCACAGGATGCTACATCCATTAATGGCATCTAGAAACTTATTCAAACTGTAGTCATAACTCAGGCCATTTCTCTGCTTCTTAGCAATCCTTTACCTTCTGTGGTCCAGTTGACCTAATGAGATCCACCACCATAACTTACTCACCTCTCCTAGACACGAGAAGAAATTGGTCACATCTTTGGCCAGTATGGTATGTGGTTAGCCTTGGGCAGAGAATTCATCCCTAATTGTTCATCCACCCTAGGATAAACTAATAATGTCTTCAGAATAACTAAAAATCAGAACAATGGCTTCCCCAAGAAGACCTGACATTCTTAAAATCCCTCACAGTTCCTCTGTCAGGGAAAATTGTGTTTTCTCTTATCCAAGCCATTGTCTTTATGAAACATCTCATAATAACAAATGGGTTCCAGGTTAATGGCCAGGCTGGGTAGTCTGTATGAGAGTAAAGAGGCAGGCGCTGAACACTTGCACAGTGTCACCCAAGTCCTTCAGCATAGCCTGTGATTTCTTGTTCAGTCTCTTTTTCTGTTATTGTGATAAAATACCCCGACTAAGCTAAGCATGGTGGATCATGCTTTTAAGTGCGACACTTGAGAAGAGGTAGGAGAATATGAGTTTAAGGCCAGCCTGTCTACATAGTGTGAGTTTTTAGGCTAGCAAGGGCCACTGAGCAAGATATACACACACACACGCACACACACACACACACACACACACAGAGAGAGAGAGAGAGAGAGAGAGAGAGAGAGAGAGAGAGGAGAGAGAGACAAGGATAGACAGAGAGAGACAGGGACAGGGACAGAGACACTCAGACACAGAGACAGAAAAGGAGGAAAAGCAAAAGTGAAAAGAAGAAAACATCCCCAATAAAAGCAACACGAGGGAGAAAAGGTTTGTTTTAGCTGACAATTCAAGATGTAGTCAGTCCATCATGAGACAGAAGCCAGGCAACAGGATCTTGGAACAACTGGTCTTGTGCATACCCTAGAAGAGAACAGCGAATGCATGCAGCTGCTCAGCTGCCTTTCTCCATTTGCAGTCCAGAATCCCACTTGGGGAACGGTGTCACTAACAGTGGGCAACTCTTCCTGCCTCAGTGAATGTAACCAGGACACTCCCCAACGGGCATGCCAAGAGGCCATTCTCCCCAGTGATTCTTGATTTTGTCAAGTTGACGTCATGAACCACACTTCTCCTTTTCTAAGTTGTTTTTGTCCCGAACATTTTTACCAACACGTATCTAAGGCCAAAAATAAAACAGAACAAAACCATCCCAGAGACAGAGTACCCTTCAGACAGACCAAGAGATGAGATGGGAAACCAATGGAATTGGAGACCATCCCACAGACTGGATGGCCTTCCTAAGAGTTCACCTCCCAGCATCTTCAGGACTTTCAATAGGAAGCCTGGACAGAAACACCCTTCAAGCTAGAGGGGAGAGCCCTGAATGTCTGAGTGCTCCAGAGCTCACTGAAGGACGACAAGGTAGTGTGTGGATTTGGCCAATCAATAGCACGAAAGAAGATTCTGTCACCGGGAAGCAGATGAACAGTTTTCACAGCTCCATCTGACTGGAGTTTAATGGGTCTTAGCACCTGGAAGTGAACGTAGGAGACACGATTCATCCTTGGTAAGTCAATGATTCTATGAGGACTCCATATTTATTCTGGATTATGGGATTGGCCACAGCCTTGCAATTCACTGAGAGCTGTTAATCAGGCCTCTGTGTGTTACTTATCTGAAGTCCATCCCTTCTTGTGCCCCAAGCATGGAGCCCTCTAGGTCATTGATACATGAATGGGAAATCAGATCGCTTACATATAAGAAAGTGACGATGACATGAACAAGAAATGCCACCCTGTCAACTCCACCTGGGCACGGCCCTACAGCTAGAACCTGACCGAGCAGCTCAGGTGTGTCCACACTGAGGCAGCTTCTGAATGGCTGTTTGTTAACAGGAATAGTGGGGTTTGAACTATGAGTCATTTTCAAGGTCAAGGGTGGTGTATCGGCACTTTCATTTCTGCAAAACTTCCTGTGGGGAGCTAGGCAGCTTGTAGAATGAGGATCCATGCTCCATCTGCACCGGGAAGCCTTACAGAAAGCCTGCAGTCAGCAGGCTTCCAGCTTATGTGAATGCATACTCGGGACAAGGAGAGCACAATTACAACACTCCATGAAACTGCAGGCTAAGCTTGGCAGATGACATATCCTATAATTGCAGAGGCTGGGGTAGAGTGTTTATAGACCATGTAGCCCAGGCTATACAGAGAGATCTTGTCTCCGAATAGAAAAGGAAGTGACTACAGCAACAACAAAGGAGAGAAACTCTGCTGAAACTGAAGCCTTAAACTACAGAAGCAGCCTCGAGGGATCCGTGCTGGGGAAGATAGATGGCTCAAGACCTGGGAGAGATGGCTCAGTGGGTAAAGCACTTGCTGTGCAAGCCTGAGGACCTGAGTTCAGATCTCTAGCACCTATGCAGCACCTAGTAATGTCAGAGCTCCAAAGAAGAGATGGTAGAAACCCCAGAAACGAGTGCACAAGGGAGCCTGGCATATGTGGCAATGAACAAGAAGAGACCCAGTCTCAAGCAAAGTAGAAGGTGACAACCAACTCCCCTGACTTCCACTTGGCATGCGCAACAACAACAACACACACACACATACACACACACACACACACACACACACACACACACCATGCACATGCATCACACACACAAAGATTCAGAAAGCAGAAACAGCAAGAACAAGAGAAGGTGAATGGAGAAGGAAAGAACACACTGTGGTTGTAGCTGTGTCTGCACATGAACAGCTGGTGAATGAGTGTATATAAAAGTGAACTTGAGACAGAAAGCAATCGAACAAAACTGTGGGAAAATTTAAAATAAGATTGTTATTGGTTTCCTATTTCTGCTGTAACAAACATCCACATATCTTGCACCAGAATGGATACTCAGTTAATGCTACAGGTTTATAGGTGAGAAACTAAGGGAATTAAAGTGAGTATTTAAAATCAAGGAGTCAGCAGGGCTCCATGCCTTTGATAGACTCTGGGGGAATAGGTCTCACCACTGGATTCCTTGACTTGTGGCCTCTTCTATGATTTTAAAGGACAAAAATAAAGTCTCTCTCTCCTCTCCTTTCCCCTCTCCCCTCTCCCCTTCCCCCTTTCCCTTCTCCCTCCCCCTCCCCCTCTCTCTCTTTCTCTCCCTCTTCCCCTCTCCCCCTCCCTCTCTTTCTCTTTCCCTCCTCACTTTACCCTCTTGCTCTCTCATAAAAATTGACACTATCAGTTCAGGCCCATCCACATAATCCAGGATCACCTTCCTTATCAAAGTCCTCCACCACACTGACTCCCTACAATCACACAGAGCAGTGTATTGACAGACTATTATGACCCTATCATCTAACACTCTAAATGATCACATATAAAAATGTAAACATTTTTAGTTTTCATTAGAGTTTTCAGCATTTCACTGGTCATGTTTGGTCATATTTATCCCCAACTATTCCCAGATCTAGACCCACCCAACTTTGTGTGCCCTCTCTTTTAACTCTTCAAGACTAATTTGTGCTGACCAAATATTCTTGAATGTGTGGCCTTCCACTGGAATGTAGTTGACTTACCAAGGTCTACAGTTTTAGAGAAAATTGTCTCTTCTCTTCCAGAAGCTAAAAATTGCCAATAACTCCACTGCTTGGGGTAGGATTCTGTGCCTATCTCCAGTCTCCAGGCTGGTATTTGGTTTGTCCCAGGATTGCATGGTTCTTATGCGTGAACATTTGAGTTCATATGCACAGCTGCCCTGCTGTGTTCAGAAAACACCGTTTTTCTTGTAGCAATTCACTGTCCTTGTCTTTTACACTCTATTCACCTCCTCTCCTGCAGTGATCTCTGAGTCTAGGGAGGAGGGGATGTGACAAAAACTTTCTATTTAGGATTGAGAACCCCACAGTCATTTGTTTTTTGCACCTTGGTCATCTGTAAGTCTCAGTTAGTCATCATTGGTAGCAAATAGAAGCTTCTTTGATGAGATTGTAAAGATAAATGGTTTACTAAAATATCCACTTAGAAAAACAATAGCAGTAGTTTCTCCCTACGGCCTAGGGCCTGTCCAGTCATAGTTTTTTGCCAATGATCTTAAATTTTTTATTTATAAACTATTTTTTAAATAACTTTACTTCTATAGAAAAGTTATATACATGGTGTTATACAGAGTTGTGCCAATTAAAAACAAAACAAAACAAAAACAAACAAACAAAAAGTTCCTACTTATGGCTGAAGTTGTAAATGTTTTCCATGTTTAAAAATGTTTTTTTTTCAAAACATCGAAACATGTGGAAGTGCTCTGAAAGCAAGATATGATGGTAGAGGTTTGTGATCCCAGCATTTGTGAGGTTGGGTCAGGAGTTCAAGGTCATAATAACTACAAACCGAGTTTGAGGACAAATAAATGCTTTGAGTGCTTTTGAGAAAAAATTCTGTAGAATATAGTTTACATGTGATGTCAGCTAACAACATGTGATGTTCCCTACTGAGAGGCACAAGCCTCTTCTAAATAATAGAACTTCCAGGGCTGATTGCTTGGGGTGGACTCTGGCCTTGTGACTACCATTGTGCCCCCCATTACAGGTGATAATGACACAAGTTCTTGGGATATGTTCAACTCCAGAACACCAAACTGTATGTCGCCCCCTCCCTAATCCCACAGAAGGTATCTTTCAGATGTTAGCCACCTGAAGACCTGAGGACCTGAGGACCTGAGGAACTGAGGACCATGAGCCATCTCTATAGATGCTTCCCTCCCTGCATCCAACTCCTGTTTCAGCTTCTCTTGTGCAAGGGATAGATGTGGAATTACATTCTTGGTCATTTTCAGCAACTAGGTGGCTGCTGGCTTCCCAATACAGGTGTGCATCAGCGTGACTTGCTGCACTTTGTCAGGGATAAACAAGCCACACAGTGACCACACTGTCTTAGTTACAGGAAAGCAAGAGATGACTCAGAGAGTGGCAATCTGGGTCAAAGGGGACAGCTTGAAGGCTCAATCTAGGATTGAACATCAGAATTAATGTCAATAATAGATTTCACACTATTGCATAAAATAAGAACTTCAGAGTCACACTGATAATTAGCTTAACAAGTCAATCAATAAGCAAACTCTCTTATTAAAATGAAACAAAGCTTGCCCTCTGCCCTGCCACAGCTGCTGCTAGGAGTGGACTATGGACATCTGGTACCAAGTGGCTCATGGCTATAAACCTAGCCCTTTGGAGACTAACATGGGAGGATAGTGAGCTAAGGACCAAGCCTGGCACATAATAGGACTCCATGTGAACAAACAAAACTATACACTAGAGATGGTAAGGCTAGTCAGGACTTAATCCTCTTGAGCTAGGTCATATCACAGCAGGGACAGAAGAAAGGAGGGAAGGGTGTTTTGTCTTATTGATTCATTCATCCAATTTTTTTTTCATTTTTTGAACCTGTGTTAAGCAATACACAGTGCTAGGAATATAGAAAGGTAAAGGCATCTCCTGATAACTAGGGGTTGCAGTCCAAGCAGTGTTATCTTAGTTAGGATTTTATTACTGTGAAGAGACACCATGATCAAGGTAATTTTTATAAAGGATAACATTTAATTGGGGCTGGCTTACAGTTTCAGAGGTTCAGTCCATTATCATCAAGGTGGGAAGCATAACAACATCCAGGCATGTATGGGACTGCAAGAGATGAGAGTTCTACATCTTGATGCAAAGGCAGTAGCCAGGAGGAGCCTATCTTTCACACTGGGCAAACATTAAGCATGGAAACCTCAAAGCCCCCCCCTACAGAGACACACTTCCTCTAACAAAGGCCATACCTATTCCAACAAGGCCGCATCTCCTACTAGTGCCACTTCTCATGGGCTAAACATATTCAAACTACCACAGAGGTTGAATCTTCGTAGAAGGGAATCCAGGTATCTCAACACTGAACCACATGAGGATTACATATAGAGAGGAAAGCAGAGGATACTCAAGGTCAAGGAAAACATGGAGGTGTGGAAGTTTGAGAAGACTGGATACCAGAATAACTGTCCCATGGAAGACGGTTGATATGCAGAACAGGGTTGGAAGGTAACCACCTTCCTACAGAGTTTAGGTTTATTGTACAAGTATTAGTGTGAAGTAGAGTGCAGCAGCAATGGGCCGTGGCAGCCAGCAACCCCCAGTCCCCTGTCTCCATGCCCCCACTCCCACCCTTGATATACACACCTCAGAGCAGGCACTAAACTACACAGCCCACCACTGCTGTCATCACAGCCAATTGTGCACAGAAGGAAATGGCAGAGATAGAGGGATTTTTATGGCCAACTACTGGCAAGTGGGGATCTTTTTAGCTTCAGAGAACACACCCAACTCTTTAGCTGACTTCTAGGTACTACATTTTAATGGATCAATGGCTTTGGCCACACCTTGGCATTGGGTAGGACTATAGGAACTAGATATGCCACTGATTCAGGATTGCATTTAATTTGATGTGCACACACCTTGAATTCACAGAAAGATTTCCCAATAAGATGCCCTGCTAGTCACCAGGAGGACAGATTAAGATAGGGACAGTATGTGCCAACAGCAATGGCTGTGAAGACCAGGGAAAGGATCATTATGCTGTACATAGGAGGGCCTGGGCTTAGATACTCTGCCTCTGCCTATGGCTTTCTCTCTCCATTGAGATTGTAGGTGTCTTAGGAACAGTATTCTACCCATGGCACACAGATACAACATAAAAGATCAAACAGAAGGGGGTTGTGTAGGGGTGGTTCTGATGCTAAGGTCCTGTTCCCGAATTGGTTCTTGATCTGTCAGTAAAGATGCCATGGGCCAATTGCTGAGTGGCAGGAATAGGCAGGACTTTCAGGTCCCCACAGGTAGGCAGCCAGATGCAGAATAAGGAGGAAGGGTGCTGAGCTCGGCGTATTAGGAAGCACATGCTAGCCAAGGTACATTGGAGGTGCCCAGCACTTACTAAGGTGATTTGAAATTGAACAACTGTGTGTGCCTGTGTTTTTCTTCCATGGATCCAACATTCTCTGGGTGGAGTTTGGTAGCATGGTCTACCCCAGGGCTTAAAGCAGGGTAGCAAAAGTTACTCACAACAGTGTTTACCTGGTTATTTTTTGTTTGTTTTTGAGGTTTATTGTTGTTTCTCAACTTGACGTAAGCTAGAGTTATCTGAGAAGATTCCACAATGAACAAAATGTCCCCAATAGGACTGACCCTCCGGCAAGCCTGTGGGCATTTTCTTAATTGGTGTTTGCTGTGGGAGAGTCCAGCCCATTGCAAGTGCTGCCAGCTCTGGACAGGTGGGTGTGGAGCATAGAAGAAAACAGACTGAGTAAGCCATGGGGACCAAGCCAGTAATCATTTCTCCGTGGTCTTTACTTCAGTTCCTGCCTCTTGGTTCCTGCCCTGAGTTCCTGTTCTGATGGCCCAAAGCCCCATCTTGTGTCTACAGCAATCTCTTCCCTCTCTGACCAGTCCAACCCCTTTCTATGTTCAGCTTCTTTCCACTACTGAGTCGCTTCCGTGGCAATGTTGAGCTACATGGATGATGCCAGCTAGAAGGTGGGAGGTGAGTATGGAAGCCCTCACAGTGTGGGACTACAGATGTATGCCTCACTGCCCATCACTTGAATGAAGCACAGTGGGTGTGCTTATTTGGGGGAAGATGAATTAGTCCAAAGTAGCCATAGTGACAACAGAACTGGGCATCTTTTGCTCTAGACAAATATTGTTTGTTTGTTTGTTTGGCCAGTTGAGAAGCTGGAATGTTAATTTACATCAAATGACTGTATGATCTCCTGGAACTTGAACAGTTGTTAAGAGTCAGCCCTAATCCCAAATGACCTTGGAAAGAGACTTTTGTTGTTGGCGCACGGCAGACAGTGGTAGTCTATCCCTGGCAATGCTACTGTGTATTTCTTTTCCCTGGCTAAGATATTTGACTCAGGATTTGAGCGTGAAATGAAAATCCATTTCCATCAAGGGCATTTCAGTTGTGTCGGGGAGAATAATCACCAAGGCATTATGATTTCCCATGATTCAATAATAATTAATATTAATTATATTTTATTGATGCTTCCTCCCTAAAAGTTTCCACTGCCATTAGGTAGCTCCAAAACTCCCTGGGAAAGAAAGCTCTGTCCCCTTTGTCTCCTTTGTATGTTTCTACCTCCATTGATTGCTCTGAGAGATGTTCTCTTGAGAATGCCACTGACTAGCCTGAAGCAAGACAAGTTCATGCTATGAATGGACTGGGAGTCTGGGAGCATAAGGCTGTCATATGGCTTCCAGCTTGGGACTCCTGTGGAGCTGGTGAGAGATCAGGGCTTGTACGGAAGTCACCTCTGAGCCCTCCATACACTTCTGCTCTCCCATGGTTAGCAGAGAAAATAGCATGGGAAGGGAAGCTTTCCAAGCAGTAAGATACCACAGTCAATGTCCCTGGGAGGCAGAAGATAGACACAGGAACTGAGCAGGCTAGTGTGTGGCCAGGCTTGGTAGTAAGCCTTACTCCTGCCAAACTGCTTAAAAATGGGCCCCCAATCAGGAAGGCCAAGTGGCAATCTTAGTGAATCACAGAAAGAGAGGAGGAAGTGATGTATGGGAGCTGTGGCCACTATAGAAGGTGATCAGACTCACAGGGATCAGGACTTTAAAAAATACTTTTGATATAATTATACTATTTCTCCCTTTTTCTTTCCTCTCTCCAACCCCTTTCATGTATCCTTCTTGCTCTTTGTTAAATTTATGGCCTCCTTTTCTTTAAATATTGGTGTGTGTGTGTGTGTGTGTGTGTGTGTGTGTGTGTGTGTGTGTGTGTTCCTAAATACATAAACACAGCATGCTCAGTCTGTATACTGTTACTTACATGTAAATGTTTTCAGGCCTGGCCATTTGGTGTTGAATAACCTCTCTTCTCTGGGGGAAACTAGTTCTCTGCTCTCAGCTTTCCTTAGTTACTGCCTGTAGTTCTCTGTATAGGATTGAGACCTGATGAGCTGTTCAGCCCATGTTTAGGTAGAGATGAGTGAGATTTTATAGGTATGGCTTCTGACAGTCCTAGACAGAATCTCACAGAAAATGTACCTTTTCCTCTAGTTTTATGACTTTTCCACATACTCCCTGAGCAGCTGTTGTGTGGTAGATGTATCAGGTGGGACTGTGTTCCACAACTCTGCATCTTTATTAGTTGTGTTTTCTACAATGGTCTTCATCTGTTGCAAAGACAGGTGAGATATATATTATATATAATTATTAGATATATTTCTTTACTTACATTTCAAACATTATCCCTTCCCGGTTTCCTGTCCACAAGCCCCCATTCCCTCCCCTCCCCCATACGGGTATTCCCCTTATACATCTCCCTTATTGCCCCCCATATTCCCCTGCACTGGGGGTCCAACCTTGGCAGGACCAAGGGCTTCCCCTTCCCCTGGTGCCCCAACATGGCTATTCTCTGCTACATATGCAGTTGGAGCCCTGGATTGTCCTTGTATAATCTTTCGGTAGTGGTTTAGTCTCTGGAAGCTCTGGTTGGTTGACATTACTGCTTTTATGGGGTTGCAAGCTCCTTCAATTCTTTCAATCCTTCCTCTAACTCCCCCCAAGGGGGTCCTATTCTCGGTTCAGTGGTTTGCTGCCAGCATTGACCTCTGTATTGGACATGCTCTGGATGTGTAAGAGGTGTTCTTAAAGAGGGAACTTATCTGTGAGTATAAGGGCAAATATTTAGCATGTAGTTAGTTATTAAGATGGTTTAGTAAAGTGGCAGTTGTAGGCTCTCCTTTATGATTTTACTAACCCTGGGTAGTTGACTAAGTTTCCAGTACTGGGCATGCTTTCCCTCTTGTTGAGTGCGTCTTAAGTCCAATTAGAAAGATTGTTGGTTACCAGAAAAGGTATGCATGTCACTAATGCACCATTAGAGTTGTTGTACCATGTTGGTCATTGTTGTGGTTCATAAGTATCTTAGCTGTGTAGGGATATTGGTGACTTCCCTTCTTTGGAAGATTGCATGGGTGGTTTCTGGTACAATGAAAGCTAGTGCTCAGGGAGAAGACTTTCAGGGTTGATTCACCTTTGTCCTGTGTCCAAAGTGCAGGATGTCTTCAGTCATAAAGACTTACCTTCCACCTCAGAAAGCCAACCAAGGAGAATAGCATAACGTGTAATGGTTGGGGAATCTCTTGGGCAATCCTTACCTGCAACTCAGAAGAGGGCTTCTCATGCCTGCTGGTGGAGCTTTATTAGCTAGTCTATGGCTCTTTGGGGTGGAGGTAGGGGTTGTCAATCTAGATGGAAAAATTTAAAGTATTAATACATGTTTATATACCAGGTATATAAATAGGTATGCTTAGTCAGATAGTTAATATGATTCCTTATGACTTTTAAGAATTCTTACTGTTGCTGGTCCCTCCTCCCTCGTGCCTCTGCCTCCCATTTCCCTCCCTAATTATACCACTCTGCTTTCCCATTGCCCCATTTCTGTCACTTTTACCCCACTTTGCCCTCTCTGTTGCTCCTGCCTCTATCATAATGGTCCCTCTTCCCACAGGGAGCAATTTTTAGGAGGCTCCAAGGACTTTCCTGTCTCAGCTCTGTGTTGCTCTGCTCATGCATGGTTGGGGACACTAGCAGAGGAAGGTGAGCGGTGGGTAAGCTGTGATGATGAGACTCGAGTTGCTGTCTGTGTCCTGATCTGGGCCTCCTAGGTCACTTGGAACTCCCTAGCCCTGGAATGTTCCAGACTAACAGAGTCAGTTTAGCCTCAGACAAGAGTTTCCTTGGTGATCAAGACAAACAGAGGGTTAGTGCACTGTTGTTTTGACTGCATGGAGTCCCTTCTCTGACTCATTCATTTCCACTTCCTGTCTAGGCCTTGCAGGTCAACATATTGACCATGTCTGGCATCCAGCATGCCCTTATCAACCACTCCCTCCCTCGAATCAATCCCATTGACCTTCAGAATGCTATAACTTCATTTTCCTCATGTGCAATAAGGGGTTGGTATAAACTGGGAGAACATGTTAGAGACCGCATCTCTGGGACAGTAACCAGCCAAGCCTGGAGGCTCTGCTTTGCTGTAATTGTTTTCTCTACTTAGTGCTGTGGTGTAGATGGAAGGGCAGGGATGACAGCAGGCAGCTACCTGTCTTGTGGGAGACAGACTCCAGGCATCTGAAGGAAGAGGAGCCAAAAGTCTGGTGAAGGGAATCTGCCTCCTCCAGCCCCAGGGGACGGTAGCTTACAAGAATCCCAGGGATCAGGCACCAGAACAGCAGTCTGAGGGCAGCTGCTGGCTTCCTCACCTTCCCCAGGCTCAGTGGAAGCGAGGTTTATCCAGAGGTTGGACCATTTACACAGGCTTTCAGATGACAATGTCATTGTCTCTCTAAATTCTTTGAGGTCTCATAAGAAGACATTCAAACAAACTCAAGCTGCAAGCTACAAACACACCGTGTGCCACTAGCATCCATGAAGAGTAACACTGTCACCTGAAAACTGAGGATGCTGTTCACGGTGTGACTTGGCATGTTCTGTGCTGGGAACCTGGACCAAGAAAGAGAGGGTTCTTTCTAAGTGTCTGAGGGAACAAAGCAGATGTGAGAAACATGCTGACTAATGACCTATGTGTGGTCAGAAAGAAGCTTCGCAGTCAGCCAGGTGATTCTGCTGTTATCCAAATCTGTCATTGATGGGGTTGGGGATTTAGCTCAGTGGTAGAGTGCTTGCCTAGGAAGTGCAAGGCCCTGGGTTTGGTCCCCAGCTCTGGAAAAAAAAGAACCAAAAAAAAAAAAAAAAAAACCAAATCTGTCATTGCAGAATTGGAGAAAGAGTAAGGCTGCGTGCACTTTCTGTGGTACCTGATAGGCTTCTGGGAGCCGCAGCTGTAGCCTTGCAACGCCCCAAGGAACCATTGATATCTTACACCAGGCATCTTATTTCCTTCACAATGAAGGTCTTCAAGAGGTTTCTGCCTGCGCCAGGAACAGGTCGGGTCCCACAGCTCTCTGTACACAAATCTCATGGGGGAGAGATTTGGACTCTCAGAAGTGTGGACAATCCTGAGAGCTTAGGAGAGACCACCACTTCTACTTACGTTACTGACCCAAGAAGAACCCGGCTAGAGCCCTCTGGATAGAGGAACCTAGGAGCAGTCAGAGACATGATCCTTCCGGATTCTGCCTACACCCAGAGCTGAAAGCCAGTCTCCAGGAGCTCTGACACACCTGAGAGCAGAGGGAAGACAACTAATTCTGCTCCAAGGAACCCTCCTGGAGCCCTCAAACACAGGAACCTAAGAGCTGTCTGGGACAGGATTCTTCCAGTTTCTGCCTGTGCCCAGAGCTGACTCTGTGACACAGCTCTCTGTACCCAGAGAAAGCCAGGCTCCAGAACTGCTGACACACAGGCTTACAGGAGGGTCAAGCCACTGTCAGAGACAGAAAGACCAGCTAACTCCGGGGAGAACCAGATGGAGAGAGGCAAGCACAGGAATCTAAGCAACAGAAACCAAGACTACTTGGCATCATCAGAGCCCAGTTCTCTCATAAAAGCAATACTGAATATCCCAACACACCAGAAAAGCAAGATTTGCATTTAAAATCACATCTCATGATGATGATAGAGGACTTTAAGAAGGACATAAATAATTTCCTTAAAGAAATACAGGACAACATAGGTAAACAAGTAGAAGCCCTTAAAGAGGAAACACAAAAATCCCTTAAAGAATTACAGGAAAACACAACCAAACAGGTGAAGGAATTGAACAAAACCATCCAGAATCTAAAAATGGAAATGGAAACAAAGAATTCACAAAAGGAGACAATGCTAGAGATAGAAAACCTAGGAAAGAGATCAGGAGTCATAGATGCAAGCATCACCAAGAGAATACAAAATATAGAAAAGAGACTCTCAGGGACAGAAGATACCATAGAAAACATTGAAACAACCATCAAAGAAAATGAAAAATACAAAAAGCTCCTAACATTAAACATCCAGGAAATCCAGGACACAATGAGAAGATCAAACCTAAGAATAATAGGTATAAAAAATAGTGGATTACCAACTTAAAGGGCCAGTAAATATCTTCAACAAAATTATAGAAGAAAACTTCCCTAAACTAAAGTAAGAGATGCCCATAAACACACAAGAATCCTACAGAACTCTAAATAGATTGGTCCAGAAAAGAAATTCCTCCCATCACATAATAGTCAAAACATCAAATGCACAAGACAAAGAAAGAATATTAAAAGCAGTAAGGGAAAAGGGTCAAGTAACATATAAAGGCAGACCTATCAGAATTACACCAGACTTCTCAACAGAGACTATGAAACCAGGAGATCCTGGGCAGATGTCATACAGACCCTAAGAGAACACAAATGCCAGCCCAGGCTACTATATCCAGCAAAACTCTCAATTAACATAGATGGAGAATCCAAGATATTCAATGACAAAACGAAATTTACACAATATCTTTCCACAAATATAGCCCTACAAAGGATAATAGATGGAAAACACCAGCACAAGGATGGCAACTACACCACAGAAAAGAGCAAGGGATCTTACAATAAACCCAGAAGAAGGTACCCCCCCCCAAACATAATTCCTCCTCTAACAAAAAACAGAAAAAAAAAGCAGAAAACATCGATCACTTTCTCTTAACATCAATGGATTCAATTCCCCAATAAAAGGAAATAGACTAACAGACTGGATACATAAAGAGGGCCCAGCATTTTGCTGAATACAGTAAACATACCTCAGTGACAATCACAGACACTACCTCAGAGTGAAAGGCTGGAAAACAATTTTCCAAACAAATGGTTCCAAGAAACAAGTTGGAGTAGCCATTCTAATTTTGAATAAAATCAACTTTCAACCAAAAGTTATCAAAAAAGATAAGGAAGGATGCTTCATATTCATCAAAGGAAAAATCCACCAGAATGAACTCTCAATCTTGAATATCTATGCTCCAAATACAAGGGCACCTACATTCATAAAAAAAAAAAACCTTATTAAAGCTCATAGCACACATTGCACCTCACACAATAATAGGGGGAGACTTCAACACCCCATTCTCAGCAATGAAAAGATCATGGAAACAGAAACTAAACAGAGACACAGAGAAACTAACAGAAGTTATGAACCAATTGGATTTAACAGATATCTATAGAACATTTCACCTAAAACAAAAGAATATACCATCTTTTCAGCACTTCATGGTACCCATACTGTTCAAACTATTCCACAAAATAGACACAGAAGGAACACTACCCAATTCTTTCTATGAAGCCACAATTATGCTTATAAATGAACGACACAAAAACCTAACGAAGAAAGAGAACTTCAGACCAATTTCCCTTATGAGTATCGATGTGAAAATACTCAATAAAATTCTCACAAACTGAATCCAGGAACACATCAAAATGATCATCCGTCATAGTCAAGTAGGCTCCATCCCAGGGATGCAGGGATGGTTCAATATACTGAAATCCATCAATGTAATCCACTATATAAACAAACTCAAAGATAAAAATAATACATGATCATCTCATTAAATGCTGAGAAAGCATTTGACAAAATTTAGCACCCCTTCATGCTAAAAGTCTTGGAAGATAAGGAATTCAAGGCCCATACCTAAACTTAGCAATATACAGCAAACCATTATCCAACATCAAACTAAATGGACAGAAACTTGAAGCAATCCCACTAAAACCAGAGACTAGACAAAGCTACCCGCTTTCTCCCTACTTCTTCAATATAATACTCGAAGACCTAGCCAGAGCAATCAGACAGCAAAGGGAGGTCAAAGGGCTAAAAATTGGAAAGGAAGAAGTCAAAATATCACTATTTGCAGATGATATAAGTATACTTCATTAACCCCAAAAGTTCCACCAGAGAACTATTAAGCCTGATAAACAACTTCTCCAAAGTGGTTGGATATAAAATTAACTCAAACAAATCAGTAGCCTTCCTCTACTCAAGGATAGACAGGCTGAGAAAGGAATTAGGGAAATAACACCATTCACGATAGTCACAAATACCATAAAATACCTTGGTGTGACTCTAACCCAGCAAGTGAAAATCTGCATGACAAGAACTTCAAGACTCTGAAGAAGGAAACTGAAGATCTCAGAAGATGGAAAGATCTCCCATGTTCATGGACCAGCAGGATTAATACTGCCAAAATGACCATTTTGACAAAGCAATCTACAGATTCACCATTTTGACAAATGCAATCCCCATCAAAATCCCAACTCAATTCATCATAGAGTTAGAAAGAGCAATTGCAAATTCATTTGCAATAACAAAAAAAACCCAGGATAGAAAAAAACTATGCTCAAAAATAAAAGAACTTCTGGGGGAATCACCATCCCTGACCTCAAGCTGTATTACAGAGCAATAGTGATAAAAAAAAAAAAAAACATGTTGATATTGGTACAGAGACAGGCATGTAGATCAATGGAATAGAATTGAAGACCCAGAAATAAACTCACACACTTGTGGTCTCTTGATCTTTGACAAAGGAGCTGACACCATCCAGTGGAAAAACTACAGCCTTTTCAACAAATGGTGCTGGTTCAATTGGAGGTCAGAATGTAGAAGAATGCAAATTAACCCATTCTTATCGCCCTGTACAAAGCTCAAGTCCAAGTGGATCAAGGACTTCCACATAAAACCATATACACTCAAGCTTACAGAAGAAAATTTGGGGAAGAACCCCAAACACATGGGCACTGGGAAAACTTTCCTGAACAGAACACTAATGTCTTATGGTCTAAGATCAAGAATCAACAAATGGGACCTCAGAAGATTCCAAAGCTTCGGTAGGTCAACAGACACTATCATTAGGACAAAAAGGCAACCAACAGATTAGGAAAAGATCTTTGCCAATCCTACATTCGATAGAAGGCTAATAGCTAATATATCCAAAGAACTCAAGAAGTTAGACACCAGAGAATCAAATAAGCCTATTAAAAATGGGGTAGAGAGCTAAACAAAGAATTCTCAGCTGAAGAATATTGAATGGCTGAGAAGTACCTAAAGAAATGTTCAACATCCTTAGTCATCAGGGAAATGCAAATCAAAACAACCCTGAGATTCCACCTCACACCAGTCAGAATGGCTAAGATAAAAAAAAAAAAAAAAAAAAAAAAAAAAAAAAAAAAAAAAACCACATGTGACAACAGATGCTGGTGAGGAAATGGAGAAAGAGAACACTCCTCCATTTTTGGTGGGATTGCAAGTTGTTACAACCACTCTGGAAATCATTCTGGAGGTTCCTCAGAAAATTGGACATAGTACTACCTGAGGACCCAACTATACCACTCCTGGGCACATACCCAAACATATGCTCCAACATATAACAAAGACACATGCTCCACTATGTTCATAGCAACCTTTTTGATAATAGGCAGGAGCTGGAAAGAACCCCGACACCCTTTAACATAGGAATGGATGCAGAAAATGTGGTACATGTACACAATGGAGTACTACTCAGCTATTAAAAGCAATGCCATCATAAAATTCATATACAAATGGATAGAACTATAAAATATCATCCTGAGTGAGGTAACCCAATCACAGAAAAACACACATGGTATGCACTCACTGGTAAGTGGATAGTAGCCCGAAGGCTCTGATTACCCAAGATACAATCCACAGACTACAGGAAGCTCAAGAAGGACAACCAAAGTGTAGATGCTTCAGTCCTTCTTAAAAGAGAGAACAAAAACATTCATAGGAGGATATATGGAGACAAAGTTTGGAGCAGAGACTGAAAGAATGGCCATTCAGAGCCTGCCCCACCTGGAGATGCAGCCCATATACATACAGTCACCAAACCCAGACAATATTGCTGATGCCAAGAAGTGCATGCTGATGTGAGTCTGATATAGTTGTCTCCTGAGAGGCTGTGCCATAGCATGACAAATACAGAGGTAAATGCTTACCACCAACCATTGAACTGAGAATGGGGTCCCCATTGGAGGAGTTAGAGAAAGGATTGGAGGAGCTAAAGGGATTTGCATAAGAACAACAATACCAACTAACCAGAGTTTCCAGGGACTAAATTACCATCTAAAGAATACACATGGACAGACCCATGGCTCCAGCTGCATATGTAGCAAAGGATGGCCTTGTTGGACACCAATGGGAGGAGAAGCCCTTGGTCCTGCCCGGCTCCCCAGTGTAAAGGAATATCAAGGTGGGGGTGGGGAGGCAGGAAGGTGGGAAGGGGTGGGTGGTTGGGTGGGGGAATACTCTCATTGAAGTGGGGGGGAGGGATGTGATGGAGGTTTATGGATGGGAAACCAGGAAAGGGGATAATGTTTGAAATGTAAATAAAAAAATCCAATTGAAAAAAAAAAAAAAAAGAGGGGTTGGGGATTTAGCTCAGTGGTAGAGCGCTTGCCTAGGAAGCGCAAGGCCCTGGGTTCGGTCCCCAGCCCCGGAAAAAAAGAAAAAAAAAAAAAAAGAGAAAGTCTTGAATACCTTTCTGGACAAGGGTAGGAGTGTCGGAGGAGGAAGGTGTTAATGATGTTTCTTGTGAAGGGACTGGTCCCACAGACTCCATCCCCGTCCCTAGAGTTGTGGCTGGTACTGCGTCACCTTGGGTTTTTGATTCCAGAGATGACTCAAAGCTCTACCTGAATTCATGTGGTCAGACAACAGGAAGAGTTTTGTGGACTAGACATTACACGCATGTCTTTATTCATTAAGAACACCTCTTATTAGACTTAGAAACAAAGAAACAGCCTTCGTTTGGCCATGATAAGCACTCCAGAGTCTCAGAGCTAACAGTGAGATCTTCCTGGTGCTAAAGCCCCTACTCTATTTTCCTATTTAGCTTTGGCTGTCAACTTGACACAAATGAGTTTAAAGGGGAGTCTCAATTGAGGAATCGCCTTGGTTAGACTGGCCTGTAGGCAAGTCTGCGGGTACGTTTTCTTGATGGTAATTGATGTGAGAGGGCTAGCCCACTGTGGGCAGTGCCAGCCCCATGAAGGTGGTTCTTGGTAGTACAAGAAAGTTGGCTGAGCATGAGCAGAGGAAAACAAGCAATCCCCACTTTCCAACATGGTTCTTGACTCTATTCCTGCCTTAAGTTCCTGCCTTGCCTTCCTTCAATGATGGATGGTGACCAGGAAGTGAAAGATGAAGTAAACTGTTTCCTTCTTGGGTTATTTTTTTGGTTATGGTGTTTATCACAGCAACAGAATGCAAACTAGAACATTTAGTTGTTGTTGCTATTGTTGTTGTTGTTGTTGTTGTTGTTGTTGTTGTTGTTGTTGTTGAGGAGGAAGAGGAGGAGGAGGAGGAGGAGGAGGAGGAGGAGGAGGAGGAGGAGGAGGAGGAGGAGGAGATACTGTTGTTGAGACAGTACCTTGCTATATAGTCCAGGTAAGCCTCAGACTCCTCCCAAGTCAGGAATTACAGGTGTATGCTACCATGTCCAGGTAAGGCACCTAAGCTCTGCAGAACATTACAGTGGTGGCCCCTGTTGTAAGTGTCCTCCAACAGGGGAGCCCTATAGGGGTCTTTAAACAACTATCATATCTAGGAAATTGCTGTGCTACCCTATTCTGTTCTTTAATGCTGAAAACTTGAACATAGCCATGTAATGGTTTCATTCATTAATTCCTCCACTCTCTTATTCATTCTGTAACTTCTCCTAGACACACAGACCAAGCTCTTCTGCACTGCACAGAGGACTCCTCTTCACCCTTTAAGTCCAGAACAAAATACCCCTCATTCTTCTGATGTTTCTGTACTCTTGCCTCTAACTTTTCTGACTGGGGCAACATTCTATTGGCTTGATGGTTTCAGCTCTAGTATCTGATTACTTCCTGTCTTTATTGTCCTAAGAACTTTCCAAACAATGGATACTCTGCCTCATGAGTCTTTGTGTATCTAGTACCTAGTCAGAAACTTATCAGATCCATATATAGCTTGCTCAATTAGAACTAAGTGATTAAATAAAGCCCCGCCCCCACCAGAGGGCACAGCCTCTGAGTGTGGCCTATTTAGTTGGCATGAATGTGGGTAGGAGAGGCAATATTCCTTAGTGGGCTTGTTCCTAAGACCTTTTAAAGTTCATGTACAGTGAAATGGACACTTATCCAATTAAGCTTCCGCCTCCTAAAAGATAGTATATGGCCCACTGCAGCTCCTGAGCCTTAATGCAGTCCCCAAGCCTCTTCTGGCCATGCAGGTGAATGGGCAGCATGCAGAGGGTGGGGGGGCTACGATTTGAGTCCTTCCTTCTAGGGTACGTGATACCTGGCAGGATGAAGGTGGGAGCCCTAAACAGTGCACTAGCTTAAAACCCCTGCCCTGCTCCCCTTTTCTCACCACCCAGCACCCCCTAACAAAGCATCAGGCTCAGGGTCTGCTTCAGAGAATTTGATGTTTGAGCTCTCTCATGTGTAAGATGTGCCCTAGAATATTTGTGCTTAGAGGCTAGGAAGATGACTCCATGGGTGCCATCTGGATGAGCATGAGGACCTGAATGTGAATCCCTAGGTTGGGCTTAGCCACATGTCGCTAATCCCAGCCCTGGGTGGGAGACAGAAATAGGGACCCATGGAGTTCATTTGCCAGGCAGTTTAACTGAATCGATGAATTTCAGACTGCATGAGCGAGCCCATCTCAGAAAATAAGGTGGACACACAATGCCAACTTCTGGCCTCTAGATACATGTGTACAAATACCCCGCACACACATGCACACACCACATAAACATGTACCAGCACAACTCATCTAGGAGTATGTGTGTCTGTTGAGAGGCTTAAACAAGAGCTCTCTCATAAAATCCAATACAGAATCTAACTTTTAGCAAGCCCTTAGTAAGAGTTTAATGGTAACACTCTCTAAATTTAGCTAACACACCAGCCCTCCCCAAACTCAGTAGTGTCTAGCTGCTATCGTTTGTAGCTTGATGCAGTGGGGTGACAACTTCTGGCAAGACCTTATGAAAGAAAGCAGCCTGGTGCTGGTGTCACCTACAGTGAGAATGTCCTTTGCCCATTCTGGTTGATTGGACTGTGGTTGTGATGGTGGGAAAGAGTGCAGACGTCCCCGACAGTGAGGTACAAGCTCTATGTTGACCATGATAAAGCAAAGAAGCTTGAGCGCTGGACATGTTTGAGCTTCTCCGCTTGCTCCAGAACTCCCTCCCAACATGCATCCTAAGGGAGAGACCCCACTAAGTTCTTTAAAACAATGGGTTGGGATGGAGTTCTTTTTATAACCACAACTGGACTTGTACCTCCATTTTTGTAGACTCCTACCAGAATGGCAACTTCAGGTAAGAGTACAGAAATGTCATTCAAACCAGACAACTCCGGTCCAAGCAAGATGAGGATTCTATTTTATAAACATGCTTGATTTCTTTCCCTTTCCTCATATAGCTCGCTCTCTCTCTCTCTCTCTCTCTCTCTCTCTCTCTCTCTCTCTCTCTCTCTCTCTGCAAATTGTATAAGCATTGGATGATATACTAGAGAGAAGGAAAATCGGGAATAACAGCTCTGAAGAGGAGGTAATTTTTACTCCCACTTGAGCCAAGGATGTTGGGAGGCAGTGTCTCTCTCACCCTCTCACTCACATCAAAGCTCAACAGCAATGGAGTAGATGGACAGGAGGCATGCTGCTTGTGCCATAACACTTCAAAATTTTGTCAAAAAGTCATGCAGGGATGTTACAACTTTTCCAAAGGTGAACATCGTCTCAGAGACTTCATTAGTGAGCTGACCCAGTTGCTTGGTATCTCTTTCAGTGTGCTCAGACTTGGTCCCTATTCCTTCCTAAGGACACATTAACATGCTTAGAGTGAGGTGTGGAATTTATATATCTTTATTCTTTATAAGGGCCTGTGTCAAGGTAAAATGCCAGTAAGAACAAGAGCGATGGTTCTCCATCCCACTCCCACTCACCAGGCTCATGAGTCTCAGCATGTTGACACAGTTTGGATAATTCCTCGGTGTGAAGGGTTGTTTGGCGTACTGTAAGGGATTGAACAATATCCACAGCCTCTCCTGGCTGCACATGCACAGTACTCCTACCTGCCCTCCTTTCTGGTTATGAAGCTCAAAAGTGGCACCAGAGCTCCCAAAGGCCCTATACCACTCCACCCCACCCCACCCAAGAAAGTAAACCCTCGCTAAGAGCTTGCTCTAGAGAGAGAGGGAGGGTAGAGAGAGTAGCCGTAGAAGCAACAAAGATGACCTTTTGCTATGGCTTTTGAGTTTTATTTCCCCAGAAAGCATCATAAAACAGTCCAGCCGACAGATGAAAGCTCAGAGAATGGGACATTTGGGTTTTTAACAGAAACCACAGAAATGTTCTCTAACAGAAAGATAAAGGGCTTCAACAGGAACTATGGGAATGCTGGACAGACAGAAACACTGGGGATTTTGCTGAAGATGGGAAACAGTGAAACAATTGAGTCCTCTGCAGGGAGGACCTTTTCTCTGAAACAGAACCCAAGAGGCATCCTGAAGTCAGGTCATCACCTTGGTAGATTTTGTGGGGTTCCATGTCACTGCCTGGTCCCCACTAGAAGTAACCCTCACATCCTCTCACTCCCTGAGTGGGGCATCCAGAAGCTGGTGTTTGTGACTGCAGAACTCACTGCCTGATAGAAAGCTTTCTCTCTGATGGCAGGGAGCAATTTGGCATCATATGGAATCCTGGATTACTGGCTTGATTAATATTTCATGGTGCCTGGTAGTCATTTACATTTATAGACACATGAGTCATGAAAAATTAAAGCTTTAATTGCTTCGAGTGTCTCCTTATTTATTTATTTTGGTTCAGGAATTTTTCTTTTGCTAAGCTGTTTTTCAAAGTCTTGAGAGCAAAGGTGCCCAGGAGTCAGAGCATCCGGAGATGGGCCTGAGGACGAGGCATGGCAGTAGGTGCTGAAATCACAAGCTGGGCTGAGCTGGGGAAAGGCACATGAGCCACCATATCACTTGTCTCCAGCCACAAAGGTAACCATTATCCAGAAGGGGAAATTGAATCTACAATTATAGAATTTCAGGCATGATGACAGCCTTATCAATCTGGAAAACTAACACACAGAATAGCCTGCCTGTTCCTTTGTTTTGGTTTCTAGGGCAATGTGGGGGCAGTGGTCACCTGAAGAATTATCCTTGGAAGCTGGGCCTCCTCACCTTCAGGTCTAGGACTCACTCAGTGCTGCTGCTGCTTTGAAATGTAAATGGTCCTGCCTTTCTGAGACACACCAGCTCCTCTGTTTGAAGGCTGTGCTCTTGTATTTGACTTGGGTTTCCAATGAGAATTTGACTTCAGTCCTTGGAAATATACTCTGTGGGGGTGACTGTTCTGTGAGGCCATTGTGAAGACTTGCAAAGTAGAGCCTTGAAATTTCTTCTTCTTCTTCTTCTTCTTCTTCTTCTTCTTCTTCTTCTTCTTCTTCTTCTTCTTCTTCTTCTTCTTCTTCTTCTTCTTCTTCTCCTCCTCCTCCTCCTCCTCCTCCTCCTCCTCCTCCTCCTCCTCTTCCTTCTTCTTCTCTTTCTCCTCCTCCTTCCCCTCTTCCTTCTTCTAAAACAGACATTACTAGAGTGCGTACATGTGTGATTAGGGGGACATGCATGCCACAGCACACCTGTGGAGGTCAAAGGGTAGCTCTGAGAATCTGTTCTCTCCTTTCATTCTTAAATGGGTCCTGGGGATTGAACTCAGGTTATCAGGCGTGCACCACATGGACCTTTACCCACTGAGTCATCTTGCTAACCTGCAGCCTTGGGTTCTCTTTTGGAAGATGTGAAGCAGGCGGTGGGTGGGGGGACTAAATGCTGATGTTCAGACAAGATGGTTCATCTGAGCCTAGAAGAAAGACCTAGAAACCAGTTCTGAAGGGTAAATTTGGCAGATGGCAAAAGTGAGGGGGTAGAAGGTGTGATTTTGTATCTCGGGTAGCAGATGTACAAGAATCTGTATTTCATCTGAAAGTTAGAATAACTTCTCCAGATACTCTCTGTCTCAAACTAACCAGCAATCAAACAAACATGTAACATTTCCTAAATCCTATCGGATTTATACTAATCATTAAAAGTTGCATTTTGCGACAACCAACAGATTGGGAAAAGATCTTTACCAATCCTACAACAGATAGAGGCCTTATATCCAAAATATACAAAGAACTCAAGAAGTTAGACCGCAGGGAGACAAATAACCCTATTAAAAATGGGGTTCAGAGCTAAACAAAGAATTCACAGCTGAGGAATGCCGAATGGCTGAGAAACACCTAAAGAAATGTTCAACATCTTTAGTCATAAGGGAAATGCAAATCAAAACAACCCTGAGATTTTACCTGACACCAGTCACAATGGCTAAGATCAAAAACTCTGGTGACAGCAGATGCTGGTGAGGATGTGGAGAAAGAGGAACACTCCTCCATTGTTGGTGGGATTGCAGACTGGTACAACCATTCTGGAAATCAGTCTGGAGGTTCCTCAGAAAATTGGACATTGAACTGCCTGAGGACCCAGCTATACCTCTCTTGGGCATATACCCAAAAGATGCCCCAACATATAACAAAGACACATGCTCCACTATGTTCATAGCAGCCTTATTTATAATAGCCAGAGCTGGAAAGAACCCAGATGCCCTTCAACAGAGGAATGGATACAGAAAGTTTGGTACATCTACACAATGGAATGCTACTCAGCTATCAAAAACAATGACTTTATGAAATTCATAGGCAAATGGATGGAACTGGAAAATATCATCCTGAGTGAGGTAACCCAATCACAGAAAAACACACATGGTATGCACTCATTGATAAGTGGATATTGGCCCAAATGCTTGAATCACCCTTGATACACAGAACACATGAAACTCAAGAAGGATGACCAAAATGTGAATGCTTCACTCCTTCTTTAAAAAGGGAACAAGAATACCCTTGGTAGGGAATAAGGAGGCAAAGTTTAGAACAGAGGCAGAAGGAACACCCATTCAGAGCCTGTCCCACATGTGGCCCATACATATACAGCCACCAAACTAGATAAGATGGATGAAGCAAAGAAGTGCAGGCCGACAGGAACCAGATGTAGATCTCTCCTGAGAGACATACCCAGAATACATCAAATACAGAGGCGAATGCCATCATTAAACCACTGAACTGAGAATGGGACCCCCGTTGAAGTAATCTTAGAAAGGACTGAAAGAGCTTGAAGGAGCTTGAGACCCCATATGAACAACAATGCCAAGCAACCAGAGCTTCCAGGGACTAAGCCACTACCCAAAGACTATACATGGACTGACCCTGGACTCCAACTACATACGTAGCAATGAATAGCCTAGTACGAGCACCAGTGGAAGCGGAAGCCCTTGGTCCTGCCAAGACTGAACCCTCAGTGAACGTGATTGTTGGGGGGAGGGCAGTAATGGGGGGACCATGGGGAGGGGAACACCCATAGAGAAGGGGGGGGGAGTTGTTGTAAGAAGTTAGGGGGATGTTGGCCTGGAAACCGGGAAGGGGAATAACAATCGAAATGTCAATAAGAAATATTCAAGTTAAGAAAGATGAAAAAAAATAAAAAAACAACAAAAATATATATGTAAACCACAAAAACAAAGTTGCGTTATGGTATTAAGGTTATGGCAATAACCAATCGAATCACTTTCTGATTGAACATGAGGCCTGTTCCAGTAAGAAATTCATGCCTGGTCAAAGTCCATAATTTGGGAGGTCATAGGCCTGAAATGGGCCTATTACTATTGTTTTACTAAATGAATATGTTATCAAGCAAATATCTTCTAAATATTCATGTTTGTACCCATAGATTAAACGCCTCTCTCAACCAGGGCCAGAAAAGGTTTCTGCTCTGGGCAGCTAGCCAGAGAGCTGAGAATCATTGTCTGTGCAATACTCAGCCCCAAATAGGACACCAATTACCCCAGGGCTCGGGGAATATGGGAGAAGAGAGGGCAGGGAGAACGTAAGGGCTGGAGCATGAGGAGAGTACCGTGAAATGCTATCTTCTCAACGGGATATGGATATTGCAATTCCACATCTACAGGTTACCTGAACAAGATTGGTTAACATCCCAGCAAGCGGCACTAACTGGACTCAGTGGGATAGCTGGTCACAATAGGATAAGGAGAAGAAATGAATGTAGGAAGAGGTCATGTTGACAGTTCCTGGAGGAAGTTGGATATGACTGTGCTCAAGATCCATTGTATACACGTATGAAAATTCAAAGAATAATTGGAAAGTATTCTTCAAAAATTACATTTTAGATGAAAATAATCATGCCATGTTGACTTTAATCATTTTGTCATGGAAAATATTTAATTGAAATGTGAATAACTTTTTTTTTATCTCGAAATGGAACAAAGCTTTATCAAACCAAATGCATGGCGATATAAATCGATTCAACTGTGTATTATGCTAGATTGGTCACATATTGCCACAGATTAATGACATTGACTATTAGATGCTATGTAAGTTTCTTAAAGGATAGTATACATATTCTGTTTAAAGAATGAATTACCTTTAAGCCTCACTAGATTTTCACAAACACACATGCTTTTCTGTGATGTTACTTCTTCAGTATTCCACAAAAACCCAACAGTATAGACCACTTGTTAGTTTATTGAAACAAATCATCTATAAAAACACTATCATTTACCGTGATGGTTTCTTTAATACATTTTCATAGCATAATATGAATTTTACCTCTTAATAGACTTTGAGAACCTTGGCATTTTCTCTCTGGGTTAGCACAAATGATTTCATCAGTTGAATCCTTGAGGTGTGTAAAGAAAGCTGGTTCTTTCGGTCAGCTCTGAGCAGGAATTTCCTAGAGTCCTGATGAAATGAACACAGCAAGTTCAATAAAATGAAGAAAACAAATATATAGAAGACACACTTTAGGCATTAGAAAAGCTGGTGGCTTTGGCCATGTGCAGGTGACACTGTGGGTTGCCTGTCATTTTTTTCACTTGAATAGCCATAGGTGGTCATGTGACATACATAGCTGTAGGTGGTCATGTGACACTGTGGGGTGCTTGCACCGCCCCCCTGCCACTCACGTACCTGTAGGTCGTATCTAGTACTGAATCTAGGGCTCCGACTATCTATTTCTCTATGATCTTGACAGATCTTATGTGTAAAGAGGCTGTCAGCCCATTTTTGAGGGTGCTATGCTTCCCGCAAATAAAGGCAGGCAGTCTGCCACCCACCATCCTTGGCTTCCACTTACTGAGATGCATTAGAAGGACAGTCAAGAAAAGCAAATGGGCACAAACACAGCACATGCAAAAAATTTTACAAATCAAGAAAACTGTCTCCAGTGTGTCTTAGTGGCTAGTCTGACCGGTGTGTGTGTGTGTGCAAAGCTGGGGCTGTGTAGTCTGTGTGGAAGGAGGGTCATCCTTGACTAGGTAACACTGGAAGTCTAAGCATGAGAGTGTCACATGCTACTTTATTAGGAGGAAGCGTAGAGCCATCAATCCAAGGTAAACGGCAAAAACTAGCAATTGCACATCTCAATAGAAATGCAAAGCCAGAACCTACCATGTTTTTCACATTTTCCTGTTAATGCTTGTGTTGTATGAAGCGTGAAGCTTGCATCAGCGACAGGACTAATGGCACCTGTTCTCACACTGGTACATGTACAGCCTACGGGGCTCTCCTTAGTGCCATCTCCTATGCTTTAAACAACACATGTGAGCCTGGAAGTGTAACCCCATCTCCATGAAATACCGTAAATACTGTAAGAGCACTAACATTCAAACAACCAATTCTAAGATACTGGCCGAAGATAAAGCTGCACTAGAACACTAACCTGTCTGTGTGTCTGTTTGTACCTGTTGTCCCTAGAACCCACAACAAGCTGTAAGGAGGCAGGCAGAGTTTGCTAGTACTGGGCATGTTCCCTTGTGATTTGGCTTCTGTCATAGGGCGTCATGAGAGTGATCACACTGCTGGAGTGAGAAGGAACCTTTTGCAAGACTTTCAGTTCCTTCTTCTTTTCAGGGTAAACGTTTGTACTGTCGGTGATTTTACTTAGAAAGCCCTGACATTCCACAGGACTGTGCAGAGCTTCATTCAGAATCATAGCATCCGCACTGTGTGTTGCAAGACAACCCGGACATCAAACCAGAAGAAAACACAGCTGGCTTTCACTCACCGTGTGTTCTCTGGCCTCCAAAGACGGAAGCCCTGTGGGTGAGAATGGTTTCTGCAAAGGGACCCATGAAGGGTTTCCTGTGCTGCATGAAACCTGGGCAATCCGTTCCCTGTGGAGCCCCTGTTGATCTGGTAACAAAGATCCATGCTCCATAGGCCGCTGGCTGCATTGATAAAACCAACCCCTGTACCTTGTTGACTGTGGGGTGGTGAAAGAAAAAGCTCAGCCCAGCTATGGTACCCAAGGCCATGGCCCCCGAAGTCTAGGTCCTGGATTGGTACTAGGATTGGCCTTAGCATACGCAACTCTATCCTATACCACCTAGAGGAGCAGGGTGTGCTGGTGGGCTCTCCCTAAGCTTCTGGGGCACAGGACCTTGGACTCCAACAATGTGTTTGCTTTCCTGCAGTTTTCTAAAGACAGAAAATCCAAGGTCGATGTGTTGGTAGGATTTGTTCTGAGACCTATGGTAAAGATGGTCATCTTCCTCACGCGACCTCATGTGTACATCTTCGTACGTCTGTGCGTTAATTTCCTATTCTTCACAGGACACTGGTCATACTGGATTAGGGCCTGTCCTACTGACCCCATTTTAACTTGATTCCTTTTTAAAAGCTGTCTCAAATACACCACACTTTGAAGCACTAGAAGGGAAGGCTTCAGGATATGACTTTGAAAGTCAAACAAAACTGGGGCCATCACACGATGGTGATGCACTTCTGATTCCTACCATTTCCCTGTCATGTCTGTTAGTGGCTATCATTTTTAAAGTTATACTCATCCTGTTTTATTGAAATTCACCCATCCTTTCCTTGGCCCATCTGTGCTACAACTGCCACTTTCTCTTCAAGGAAAAAGAATTTAATTCTTTCAGCTTTCTCTCCTGGGGTTTACCTCCTTATTTGCAAAACGTGATCCTGGATATTTCCCATCTCTGTTTCCTCCTCCAACTTTCTGTTCTATAAGAGGGGATTTAATTCTCTTGCTGCTCACCTTTACCCTCCCTGATGAAGAATCTGATGAAGTTATAGCATAATATAAAGACTTAAATTAAGATTTAGTATTTCCACTCACATATTGTTTTTTTTTTTAATTAACTTGAGTATTTCTTATATACATTTCGAGTGTTATTCCCTTTCCCGGTTTCTGGGCAAACATCCCCCTCCCCCCTCCCCTTCCTATGGGTGTTCCCCTCCCCATCCTCCCCCCATTGCCGCCCTCCCCCCAACAATATAGTTCACTGGGGGTTCAGTCTTAGCAGGACCCAGGGCTTCCCCTTCCACTGGTGCTCTTACTAGGATATTCATTGCTACCTATGAGGTCAGAGTCCAGGGTCAGTCCATGTATAGTCTTTAGGTAGTGGCTTAGTCCCTGGAAGCTCTGGTTGCTTGGCATTGTGTACATATGGGGTCTCGAGCCCCTTCAAGCTCTTCCAGTTCATTCTCTGATTCCTTCAACGGGGGTCCTATTCTCAGTTCAGTGGTTTGCTGCTGGCATTCGCCTCTGTATTTGCTGTATTCTGGCTGTGTCTCTCAGGAGCGATCTACATCCAGCTCCTGTCGGCCTGCACTTCTTTGCTTCATCCATCTTGTCTAATTGGATGGCTGTATATGTATGGGCCACATGTGGGGCAGGCTCTGAATGGGTGTTCCTTCTGTGTCTGTTTTAATCTTTGCCTCTCTCTTCCCTGCCAAGGGTATTCTTGTTCCCCTTTTAAAGAAGGAGTGAAGCATTCACATTTTGATCATCTGTCTTGAGTTTCATTTGTTCTAGGCATCTAGGGTAATTCAAGCATTTGGGCTAATAGCCACTTATCAATGAGTGCATACCATGTATGTCTTTCTGTGATTGGGTTAGCTCACTCAGGATGATATTTTCTAGTTCCAACCATTTGCCTACGAATTTCATAAAGTCATTCTACTCACATATTTTTAAATTGGTTATTTTATTTATTTACATTTCAAATGTTGTCCCCTTTCCTGGTCTCTCCTCTGCAAACTCCCCATCCCATGCTACTTCTCCTTTGCCTCTAAGAGGATGCTCCCCTACCCACCTACCCACACACTCCTGTCTTACCCCTCTAGCATCCCTCTACACTGGGCATCAAGCCTCCATGGAACCAAGGGCCTCCCCTCCCACTGATGCCAGATAAGGCAATCCTCTGCTATGTATGCAGCTGGAGCCATGGACGCATCCATGTATCATCTTTGGTTGGTGGTTTTTCTCCTGGGAGTTCTCTGGAGTCTGTTTAGTAGGTCTTGTTCTTTCTATGGGGTTGCAATCCCCTTCAGCTCCTTCAGTCCTTCTCCTAACTTTTCCAATGGGGCCCCCAGGCTCAGTCCAATGTTGGCTGGGACTATCTGCATCTGTATTAGTTGACATCTCAGGGGACAGCTATACCAGGCTCCTGTCAGCACTTCTTGGCATCAGAAATAGTGTTGGGGTTTGGTGTCTGCAGATGGGATGGATCCCAAGGTGGAGCAGTCTCTGAATGGCCTTTCCTTTCAGTTTCTCATCCATTTTTTGTCCCTGTGTTTCCCCTTAGACAGGAACAGTTCTGAGTTAAAAAGTTTGAGATGGGTGAGAGGCCCCATCCCTCAACTGGAGGCTGTGCCTATCTACCAGAGGCGGTCTCTACAGGTTCTATCTCCCCTATGTTGGGTGTTTCAGCTAACCTCAGCCCCGTTGGGTCCTGGGAACCTCTCACTTCCCTGGCATCTGGGAACTTCTAGTAGCCCCCTCCCCACTGCTGTTCGCACTGCTACACGTTTCTATTCATTTCCCTGACCCTTTGAACTCCTCTCCTCTCTCTGCCCATACCTGGTCCTGCACCCCCTTTTCCCTCCCCCTCCTCTCTCACTGCCAGGTCCCTCCCATGATTATTTTGTTCCCCCTTCTAAGTAGGATTGAAATATCCACACTTCGGTCTTCCTTCTTGTTAACTTTCATATGGTCTATGAGTTGTAACGTGGGTATTCTGAGCTTTGGGGCTAATATCCACTTATCAGTGACTACATACATACCATGTGTGATCTTTTGTGACTGGATTACCTCACTTGGGGTGATATTTCAAGTTCCATCTATTTGCCTGCAAATTTCATGAAGCTATTAAAAGCACTTTTAATAGCTGAGTAGTACTCCATCGTGTAAATATACCACAATTTTCTGTATCCATTCTTCCATTGAGAGACATCTGGGTTGTTTCCAGCTTCTGGCTATTAAAAATAAGGCTGTTATGAATATAGTGGTGCACGTGTCCTTGTTGTATTTTGGAGCATATTCTGGGTGTATGCCCAGTAGTGATATAGCTGGGTCTTCAGGTAGAGCTATTTCCCACTTTCTGAGGAACTGACAGATTGTTTCAATTGATTAGATCAAAACTCAGGAGATCGTGTTAGTCAGAGCTAACAAGATAAGAGCTGAGGGGAGGGACCTGAGAGATATGAGAAAAAAAGTAAAGTCAAGAAGCAGGAAAAGCTACATGTGATTGGAGATGAGGAAGTAGGGAAGAGGTGGCCAGAAAGGGAAGCAAGCTTGTAACCTTACTTCTTGGTCACAAAGAGTCTTGGTTTTTATCCTAAGAGGATGAGAAATTACTGAATTATAAATCATTTCAATGTGGGACTTCAATACAGATACTAGATTAGAGGTGTTAAAGGAAACAAATAAAAATGGAACCACCTTGGTTCAGGGCACTGAAAGTAGATTCCAGAGGCCCAGACAAGTCCACAAGTGCATTTTAAACCTAAGTCACAGACACTCACAACCCACCTTTCCAGGTGGGTGACCTTGGCATATTGGTAATCTCTGCTGACCTCCTCCTATTCAACAGAGCCCTTCCCCAACAGTCATATCACCTAACAAAGCCACGATCCTCCATTCTGCTGTGGTTTAGTTATAAACACTGCTGCCATTGGGAGAAAGCCTGGAGCCTATCTTCCAGACTGAATCCGCCTTTTCTGGGATCATAATACTCATTAATCCTCAGTACATTTAATTTTCTCTGTTCTGAAAAAGAAAAAGAAAAGAAAAAATACAAAAATATCATTTAATTTTTTTCCTGAGAGGGAGAAATGTCACACTCTATTTACATGATTATACAATTAGTAACAGAGAGTGAAAAAAATATTCGAAACCACTGAAATAATCTATAGTAATATTCTTATGTGTATCTTTTTTTTAATGCTTTAAAAACTAGTCGGAAGCGGCGGTTCAGTGGTAGAGTGCTTCACTAGCATATACAGTGGCCTGGGTTCAACGCAAGCACCAAGAAGCAAAACAAACAAAAATATGTATCCTTTTAAAAAATTAATGTATTATTAGTTTTACCCAATATTGGGTTTTATTGTGTGTCTTGGGGTTCCTGTTGCTGTGAAGGGACACCATGACCATAGCAACTCTTAATAAAGAAAGCATTGCTCTGGGGCTGGCTTCTAGTTTCAGAGATATAGTGCACGTGGAAGCATGGCAGCAAGCAGGGAGAAATGGTGCTGAAGGAGGCCAAAGTTCTATATATGGATCACTGGGGAGCAGGAAAACAGAGCAATGCTAGGCTCTTCTTCAAATGAAGGCATTTGAAGCCTCCAAGCCCAGCTGTAGTGACACACTTATTCCAACAGGGCCATACCTCCTAAGGGTGCCACTCACTATGAAACTGTTAACACATGATGACATCTTCATACATTCACACAGGGTACTTTGATTATGAACAATGAGAAATGATATCCTCCTTTATACGTTTCTTTGTAAGCTATTTTATCAACAGGGAAAAAATAATATGTATTATCTTTATACAACAAAGAATATTCATCTGTATCAAAAATTAAAATAAATGACCCTCAAATAAAAGATGACTTGCATATATTTACTTATGTTTTGTGTACATGGAGCTCAGAGAACAATTGCCAGGAACCAGTTCTCTGCATCCCAGAAATCACATGTAGGCTACTAGGCTTAGCAGTAAGCTCCTGTACACACTTAGCCATCTTGCTGACCCTCACGTGGTATTTATAGACCGGGCATATAATCCCAGATATTCACAGGCTGGGGTAGGAGAACTGAAAGTTCAAGGTCAGCTTGGGATGGAGAATGAGCTTTTGACAAGATGGACAACCTAATAAATAAAATCTCATCTCAAAACTTAAATGTGAAAATAAAGACTCAATGATACAGTACTTGCCTAAGCATGGTCACAGCCCTAGGCTGCAGTCCCAATGCTGCTACCACAAAGAAGATAACAAATACAGAAATTCATGGAGGCATAATTGCAAATTTTGGTTGATAAGCATTTATGAATGTCACTAAAATGTTAAACCCTTCCCATAGGCTTGCTCTGTCTAAAATCATCTCTCCAGGGGCTGGGGATTTAGCTCAGTGGTAGAGCGCTTACCTAGGAAGCGCAAGGCCCTGGGTTCGGTCCCCAGCTCAGAAAAAAAAAAAAGAACCAAAAATCATCTCTCCAGTGTGGAGAGGAGGCAACAACTCAGAGGCTGTCCTCAATCCTGGGGACACATTACCTTGTCAGAGGATGCTCAAGGAGCAGAAGTTAGACCAGGTTGCTCTTTAATATCTGTCACACATTTACTAAGTCAATGACCATGACAGGAGGAGGTGGAGAAAAAGAGACCAGGAGGCCTGAATCAACAGAAGTGTGCAGGAAAAGACAGAATGTGGGTAGTGAGGCAGAATCCTAGCAGGACAAGGAGGATATGAGATGAATCCAATGTTCTGCATGTTTCTAGATTTAAGGCAACCCCCCTCATGCTGGCATTTTTGATCTGCCACTTAGCTACTGAAACACAACCCATAATTTTTTCATTCTCCAACTCTTTAGCAGGCATGTGCACACATGGTGTGTAAAAGCCTGAGTAGTAAGCAGTCTAGGTTTTATGAAAGCTTGGAGCATCTAGCAGGGTTACACAACTACTTCAAAGAACCTCTCCTAAATCTAGAGGTATCCTTCTGCACTCCACCTAACTTAAAACTTCAGAAGGAACTCACACAGTGGTGGAAGGAAGGAAGGAAGGAAGGAAGGAAGGAAGGAAGGAAGGAAGGAAGGAAGGAAGGAAAGAAGGAAGCAGCATTCTCTTTGACAGCTAGATCAGCCAAATCAACCTTGACAGTGAGGTGGCAGATGTCACACCAGATCAACCTCACATCTGAAACCCAGAGTCCCCACTGATTTCACTTCTCTGCCACAGCACCAGACCAGCCATGGTGTGCCTACCAGAGATGAGTGTGTGATGTTCTAGTAAAAATCAGCTTCAGGCAATATTTGTTCCTATGCCAGAGCGTGACAACCCCTGGGCTTTTCTATGCTACGTCTGAATTCTGAGAGCAGAGGAAAAATGAGTTTGAGCTCACAGAGTTTCTGAAGGCTTCGTTTAAGGAGACCTAAGTTCATGGGAAATGGCTTTACCCATTTGTAAATTTGAGCAGTTTATATGATCTTTCTGACAAAGTTTACTACAGAAAAGTGAAAGTTAGAATGAACCCAAGTGGGGCTGAAATTTTATCTCCTTTTTTTCCAACTCTCCTTCCTGGTCGGCTTAGTCAATTGCCTTGTGTCATGTTTTTAGGCTGCCATGGGCTCAGCCAAAAAGAGATACACATGGCAACCCACTTTCTGATGCTCTTTCTTGCAGTTGCTGCCTGTCTAGTTTCCTATGACACATTGACATCCAAGGTGATGCTGGGGGAAAAAAATCCCGTTTCGACAGCAGAGCTGTGGAAACATAAGCAGGTGCCACATTTCTCTTGGAAGGTAATGCAGAAGGAGTCACAAGCAGAAAAATAAGGCATGAACTGGCATATTCTGTGGCTCCATATGAGAAAGAAAGCAACCAGTCCTGGAGAAGGAGGGACCATCCTATCCCACAGTCAAGAGATATAGAGTTTAGAGGGGACCCACCAGAATTGAATCAGATACACATGAACAGTGATACAGATGGTTTATTAAAAAAGGAGAAAGGAACTCCTGAGAATAGACATAGGCCAGGCAGCTGGGGAAGGTTAGGAAGTCTACTGGCCCCAGCCATGAGCATCATGCACCTTTATTGATCATTTACACAGCACCAGTCTTTTCATGTTTGGAGAGCTCAGGTTTTTTTGTGCACATGCTATTTTTATATGTAGCCCATGGGTAGGTGAACAGGTTCCCACTCTTCTTCTGATCCTGCTCTTTCATAGGTTAGTATCCATACCCCTTCTCCCCACATCCTTCCACCCTGCTGCACCAATCATCTCTTGACACCATCTGGCTCACCTAGGACCAATGCCATCTCAGTCCCTCAGGCTTGGTTTATAGCTTTGTTGTAACCAGCTCTCTCTTGCTCCTGTAAACAGAGGCTACTTGAACCCAGAGAAATTAGCCATGATTTTTTGAATGACAGAAACTTCCTATCTTCTCTAGAAGAGAGGCCAGCGCCAGCAGTTGGCTCTGCGATAAAGAATTGAATTATTCTGAATATGGAATAATATGAATGGACCTGCCTGCCAGTATCCAACAAACATACACGGTTTTACTGAAGTGAATTAGATTCTAACAAGCAAGGACTAGTGACTGGTATCATCCGCTTGAGCCCTGAAAGAATGTGTCTGAAAGGCAACCAACCTAGAAAATTCATCTGAAGAGATCTTCTCACGGTGTTCACAGGCCACTGAAAATAGAGCTCAGACTTAAAGCAAAGAGGAGTTATCCAACAGGAAGAGGGAAAGAGAAAGAACTGGAAAGAACCCCAGTGATTGGGTCACATTGTTATTCCCACTTCCCCTCTGGATGGACTCAATTCTTCGGGGCAAAAATGAGGGTGTCATGGAGTCTCATTCCATGATTCCAGAGAGCTACTGGGACCAGAAAATGTGTGGTGGCATCAGAGTCCATCCAACACAGGCCCCTGAAAAGCTACTAAATGTCGCTGGAAAACTGAAACCTGAGTTTCCGTGGAGACTCCCAGGATGTTGAAGATGCCAGAACCCTGGGACAGATGAGAGGAAACCTGGGAACAAAGACCAAGGCTACGCGCAGCAGGATGTGAGGGTGGAGGATCCTCGAGCTCTTTGGAGGTGAGACGGTCCTGTCATTGGAATCGGTGGTCAGACATAGAGGTGCAGATGTTTGTTCCACTGGGTTTTGGTCTTGCTGTGGTCTGATCTTTCTTTACTGTGCCCTATTTCCTCCCTGTTGGAATGGGGAATTTACTCTTCCATTGTACATTGGACACATATAACTTGTTTTTTGGGGCTTCTATACAACTTCCAGTTAAGCAGTTACCTGCTTCTCAGAAGATAGTCTGAACTTAACTTTCTTTTAAAATTTATTTACTTACATGAGTACACTGTAGTTGTCATGAGACCCGCCAGAGGAGGACATCGGCTACCATCCACTTGGCTGTGAGCCACCATGTGGTTGTTGGGAATTGAACTCAGGACCTCTGGAAGAGCAGTCAATGCCCTTAACTGCTGAACCCTCTCTCCAGCCCCCAAACTTAAACTTGTAAACAACATTGAAACTATTGAAGGCTGTGGGAAATTTTGAAGTTGGGTCAGATGCATTTTGCACCATGGGATGGCCATAACACAGTCTGTGTGGACAAGGGGCAGAAAGATGGGCCTTAGAAATGAAATGTTGGGTGTTTAGTAGAAAAGGGATAAATTTGTGACAGTTAATATTGAGACGGAAAGACACTGCCCCCCCCCCCAGTGTGGGCAGCACCATCCCACAGGCTGGAGTTTCATACCAAATACAAAGAGCAAAGCCAGTTGTACCGACATTCATGTGTCTCTGTTTCCTGGTGTTGGATGCTGCGTGCATTCTCTGCAGTGATTTCAAAGTCAAAATAAACCTTTCTCTCCCGAAGCGGCTTCTTGTTGGGTATTTTGCATTGAATTAAGTATTAATTAATCCCAATAGCAGGTTCCTCAAATGTTTTATGCTCCTGAATAAACGACACATACACTGCCTTTATTTTTTAATATGCCTTAAACAGCACAATAGCCTTCATGCTGCTAGAATCTACCGCCTGTTGATAATTCTGAGTTATTACTTACTAATTCTATGTTCTATCTTGGCTGCTCTGGACCCAGTTGGGCAGCCCTCTGGGTGGTGCTCTCCTGGATCTTTCACATTGGAGCTAGGCCTCTGTCCTGCACTCTTCTCGGGCCTGGTATCTCTCCTCTCCTCCACATTCCTTCTTCTCCCTCCTTGGAGTCCAAAGCCTAGGAAATCCTAAAATCCTGCCTCTGTCTTTCCCAGCTATATGGATTCTGGCATCTTTATTCACCCATCAGAACGAGCTGGGGCAGCTTCCAAGAAGCTATGTGCAGACACACTCATGCAAGCAGTTTTTTGGTAGAACATAATTAGCATCTCTAATACAAGCAGCTACAATTTTGGTCACAAAATGGAAAAAGTAACTAGTGCAGAAATGTAATCTTAAAATTCATATGTCTATGATATTTGGGGCTTTTTGATGTTTATGAACTTTGGAAGGCAATTAGAATGGTGAGAGGTCATGACAGTAGCAGTCCCATAATGACGTTAATTTATGGCACTTTCTCTGTTCCACCATGTGATGTCCTGACCATATCATGAGGCAGCCAGGAGGCTCTCACTCACTGCCAGCACCATGCTCTTTGACTCACCCATACAACTCAAAAAAAGATAATAAGAAACCTTCCCTTATTTATAAATTGTCCATCTTGTGGCATTCCGTAATTACAACAGAAAATAGGGTAATAGTATTTATTATCAATTTGAGTGGCTCTAGAATCACCCATGGGACAAGCCTCTAGGCATAACAGTGTGGAATTGCCTAGATTAGGTTAACCTCCAGTGTGTCCATGAGGAATTATCTTGATTAGGTTAACTGAAGTAGGAAGACCTACCCTGAATTCAGAGTGGGTGGAGGTAAGGGTGGGAGCATCTTCTAGTTGTAACCTAGATATAAGGAGGTCCCAGGGAAAACCTTTGGCTTTCTGCTTGCTTGCTTCTTGCTAGTGAATGCTGCTGAAGCTATCCTTACCTGACAGCAGACATCCTCCTCAGACACGAGTGGCTCTCCAGGAGTCTGTCAGCTCTAGGTTGAGTCGGCTGAAGGATCCAGCCTTGTAGACCAAATCGCTACCTGGTTTCTCAGTTTCTCCAGTGAACAGACAGCTATTGTGACGATCCAGCCCATGACATGTAGTTTAATCTAATAAATCTTTTCACTATATATCCATTCTGTCAGTCTGTTCTGATGGAGAACCTTGACTAATGCAGACACATGCTATGAGAGCATTTAACTATTCTCCACAATCATATCCATGGTGGTAGAAGATGTGTTATTTGGAGGTGCTTGTGTGTGAGTGGTACGGAATAAAGTGAACGTGTTCCGATGGAAAGTTGATTCCATCATCTCCTGGGTCCTAGAGATCTTGAGTCATTGGAAGAAAGGAAATAAAGATGTGAAATAAAGATGATTAAGAAAAGTTCCCTGTAACCCTGAATAGAAATTAGAAATTACAATGCAAATGCATCATGTCTGTTAAGTCCAAAATCAATATAGCTTTCTAACTCTTCCCCTTTAAAAGGCCTAGGAATAATGAGCTTGGAATAGAAAATACAGCCTCCCGCGTCTGGGATGGGTTTTTGTTTTTTGAAACAGACTCTCATTATGTGGCCTATTCTCAAATGGACAGCCTTCTGCCTCAGCCTCCAGAGTGTGTGATTACAGTATGCTCCACTATGTCCTGCTTTAGCCAGGGTGTTGAAATACTACTTCTCAAAAAAAGAAACAACAATAGATAAAGGCCAGTTCCTGGTCCAGTAAGGAAGTTGCAAAAGACCATGGGGATCAGGCCACAGAGTACTTAGGAATGCATTTGAATACCTTCCTGTGCTCAGAGGAGAAAAATTTGAATGTCAGCAATGGTGATGATTGAAATAAGTTGAAGCCCACCAGATATGCATAAAATGTGAGCTCGTGATATTTTAAATGTAGGTGTGACCATGTAAACTCGAGAACTGATTCACCGGTAAATAACTACAAAGACAGAGGCATTTACCTGTGCTTCTTGTGGAAGGGATACCACTGGGTGACCAAAATCAAAAATGAGGACATGCATCTCTCCATGATAGCATCCCAAAACAAATGTTGGGACTTAATTATAGAATTAAACTGTCACCGTTTTGTAGACTCCTATGAATTAATAGATTCAAGAATACAGCATCGACACCAACTGTGTCCAACAGCACAAGAGCAGTGCAGGGAGAGGGGAAGGGAAGAAAGGAAAATGCAGGGGGAAGAGGAAGGAAAGAGGGAAGAGGAGGAGGAAGAGGGAAGGAAGGAGAAAGCAGACAATATACGCCTCCCAACGAAAGAACACACCATCACCTATAGTCTTGCCAAGAGGACTGAAAATGAGACCTGTGATATTCTCTAACTCCAGCTGCCAATATCCAGGATGCACAGAGCTCAGAGCACACAGTGAACTGCACCACAAGTACACACACACCAAACACAGACCAGAAAACCACATTTGCAGTGTCCTGCTACACTAAAGCAGGGGGTACGGGGCTGGCTGGCCTGTGACTCCAACGAGGCACAAAAGGCATGCAAATGTTTTTAAGTGATAAGATTAAACTGTGGACTGGGAGAACACAGTTAGATAATGGAATCACCGAAAGGCACTAGACACTAACAGCTTTGAAAGTCACAAGAACATTTTCTTGCCCCCCCCCGACCCATATGCATAATGAGTTATCATGGTATGCTTGGATGAAGCTCAGGGAGCTCAATTTGACTGAAGGAAATATAGTCACTGCCTTTAGGGCACTCACTGTAATAGGTGAAGTCGATTTCGAGCTGTAAACACATAGCTAATGTGTTACAGCCTCGGTGAACTCTAAGAGAAGGCCAGAGGCCTGAGTAGACAATTTCATAGGAGCTGGCATCTGTGAGGGAAGAGGAGAGGGAGGTGGGAAGAGAGAGGAGAAGGGGGGGAAGGAGGAGGAGGAGGAGAGAGGGAGAGAGGAAGGAGGAGGAGGAGGAGGAGGAGAGAGAGAGAGAGAAGGAGGAGGAGGAGAGAGAGAGAGGAAGGAAGAGGAGGAAGAGGAGGAGGAAGAGGAGGAGAGAGAGAGGAAGGAAGAGGAGGAGGAGGAGGAAGAGGAGAGAGAGAGAGAGGAAGGAGGAGGAGGAGAGAGAGGAAGAAGGAGGAGGAGGAGGAGGAGAGAGAGAGAGAGGAAGGAGGAGGAGGAGGAGAGAGAGAGAGAGAGAGAGAGAGAGAGAGAGAGAGAGAGAGAGATTTTTTCCAAGTAGAGAACAAAGCAGTGGGTCATGGGGAAGTTAACTGAGACATTCTGAGAGGTGTGGAAAAGCAAGGGGACACCTAAGGGTCAAGACTGAAACAATATGGTGGCTTTGTTTCTTCTGCCTTCCCAAAAGTATCTACCATCCTCCTCGGTGTCGCCCTCTGTGTCCAGGACAGTTTCCACACACAGCCATGTGCCTGATTCTTGGAAACTTGAACATAATTTCCTCCCCTGCCCAACACTGTGACTCTGTAGCTTGGGTGAGCTGGGAATTTTCATTATTCACAGAAGCAGCTGCGCGGCGCAGCTTCTAGTCATGGAGACCCGAGGCTTGAAGCACCTGAGGTGACGTGGACGGCAGTCACGAACTCATTCTCAGCCCCTCAGTGTGCTCATCTGTCAAGTGAAAGCAGGAAATTCTGCTTTCTGAAGCTGGTACAAGGTTGTATGGGATAATTTTTGCTGAGAACCAACTCTGGGCTTGGCACCTTGGTCCATGTCTTATGACCATAATTAAGTTCAGGCACCTTATTCCTAAGAGGGCTATTTTTAGAAGGAAAGACTATTTTTATTACTCTGAAAAATATCTGGTGGTTTTGGGGGCACCTTGTATTACATGCTTCCCAAACCCAGGACATTCCTACCTACCCCCAGCCCTCATTGAGAACAGAAAACTTAAGGTCAAAGCTGTTTGGATTCTCTGCCCACAGCCCATCTCACCCCTAGCAATGATCTATTCCAAGATGCCCATATGCACAAATAATCTTTGCCCTAAAAATAGACAGTGGGCACAGCTCTGTCGAGATTGGATTTCACCTCTTGTTTGTAAGCCTGTCAATCTGGCAGCCACTGCTAGGCTATAAATTATCTTCTTGAAAATCTTTAGTGACAACAGGAAGGGCTCTGGGGTATGGATTCTTGGCAATAGAACAGTTATGTGGCAAAATCTCCAGATCTAAAAAAACTGAGCAAGAGGCTTATTTACACCATGGCTATTTACCCTTGCAAAATCAGTACAGACTCCCCGGGTTGTTTTCAGTCAGGAGGGAACTACAAGGGCACATTCAGTAGATGGATGCAAGAGGAGAATGACGGGCTGGGGCTGGCTTCTACATGTTTCCCTACTTCTCTTTAAGGCTGCTGTCTACTGATTTTCTGAATTATTTGTTTATGTGGTGTTTGGTTTGTTTATTTGTTTGTTTGTTTGTTTGTTTTGAAACGAAGTCTTACAAAAGTTTCAGGTTTACCTCAAACCCTCCATTCTCCTGCCTCGCCTTTCAAGTGCTGGGGTTACAGGTCAGTCGCCATGCCTCGTCAGTATATTTCTACATAAGCTTTAGTCTGAGGGTGGACTGCCTTCAGTCCTCTGGGTCTACTCTAAGAATCGCCTTTGCCTCTCTAACCTTGTATCCTACTGCTTCAGCCTTTTCCATGCCAAGCTCTTTCTTCCAGGTCAGTTTTCCCTCAAACTATAGACCCAGAACCCTTCTTCCTTGATTCATTTGAACACAATTGCCACATGACAATTGGGTACCACCCCACTACGAGATATTTGAAGTGACTTAAGAGAGCAGAGCAGGACAGGAAAGCTGAAAAACATCACTCTCAGATCACTAAAGACCATAGCTGTGCTCAGTCCCAAGGGTCCCATGCCTGCAGCCTTGCTTCTTCACCCTGTTCTGCTGCCAAGTTGTCTTGGCCTTCCCTGACCTGAACTGGGAACCCTTCCTCCAGGCCCTTTTCACCCAGTTCTGAAGCTCCCTTCCCACCTCTCCCACCCCTCCCAGTTCCAGTGTTCACATCACGGTCACCTTTGAGAAGTCTTTCCTGTACACAAAGAAGGAGACTTTTGTACTGTAAATAATATATGGGGGGTTGAATACATAAGCCCCACAAATACCCAAAACTGTCAGTGAATGCTCACATTCTTTATATGAAATATTATGGTATTTTCATATAACCTATGTGCGTCTTTTTGAATCATCTCTGGAGTACTCCTAATATCAAATACAATACAAGCCCTGTGTGAATTCTTGATCCGAATGATTTAGGAAATAATAACAAAAGGTAAAGTCTGTATTTGATCAGTGCAGGTGCACTTTTTCTCCATGTTTTTGACCCGTGATCAATAGGATCCCCTGATGTACTCGAAGATATCAACTGTCCTTCCTGTCTCAGTCTGGAGCACCTGCTTGGTATTGGCTTCCAACGTTCATGGATTCTCAACAGCAAGAGATGCATAAGATCTTGCTTCTATCTTAAGAGCATGGACCCTACGCAGCCAATGCAAGTGTTCTCTGGGTCTGGTTCCAGGAATATGCTACTGTACCTAAACAATAGCAGCTTCCTGCTGGCGTCTTGTACCTGCCATCTTGCTTCTCTTCCTGCCCAGTGGAATTCTTCCAGGGATTTTTTTTATCATGTCTGGAGCTTCAGGCTCAGTATAATCAGGTCTTGAAGACAGTGACTCCTGTCTCCTGCCCTAGAACCTCGGCATCTAACCCAGACTCCAGGGCTCTAGTATTGGTATTTGCCTCAATAGTCCCTTTGAAACTCAACAGGAAGATACATTGCCACAGAACAGCGCTTCCTAAGGACCAAGTCCTGGGGAACAATCAAAGAGGAAGTTAGATGTACCCCCTGGGCTTCCCATGTCCCTGCCATTCAAGTATCATCACATATGTGAACTGTGGAGCCTTGTTCATGCTGGGAAGTTCACACACAGAGATCTCAGCATGAAGCATGACAAAAAAAAGAAAACATTGAAGATCTCATAGATACACACATTAACAGATACCGCCTCAAAATGCAGACACATGTAAGTAAAAGTCTAACATCCACAAGAGAGAATGTCTCAAGTCCTGTCTCAAGGCTACAGCAATAACCTTGAAGGTTTTGTTTCACCGTGTCTACATTTGAAAAATCAAGTTACTTCTAATAAATAATAGATTCTGAAAAAAATGTATGGAGCTGTGACCCCCTCCACTAAACTTGTTATTCTCCTATTTCTGTTTCCTGGCCTTTGATTTGTTTCCTTGTCCTCAGACAATGGTCTCCTGGCCATTAGCTTCAGCACACTACCCCTCATCTGTCTTCCAAGCAATGCATTCTCCCAGCCCCACACCAACCCCATGCACTGAGCCCTCTCCTCCTCCTCCTCCTCCTCCTCCTCTTCTTCCTCTTCCTCCTCCTCCTCCTCCTCTTCCTCCTCCTCCTCTTCCTCCTCCTCCTCCTCCTCCTCTTCCTCCTCCTCCTCCTCCTCTTCCTCCTCCTCCTCTTCCTACTCCTCCTCTTCCTACTCCTCCTCTTCCTCCTCCTCTTCCTCCTCCTCCTCTTCCTCCTCTTCCTCTTCCTCCTCCTCCTCTTCCTCCTCCTCCTCCTCTTCCTACTCCTCCTCTTCCTCCTCCTCCTCCTCTTCTTCCTCCTCTTCCCCCTCCTCCTCCTCTTCCTCCTCCTCCTCCTCTTCCTCCTCCTCTTCCTCCTCCTCCTCTTCCTCCTCCTCCTCCTCTTCCTCCTCCTCTTCCTCCTCCTCCTCTTCCTCCTCCTCCTCCTCTTCTTCCTCCTCCTCTTCCTCCTCCTCCTCTTCCTCCTCCTCTTCCCCCTCCTCCTCCTCTTCCTCCTCCTCCTCTTCCTCCTCCTCCTCTTCCTCCTCCTCTTCCTCCTCCTCCTCTTCCTTCTCCTCTTCCCCCTCCTCCTCCTCCTCCTCTTCCTCCTCCTCCTCTTCCTCCTCCTCCTCTTCCTCCTCCTCCTCTTCCTTCTCCTCTTCCCCCTCCTCCTCCTCCTCCTCTTCCTCCTCCTCCTCTTCCTCCTCCTCCTCTTCCTTCTCCTCTTCCTCTTCCTCCACCTCTCCCTCCTCCTCCTCCTCTTCCTACTCCTCCTCTTCCTCCTCCTCCTCCTCTTCTTCCTCCTCTTCCCCCTCCTCCTCCTCTTCCTCCTCCTCCTCCTCTTCCTCCTCCTCTTCCTCCTCCTCCTCTTCCTCCTCCTCTTCCTCCTCCTCCTCTTCCTCCTCCTCTTCCCCCTCCTCCTCCTCTTCCTCCTCTTCCCCCTCCTCCTCCTCTTCCTCCTCCTCTTCCTCCTCCTCTTCCTCCTCCTCCTCTTCCTCCTCTTCCCCCTCCTCCTCCTCTTCCTCCTCCTCCTCTTCCTCCTCCTCCTCTTCCTCCTCCTCCTCTTCCTCCCCCCTCCTCTTCTTCCTCCTCCCCCTCCTCCTCCTCTTCCTCCTCCTCCTCTTCCTCCTCCTCTTCCTCCTCCTCCTCTTCCTCCTCCTCCTCTTCCTCCTCCTCTTCCTCCTCCTCCTCCTCCTCCTCCTTGAGTAACTTCTCCTAAATCCCACTGGCTTACAGAGCAGCTCAGTGTTCTTCAATCACAGACAAGAATGCCAGAAACATGAGACCGTGAGAAGAATGTGACAGAAAAATCTAAATGAAATGGCATGACTTGTGAACCATTTTCAGAAGCTTGTCAAAAGAATCCGGTTGTGCAACACATAACTTTTATTCAGATAAACAAAAGTTCAGTCTGATGAAATAGTCATACTTTATTAACTTGTTGTCTAAGTAGTTGAGGGATATCAGCTGAGCTAATTATACAATGAGTTGTTCACTCTTACAAATTCCGTGGACTTTTTAGAGCATTTATTAGTCCTGAAGGACATTCCATGTGCCAAACATTTGCTGGACATTTTTCACATATTGTATTTTGGAACAGAAGAAACAAATTTAGCAAGATAAGATTGGGTGTAAGAGTGCAAGTCCCTTCGGAGTACTGTGGCAAGATATTGAGCTGTTTCTTCCACTCATATGGAAGTTATATTAAATTAACTCAAGGCAATAATATTATCCTCGGTTTCAAGCTGAAAATGTAATCTAATAATTAGCATACAAGATTAATATAGGAACACAACTTTCCAAAGCCAAATACTAGACAGTAGCCAAGTAGACTCCACAATTGATCTGAATGTCCTCAGAACCTGGGACTAATTGTGGTTATCTGAAAATGAAAACATGGTATAACCATGAGTTGGTATTTGGGGAGAGAACCAACAAGGAAAGCCTAATGGGGTCTGTGATACACTCTGAAGAAACTTGCCTCTCCAAATTAAACAGTCCAGCCTGATCAAAACAAAGAGGTGTATTCTGTATGACTGTGTAAACTGGAAACTGACTTTAAATGTAACTACACAAAGGAGCTCAGACTCAGAGAAAATGGGCCTCTGGCACGCCATGGCTCCTGTGGATAATAATTGTATTGTCACTCTGTGGCAAAGCCCTTCTCAATGTTTCTTCACACCTTGGATACTGAACCTTCCCTGGTGACCCAGGCTTTCAGAGGTACTTGTGATCTAGCATCATCCAAACTCCAGAAAGTTCTATCTAACCTTTAGCTCATTGTTTGATATCATAGTTTTATCTACAAGACTCCAGTGTGAACTTCAGTCCCTTCACCCATCTCCACCCTGTGACAATAACACCTGATTTGCATCGGGGTGCCCAAGTCAGCCATGTCACTGGCTAGTCAATGGTAGTGAAGCACAATGCTGCTCCTACCTCCCTCACATCCACTGACATCACCTCAGTAGAGTCAGGGGCTCCTCCCTGTTCTCCCTCCATGGTTTGTGGTACTTTGTCCTGTCCTTGGGTCTATCTGTGTTTTCCTTTCCATAGGGCACATTAACCAATCACTTCCCTTTAAATACAAAGGGAAAAACCTGAGGAATTAAGTTTCTCCATCTCATTGGATAATCATGGCTCGAAGATTTGGTGAGGGCAAAGGTTCTCGATTGTACATAAACGAAGAGGGAGAGAAAGTAAAACTCAGCCACAAAGAAACCAAGCAGCTGAGTCTGGGTCACCACACACTAAGGATTGCTCAGAAGAAGGGGGGCTGGATACAAAGCAAGTAGTCCCCCCATTTTGTTCCTTTACTGCAGCCTCAGGAAAAGGCCTGAATCCTGGAAGGAAGATCCAGGGATGGCCAGATTTTCTCACGTTTAATACGGAGGTTATTTCCACACAGCTCCCTGCTTTACCTTCCTCATGGGTAACGTAGACTCTGCTGAGGATTTAGTTCATGTGTCAGAAGTCTTTTCGGACTGCCAGTGTTCATCTTCTTTTAAACCCCGAGTTCTAAACTGATGCTTGTCAATGTGAGGTCCAAGGCCAGAGGGAAGGAGTTGAGCATTCTGAGGTCTCAGCATGGCCAGTGGTACCCCCCAATCATCTAACAACCACACCATCCCACACAGATCAACCATCAGCTCTCCTCACATCAGCCTGTGGGCAACAACATAAGCTTCGCTACCACAGCAAGACCAAAGTTCACGTCTAATAACAATTTTGAGGGTTTAGAAATGAGTCATGATGTGAAAAATGCTTCTTACTGGAGAACAGAGATAATTCTATCCTTCTGTGTGAGAACTATTGTCACTGACAGCTCTATCATATGCTGTTTTATCACACTATATGTTATTATTTGTTAAATTAAATCTTTTCTAAGTGATTACGATATTGCACAATGACAATGAGTTCATTTAATCGTTAATGAGAAATATTCTCGTTTCCATTTCAAAGATTTGCTTTTATTCATGAGTATGTGTGTGAACACATACATGCAGGTGCCTGTGCAGGCTGTAAGAGATGGGTGGGTATCATGAAGCTGGAGTTGTAGACAGTTGTGAGCCACCTGATATGGTTTCTGGAAACCAAACCCCGGTTCTCTGAAATAATAGCAAGTGCTTCTAACAGCTGAGCCACAGGCGAGCAGTCTTGTGGGTGCTTAGTTAACACAAGGTGGTACAGCTCTGGCTACCCCTGGGCCTCACTGACTGAGCTGTGGAAATCTAGAAGGAACTTTTATTTTAGCTCACTTTACACCATGCTCACTCCTCCCCTCTTGATCATCCCCTCTCACAATCCTTCTCTCTCTCCTTTTGTCCTCTTAGTGGGTGGGTTCCCCCTGAAATCCCCCCTTCCTGGCATCTCAAGTCTCTGCAAGGTTAGTTGTACCCTCTCCCACTGAGGCCAGACAAGGTAGCCCAGCTTGAGGAATATATCCCACAGACAGGCAACAGCTTTTGGGATAGCCTCTGCTCCAGTTGTTCAGGACTCACAAGAAGACCAAGCTGCACATCTGCTACATACATGCAGGGAAGCCAAGGTCCAGCCTGTATATTTTCTTTGGTTGGTGGCCCAGTCTCTGAAAGCCCAAAGGGTCCAGGTTAGTTGACTCTGTTGTTTTTCCTCTGGAATTCTTATCCCCTGCGGGACCTGAAACCCTAAAAGGAACATTTCTGTGGTGGCATCTAGATGTCCATCATTTCACTGAATATTGGAGACTTCTTTTTGTCGTCTGCCTCCCCTGATCTCTGCAGAGTGGGTGCTGCTCTCTCTATAGAGTGCCGTATCCCTGTCTGTCCTCCATCCAGCAGACAGAGCTGACCTTTCTCCATGCATTATGTCTGTATCTCCCCTTTGTTGCTGCTGTTGACTGGCAGAATGTTCTCCAACAGTGATCCCTCTCTTCCTCACACGGGTTAGCCTTGAGTGCATGTTAGCGCCCTCATGTAACTGACCTCCGTGTAACTCCCCTCTGTCTGCTTTGACTCACTGGTATTTCACTGAGCAGCCTGCCCTCCTAACAGTCAGAGCTAAGCCTAGCCTCGGCTCTGTGTCCCTGTTTCCTAACACCAACTCTCCTGCCATCTCCCAGGCCTGTCAAGTCCTGCTCCTCCTCATTTCAGCTGACATCATCTGTGTCTCCCCACAGAAAGGGAAGTCATTGAACAGGGGCTTCATGTTCCTATGTTCAAGTCAATCCCCTCTTCCTGCATCCAAATCCACACATTGTCCTGGCTTCCTCCTGCTGTCTGTATTCTGTCCATCCTGCTCCCAAACTGCTCTGCACTCCCAAGTTTCTGCCGCTAGCTGGGGACGCACTCTCGACAGCCTGTGCTCCATTGCTATTACCTCTCCCCTGGAGCTCAGTCCTTGCCCAATCTTCCAGTCCCAAAGCCTGGACATATTCCGCTCAGGCTATGTTCTTTCCCTCAGGCCCACCTGAGTCACCATGAATGTAAAACACCAGACAATCTTAGTTTAGAATCAACAGATGACACAACCACTGGGCACGGAATCAATCATCCTAAACTCATAATTATTCTGTTAGAAATCTTCCCATGGCTGAATCCACCACCAGATTTAACAGTTCCTGATCTACATTTTGCCTGCTTTCGCTCCAGCCTTCCCATACAAAGACTTCCCTCTTCCTTAGTCCCCTCTTCCTCTTTAGGACTGGGAAAGTCTGCCTCCTCCTTCTTGCCCAGCAATTGGCTTCTTGTTGTTTTTATTATCCAATCAATTAATTAGGGGGAAATTCCGCTAAGGATTTTGTTTCATGTTAATTTTCTGGTTTTGAAAATCATGGTCTTGTTGTCCATGTGGCTGACACTGGGGAGCTGGATGAAAACTGTAGTAAGCTTTCTGTGCTATTCTTCGCACCTTTCTGTAGGTGTGCAATTATGGCAAAGCAAAGCACCGAAAAAAAGCAAATAAATGGGGCTGAGTCTTCAAGTGACACCGTCATTAAAGATTTAAACAGGGGGCTGGAGAGATGGCTCAGTGGTTAAGAGCACTGACTATTGCTTTTCCAGAGGTCCTGAGTTCAATTCTCAGCAACCACATGGTGGCTCACAACCATCTGTAAATGGGATCTGATGCCCTCTTCTGATGTGTCTGAAGACTGCTACAGTGTACTCATATAAATTTAAAAAAAATAAAGATTTAAACAGAAGAGCTTTGAAAGTGTTGCTTTGACTCTGCGAACAGAAGAAAATTGAGTGTTGTACCGTTGAGCTATATATAGACCTCAATCCTCTGTCCAACCCAGAGTTATTGTGCTCTCATATAGAACTCGGCTTCTCACACTTTCTCAGAGGAGTCCATGAAGATGACTAGTACCAAGAAATACTTGTCACTTCTTTATGGATATATCAGGGTACCATTTGTTCAAGGTCATTTTGAAAATACCAATCTCTTGGTCCCTCATGTCCTCCCACCTCAGACAATCACTCAAGATATTTTTCTCCTCTTCCTTCTCCTCTTCTTCTAAAAACATATGAAATGTCAAAGTATAAACAGCTCGCAAGTATATTTCTTCAAACCGTATAAGCTAGTCTGGTCCTTGTCATGGATCTAATTTCAATCTCCAGATGAACCTACATAAAGAAGGAAAGAAATAACTGATTGCATAGAATTGTCCTCTGACCTCCACACATATGTATACCCTACACAGAATAATAATGATGGTGATGGTAAAAATAACATGATGATGGTGATGATGATGATGGTGATGATGGTGATGATGATGATAAATTTTACCAGAGCCTATAACCTTCAGCATAATGTAACCTGCTGTTCTCTGACTTCCACACACATGCACAAAGCCTGACACAAGATGATAATGATGATGATGATGATGATGATGATGATGATGATGATGGTTTTTAATGGAATCTTTAACCTTAAGTATCATATAAGCTGCTTAGTGAGGAGGTATAAACTGATATTACAAGAGTATCTTGGCTTCTTCTAGATAGAGATATAATAATTAATGTACAATAATAGGCTATTAAAATAAATAAATAAAAAGGCCCTGGCTACAACACTTGACAATTGCCACAGGGCAATTCCACCATAGCAGATTTGACTGTGTTGAGACAATGCTACTAAAGGTGGATTTAACCAAGGAAGCCTATAGCAGCACAGGACAGCCCTAAGGTCTAGAAAGATTCCCTCCTATCCCCAGTAGAGGGTTACAGCCTACCACATGATCGATCATGGGAGGAGGTTACTTTGTCCGGGTGGGTATGTGCCACCCATTCTCAAGGCCCCCTTAGGCTTCGGGGTTTGAATTCCATACAAGCTAAGCGTGCTTCTCCACTCATGGAATCAGACAAGGCTCATCTCTTTCTGTGTGTCCCTCAGACAGGCTCCATTCACCAAGATGACCAGCTACAAAGTTTCTGAGCTGCTTTGGAAGGCATGTAGCTAGCTGGCTCCCATAATTAATAGTTTCCTGGGGTACTGGAAGCCAGTTTATCCAGGCTTTTTTCACACACAGATGCCTCCTTTCCTCCTACCTCTCTGTCCATGTGCCCTGTTCCTATGTGGGCTGCTGGGCCTTTTCTGCTTTGCCCTGGATGATATTCCTGCTTTCTGGCCTTTTAACCAGAGGACTTCACAAAAGTATCTTGTTATCTTAACTTGCTTTTTTCGTTGCTGACCAAAAGCAACTCACAGAGGAAAAGGTTTATCTGTTTTACACACCCACATAACAGCCTCTTATTGAGGGAAGCAAGAATCTGGAGGCAGAACTGAAGCAGAACCTCAGAAGAGGGCCACTTACTGGCATGATCCTCGGGCTCGCATTCAGCTGCCTTCCTTCTACCTACCTGGCTTGCCTGCCAGGAGTGGTACCACTCACAGTGGAGTAGACCTCCCTGCCTCAATCATTAACACAAAAACAATGTTCTACAGACTTTCCTAGCACAGTCTGATGGAGGCATACTTTTAATTGAGGTACTCTCTTCCCAACCGACTCTAGTTTGTGTCAGATTGACAAAGAACTAACCAGCACACCTTGTAGGTAAAGGTGCTTCCCTTGATAAAATAATAATAATAATAATAATAATAATAATGATGATGATGATGATGATGATGATGATGATGATGATGATGGTGTCTGGTACTACTTAGTGTAAGTGCATTTGTTTTCCTTCTTACTTGTGAATGGATCATAATGAGAAATACATGCAAGGTCATAGTAAATTAGAAAACTGAGATTATGTATGTAAAGCACAGCCTCTAGCGATTAACCTTATCTTGTTGGTTAGATTGAGCGATGCCCACGGATTCATACAGGTATTTCCTCCAGCCGTGCCCATGAGGGTTCCGTCCAGTCAGATAGACCACAAAGGCTCTGAGCTAATGTATGCTATGATTTATCTGCAATTCAAGTTTTGAAAGACTACTGGCAATGGTGACAAATGTAGACAACAGGACCTAAATGAAAGGAAGATAGTTGTAGGGAAGGGGTGCCTGTGAAGGGTGATCTTGGTCCCCAACACCATCCTTTAACCCTTCTCTGATCTTTGCCTTACAGTAAAGTGAAAAGGTTCTACCACATACTTTCTCCTCTATGTTATTCTGCCTCAACCTTCAGCCCAAAGCAGTTCATCCAAGGCCTAAAAAGATTACCAGGACATCTGCTATGAGACAGTGTGTTCTATACATGACAGAGAAGCTGGACCCGTGAAATCTCAACAACGTGATCACCTAGGTAAAGACCTATGTAGGGACAAACCCAGCCGACATGCCAACATGAATGGGGAAAATCTCACAAGACCCCATCCTAGATGAAGAGCTGCAGACAGTTGATGCCTGAAACATTATGGAGATATATAAAATAATGAAGAAATATTCTTCCCCATGAACAATCTCTCTGACCAGTTACTGTCTCAGTTAGGGTTACTATTGCTGTGTTGAAACACCATGACCAGCACAACTTAAGGAGGTAAAGTAAGGGTTTATTTGGTTATACGTCCATCATTGAAAAAATATGGACAGAAACTTAAACAAAGTAGAATCCTGGAGACAGGAGCTGATGTAGAGGCCATGGAGGGGTGCTGTTTTCTGGCTTGTTCACCCCACTTCTTATAGAACCCAGGACTGGGTCCAGGGCTGGGTTGTCCCCATCAACCACTAAGAAATCGCTCTATAGGCTTGTCTACAGTTTGGGCTTATGTAGGCATTTTCTCTACCGAGGCTCCCACCTCTCCAATGATTCTAGCTTATGTTAAGATAAAAGTGACCAGCACTATTATTCAATCTCAAATGTCAGCCATATATATATATATATATATATATATATATATATGCGTGTGAGTATGTATATATGTGTATATGTGTATATGTATAATGTATATAATGATGATATATATGTAGGCAGACAGACAGACATAGCTAAATAATAATTTTAAAAGAAGAGGTTAAAAATTTGAGATGGAGTTATGGTGGACATGGCCATGGGAGGAATTGGAGAGAAAGGAAGGGTGGAGATGATATCAATCTAATGTCACAGCATTAGCTTCCAATAACCCCATCCCTTCTCCCTCTCTTCTTGGACCCAGAGTACTACATACAACTTCCATTTTGACAGCAAAAGAGACTTAGAGGGGAAGTCAATCTAGGAGGTCTTCGTGTTGTTTGCAAGAGGCATTCAGAGCCTGTCATGAAAGGTTACCCAGAGCATTCCAGTGTTTCTGCTCTGAAGCCCAGCTTCAAGTGGCAAAACAGCTTTGTCTCTCAGCACAGTGACAGGGCCTCAGACCCCCAAATGCCACTCTCGTTCCTTCAGAGCCATTTGCAGTCTCTTGTGTGGTCAGAGACACAGACATGCCTGCTATATGTACAGATGGTCATTAGTTCATGGGCACATGTGGAATTCAAATGGATCTCCCTCAGGTATGTCCTAACCCCTACCCAGGGGTTGTGACACAGACTCAAATTCCAGCCTCGTTGCTTACTGGCCGTGTGGCTTTGGGTAAGATACCCGACTCTTCAGAGCTTCACAGTGTCACTTCTGCCCTCCTCCCACTTTCTGCAGCTGCACAGGAGGACTGGTAGGGATCTTCTTACTCATCCATGTGAACATGCTTCAAGCCAGAAGTTAACACAAGGACGTTTCCTCAATGACACTTTTACCTTTTGTGAGACAGGGTCGCACAAACCTGGTGCTCTCTGGGTTAAACTGTCTAGCCATCAACCCCAGGGTCTACTCTCCATTCTTCCGGGCCCACGGCTAAGGTTATAGACACACACCACCATGTCCATTTATTATGTGGGTGCTAATTCCCTCCATCAGCAACCTACAGTAAGATCCTCTCAGAGCTGTAATGAGAGGCAGCTCCCAGCTTATCTTCCTGTCATGAGTCAAGAGGAATTTGTATTTTGTTATAAAGCTCCTTGAATTTCTTTCTGTAAGCCTCTTGGATCCTCTATCACTGTTGAATGGCAATGGATGTCACCCAGTAGCAGAAGCAAAAGGAACCCAGGAGAACGCACTTAAGGACAACCCTTAGCTGCTTCAGTAGGATATCTATCTCCTCTCAGGTCCTCCTTCTGGCTGAGGCTGGGCAGCAACAGTGGTAAGAAGAGTCATTCGGAGGCTCAGCTTGGTCCACTGTGGGAATAGCTGACATTGGCAATCCCAGCACCATTGGCCTGGCCCTCCATGCTTAAGAAAGTTGGCTGTCAAGACCAATTCCATTCCCAAATACAGTGAAATCCACTCACAAACCTGGGAGTCTGAAGGCAGCCAGATCCACCTCTCAAACCGCGAATTTTCATCATAAAGGAAATTGCCCCTCGGTTTGGATTGTTGAGGAACTGATAACAATCTGTTGCTGAGGTAACTATTCTCCCAAAAAGATCAAGCAGAGAAATTACTCAGAAGGACAATGATGTAATTTCGAACCCCTTGGCCACCTGGCTGCAAGTCAGGAACTATAGCCAAAAGCCTGCGAACATTATTTTCTTTGCTTACAATTCCCTTAAGAGTTCAGGCATGGGAATCTCGTCCCCCTCCCCTCAGCCCTTACAGCCAGAGCAAGCAGCAGCATTTGTCACCATGCCTAGAAAAGAAAAGAGGGCCTTTGTGTAGTAACTCAAGAAGGCTTCTGAGCCAAAGTCTCCCTCCCCCAGCTCTTGTCAGTGGTCCTGCAAGGGGGAGCCCAGAGAACAGCCTGTCAGCTCTTTTCAGGGCTGAGAAAGTCAGGCTTTTAGTCACCTTGGCTAGGCTGAGGGACTTGGCTCACTGGTCATCAGCCCAGGATTTACACAGAGAGCAAAGGGATGGGAAATGCCAGGCCTTTCACTGCTTGAGAATGAGGGACTTTCAGAGATGAAGGAGACTATGGCGGCCCTGAGAGGAGTCACTGTGCTCCTTGATTAATGAAAGATGGAGCCACACCATGGCCACACAGTCCAGGCCCAGGGCTCTTGCTTGTCTAGAGGCATCAGCAGTAGGGAAATATCCCTCTGGTCTTGTATCTCCCTGGTGAGACAGACACTGCAGCTGCCCCACCTCAGCAGCTCAGCTACATCATGCACTGATGTGCGCTGGCTCTGTCAGACCCCACTAAAAGATTAGATTCACCTCAGAACTCCTCATCCACCTCCACTTCCCTCCCATCATTACCTCCATCTGGCTGCCAAGATAACTGCCAGTCCAATACCTAGTAGTTTGTTCCAGAGGGAGCTAGATCCTTCGAAGGGCAATCACAAACTCTTAGGGATAGTATTCAAAGCCAGTGAAAAGAGAACAGCTTTAGAATTACACAGACAGGGGTGCGACAGTTGACTCTCTTTCCTTTTATGTTGTATTGGTCATTTAACTGAAGTTTTCTAAGCTTAAATGAGTAAAATAGAGCTAATGATCCACCCCAAAAAAGTTTTAAGACTTGCAGAAGAGTCTATAGTTCTGGCACATAGTGGCATGTGGTAATCACAGCCGATACCTTCTGGAACCCTCTCACTGACCAGGCTGTTCAATAGGTCTCAGAATAATCACTTGACCACCAGCTGTCTCTTCCGTTTGGTAATTCTGGGTGTAACTGTTCCTTGTTTCAAGCAAACTCAGTTTCTGAAATGTTTCTGGAACATGGTCTGTGTGCAGAGCCCATCTTGGGTTCTGGGGGTTGCAGAAGCTGCTACTTGGGAGCCCAGGGCAGACTGTAGGTGTGCAGGGTAAAAACTTGCCTAGGAAGTCAAGTGAGCGCTGGAGCACTACATAAACTAACATCAGAGCTCCTCTGTGGCAGCAAAAATCTCAGTTCCATTCCCATGCCAGGGATCTAGAGGCGAGGCAGGGAGCTGCAGTTCCCCTGTATGCTGTTAAGGTGTGGAACCCACGTAGCACACAAGTACTGGAGAAGTCACCTGCATCAAGTGCTCAATCACTCAACTGTCTGTCAGTTCTGTCTCAAGCCACAAGAGGCTCCAGAAAGCCTTGGGCAGGGATTCAGTGCATGTGATTTATGGGCTGAGGGGTGGAGGCAGGGGCATGCATTTTACCCATTCAGCCATGTTCCTTACCTGGCTATTTCCAAGGTGATTGTAGCAAAAGTCTCCCTCTGACACAAAGAGCAGGCTGCTCTCAGGCAGGGGGCCCCACCAGCTTCCTGACACCATGTTCCTTTCCAAGTAACCACTGGATGTGGGAGGGAACCCACCTGGGAGCTCAGGGACTGGAGTGACCAAACCAACACTGTTATTCTCACGAGCTGGGAACCCTTTGATTCCTAATATGGCAGCCCAAGTTGTAAGATGTATATATTAAAATCATGCCTAACCGAGTATCCTATCTTCTGCAAACACACAAATAACTGTAGCAGGCCAAATTCTTAGATCTCAAAGAAAACTCCAGCCTCTCCATAGTCCTTAGTATGTGACATTGGCCACCACCACTTCCAGCAACAAAGTGTTTACTTATTGTGTCCACAAATGTAAAAAGTTCCTACCTCTCTGCCAACATCCGGAATACCCATAGATCTCTTGGTATGCCTCATGCCTTTCCTAGTGTCAAGGCAAGTAACACCTCCTGCTTTTATCCCTGCAATATATCTTAGTGGAACCTCCTACCTTTAGCTTGCAGATGTTGAACACTCCCTACCCAGCAAAGTCTCTAACACGCTGGGATGTTCTCTACCAACTCTCATGTCCCCAACTCTGAGATCTTCCTCACCGAAGCACACAACAGGAAAGAGACTTTTGGTTGCCTGAGGTGTATGCCCTGCTGCGTCATTCTTCCCACTTGAAACTGGTTTTCATTATTCTGGTCTGCCTCACTCTTCAGGACATCATTGCAGAAACACCGTGAGAGGGGTCTTCCCTGTGCTCTGGCTGGCTCAACTGAGCTCTCTGGAACCCACCATTCCTCACTCTATATTACTTCAGAGTATCAACCAGCACCATAGTGCTCTTCCCTGGAGAAAAGACCTGAGGCACGCAAGCATACACATTATGCTTAGTTGTGGTGCTTCTCATATATGTATGTATGTATGTATGTATGTATGTATGTATGTATGTATATATATATGTATATATATATGTGGTATGTGGTACCAACTGTGGTATACTATGTGGTACATGTGTGCTGGCTTCCTCCAGCTCTGCCCCACACTGGGGAACGGCTACTGTGTGCCTTTTGGGAACCAGCTGTGGTTCTGCAGCCTTGATTTCCTCCTTCATGGTGTCCAGGAGCCAATGCACATCGAGTGAGAAGGATGAATCAGAATCCACAATAAATGGGGTCTTCAAGGTCTCTGTCAGGTGGGAGTGAGTGCATGGGATGGAGCATTGGTTGGGGAGCCTTCTCCAAGGATTTTAGTGTAGATGAATCCTGCTCCAGCAATCTTTAGTGAAACAGCTGGTAGGAATACACTTTATTGGGGTGAACAAGGGCTATATGTGAACCTTGGGGAGTGGGAAGGAGTTTCAGGGTGAATGTAACCTCATCAGATAGAGTTTAAAGTTCAGTGAATGCCTCAGTTATGTAGAGAGGCATTCCAGGAATCCCAGGTACCTGCTGGGTAGGAAAGAGAAAGTTGAACTTGTAGGTTGCCAAGGACTCTGTGACACTCCTCAGGTAGAAGATTGAGGGTCAGGCTTCCCAGATCAGGCAGAGAAGAATCCCCATTAAGAAAAGGGAATATTCTTCATTTTGTCCCAAGCTCACAGGAGCTTGGACACACACACACACACACACACACACACACACACACACACACACACACACACACATTACACTGACCTCAAACTAGCTATGTTGCTGGCCATTAGTTTATGATCCTCCTCCTTCTATCTCCCCAGTCTTGGGGTTACAGGCTGTACAACCAAACCCACTTTCATGTAGTACTGGTATTGAGTCCAGGACGAGTACTCCTGCCCATTGAGCAACCACCCCAGCCATAGACAGAAATTTTTCTTTAAAATGAATGAATGAATGAATGATCCAAATAGGTTTTGTTTCTCTGAATTTCCCTGTGACTTTTTCTGATTTTCATAGACCATTTGCAGTTCTCATATCCAGCCTTGCTATATTATCTCATGTGTATACATGTGTGCACATGTATGCACATGCATGTGGATCCAGAGGTCAATGTTGGCTTTCTTCCTCTTATTATTTCCTGTTTCATTTTACAGGATTAGGGTCACTCCCTGGACTTGGAGCTCACCTATTTGGCAAAATAAGTGGAACAGAGAGGTCAGGGACTCTTCTGTCTCTACTCCCCAGCACTGGGATGACAGGAGCAAGCTAACGTGGATTCTGAGGATTTGAACTCAGAGACCCATTTTTGTGCAGCTGGCACTTTGCCAACTGAGCTCTTTGCCCAAGGTCCACTCTGACCTGCAATTGTGCTCATCAAGGACTTATTTTCTGTCTTGTGTTTGTTCAGGCCACAGTATGTCACTTAGATTTTTCTATTTACAATCATATTATTTATATATGTGTATATATATATATACATATATATATATATATGATCAGGATGTCTGTATGTAATACCATAAGCAACTCAATTCCTCGAGAAAGAGATGGGCTTTTTTTTCTTGCTTCCCTCTGTCAATTCACCATCTCTGAGTGAGTTTCAGGAAATGAATTTATTCAAGACTCAACAAACATTTATGGAATATCTAATAACATTTCCATCCTGGTACCTGGATGAGGTCCCAGTCAATGCATCTGCAGGGATAGAGCTCTGACTTTATTTATAGGCTGGGAGGCTTCACGAAGCCTCTATTCTAACCCTGAAGTTGCAAGCTGCCAAGAGACTGATCTGCAAATCTGAGCGTCTGAAGACTTCATAAGAAAACATACAGTTAGAGGATGGCTTTTTGACAGTTCCACTCATCGGAGCCCACTTATTCTTCCAGAATGTTCCCCAGCTCAGCTCAGGAAGGGGCTCTCTCCACACAGCAGGAGAGGGCAGAAGATCTAGAAGCTGGGCAGAATGCCTCCAAAGCAGCAATACAGGGACCCTTCTGTGAGGACTGGGCTGGGCTTTCTTGTCCCGTTACTTTAAGGTCTTTCAGATTCTACCTTAGTTCCTTGGGAAATAAACATGGGCCTTTCAGTTGTCTTGTCACTTCTGTGTTTCTGAGATGGAAAACGAGACTGGGATGGGGTTAAGAATGCATCACATTTTCAACATACCGCTGGGAGGACCAGTGGGAGCCATGGTTTGAGATACAGGCTTTGACATGGGTGATACGATTTTGAGAAAGGTACAAACTTCCTCCTTACCATTGCTTGGTCCCAGCCCTCAACTCTTGCAGGCATTACCTGGACCCCTGCAGGTCATTTTTATTAGGAAGCAGATAGACTAAGTGAAAATCACTTTCCTCCCCCTGTTCCTCCAACTCCATCCCCCACCCCTAGTATCATCTCCAGTTCTTCAGCCAACCACCTGCTGCAGCTGCCACCTTCTCTCTGCACCTATCAAGGATCAGGCAGTTCTCGAACATTCCGCCATGCTTCTCCTGCTGTCCCAGCCCACCTGGGACATTCTCCTGCAGCCTTCCCTGGGAACCCACAAGCCAGAGAAGCAAGTAGGCCCTGGAAAGAGGTGGGTAATCTTCAGCTCTGCATTCTCCTTCTTTTCCTTCAGGCTCAATCTCCCAGTCTCATTCTCAGCTCTGCAACAGACCACTTACTGTGGCCTCTTCTCCCTCTCTGTCCCCATCCCCAAAACACTAAGTAGATTCTAGAGGCTCACTCTGTTTTCTTTCCTCCTGTGGACTTGTTCAGCACCCCTTCTAGCCCACCTCCATTCTTAAGTGTCATCTTCTAATAACCAGAAATATATTCTACCTAGAACCCCCCAGTGGCTACACGAGGCAGGATCTCAGAAGCATCCCCTACCAGGCAACCCATAGGTATGATGCTCTCCTAAACACCACAGAGAGTACAGAAAACAAGAAGTAAAACACATCCCTCAACAATGACAAGACCAGAAATCAGCACCTAGAATTACAGATATCCCAAAGTCAGAACCTGGACACCAATGTAAAAACACAATCAATAACAGCCCATGTTGTAAATCAGACACACCCACCAGGCTGCCTTTTAGTGTTTCTGAACTGCTGCCAGCAGCCAGGTGTAGTGCATTTCCACCGTGTCTAGATGTTACGTATCGACAAGTGGCCCTCTTTAAAAGGCTCTGGCCACCCCAGAACACTCTCTGTCTTGTTCATTATCTCTGTCTCCCAGTTTCTGTCTCTCTCTATACCAAGACTGCCTTTCACTCTCCCCTCTCCCCCCAGTAAACCTCTTGTGTTAGATCTATTGTGTGATATGATCTCTTAGCAATGAGCCTTGGCCCCAGACCCACCAAAGATATCTTTTGATGCTTTATTCTATTAGCCAGGACATCGCCACCAGAGCCCATCAACCCTACCATAGTAGGTCCTGGACAATGTAACATAGCTGAAGTGCAAGACGCGGACTTCAAAATAGCCTTTATGCTAGAGGCCCTCACAGGGGAAATGAATAAACCATTTATAGAAAGTTATGAAAATGCAAACAGATGAAGGCAATGAATGAAAAAGTTTGGGGCCCAAAAGTGTAAACAGAATCCATGAGGTATTTGTTTAGTCATCCAATTCTCTTGGCTTTCTTTAAGGGGTTTATCTAATTTTCCTTAAGGACCTCTACTGTCCTCATATAGGTAGTTTTAAGGTCTTTTTCTTGTGTTTTACTTATAATGGAATATTCGGAGCTCATGGTGGTAGGCTGGGCTGTGGTGGAGACATAGTGTGATGGCTGCTATTGTGTTTTTAATGGCAGCATCTAGGCATCTGGGTGATTATAAGCTTAGATTCTGATTTCTAGGGGGTCAAGAGAGGATGGTCTGTGGGATCCTCAGGAGACACGGATGGGGGAAGAGAGGCTGTAGCTGGAAGGAGCCTGCGGGATTGGGTCTACTGGGGAAACAATGAGCAAAGAAGGTCTACAGGCAGGCTACTTAGGGGGTTTGGCAGGCATGGCCTGTGAGGTGACCACCTGAACTAAGGCTAGGACACAGCCACAATATAAGGGAGGGAATTCCGAAAGGGATGCCTGTGACATCCACAGGGACATGGAGAGGGGGAAAGGGAGGCTGCCGCCAATATTTTGTTGCAGCACCAAGGACAAGCCTGAGGAATTGGATCTGCTGGGGGAACAGAGAGACTAGAATCAATGAAGAAAACCTGGAAATGAAAAGCTAGGAACTCAAAACAGGAACCTCGGAGGCAAGCCTCATGAACAGAATATAAGAAATGAAAAAGAGAATCTCCAGGATTGAAGACAAGATAGAAGATATGGATACCTCAGTCAAGGCAAATGTTAAATCTAAAAAATCTACAGGCACAAAACATCCAGGGAATCTTGGAAACTATGAAAAGACCAAATCTATGAATAATAGGCACAGAGGAAGAAGAAACTCAGGTCAAAGGCACAGAAAATATTTTCAACAAAATCATGGAAGAGCCTAAGGATGATGCCTTTAAAGTACAAGAAGAATAGAGAACAGCAAACAAACTAGATGAGAAAGAAATTCTCCTCAGCACATAACAATCAAAACACTAAATGCACAGAACAAAGAAAGAATTAAAAGCTTTTAGGGGGAAAAAACCAAGAAACATTTATAAGGCAGATCTAACAAAATAACATTTCAATTCTCAAAAAGCCAGAAGGACCTGAAAAAATTGCTATGGGCTCTAAGAGACCACAAATGCCAGTCCAGGCTATGATACCCAGCAAATATTTAAATTACAGTAGATGGAGAAAAAAGACATTCCATGATAAAACCAGATTTGAGTAGTATTTATAAATGAGCCCTACAGAAGGCACTAGAAGAAAGTCTTCAAGGTGAAGAGGTTAATTACATCCAAGATAACGGAAGGAATAAATAATCCCAGACCAGGAATCAAAAGGGGAAGAAACACACACACACACACACACACACACACACACACACACACACACACACACACACACACTTCAATCACCACAACTGCCACGACAACAACAAAGTAACATGAATCAACAAACACTGCTCATTGAGAATTCTTAACATCAGTAGTCTCAATTCCCGCGTATAAGAAACATACTAACAAAATGAATGGAAAAACTGGATCCTTCTGCTGCATTCAAGAAACACATCTTCACACCTCAGAGTGAAAGGACAAAAAAAGATATTCCAAGCACAAGGACCTAAGAAGCAATCTGCTATAGTCATTTTATTTAATATCTAACAAAATAACTTCAAATGTAAATTAATCAGATGAGATGGGGAAGGACACTACATACTCACAAGGGGAAAACCCAAAAGGACATTATAATTATTTACATCAATACACCAAGCACAAGGACACCCAAATTCATAAATGAAATACTAGTATAGCTTAAATCCCACATTGAACCTCGCAGACTGAAAGTGACATTCAACTCGCCAACTAGACCAAAGTTAAATAGAGAAATTCTAGAACTAACTGACATTATAAACCAAATGGACCTAACATGTATCTACAGAACACTTTACCGAAATACAAAAGCAGTTCAGGAAACTTTCTCCAAAATTGACCACACACTTGGCCACAAAGCGAGGCTCAACAGATAAAAGAAGACTGAAATAATACCGTATGTCCAAACAGTCCATTATATAGTAAAACTGAGTATCAACCACGGAAGGAGCAGAAAGCTAGCAAACTTGTGGAAACTAAATAAGTCTCTACTGAAAGAGAAAAAAAGGTCCGGAACAAAATTTAAAACTTTTTAAAGCTGAATGGAAATGAAAATACAACATATCCAAACTTTCAGGACACAATGACGATGTTTCTAAGAGGCAAGCTCATAACACTAAGTGCCTAAAGGGAAGCAATTGGAGAGATCATATATTAGTGATTTAACAGCACATCAGAAAGTTCAAGAACAAAAAGAGACAACAATCAACTGGAACTGACAGCAAAAAATACCCAAACTCAGAGCTGAAATCAATAAAATAGAAATAAACAACAACAAAAGATTACAAAAAAATCAATTAAACAAAAAATTGGTTTTTTTGAAAAAAAATTAGTAGGATTGATAAACCCTTACTCAAATTAACTAAAAGTCAGAGAAAGCCAAATTAACAAAATTGGAGTTGAAAGGAGGATATAAAAACAAACATTAACAAAATCTAGAGAACCATAAGGACATACTCTAAAAATTTATACTTCACTAAATTGGAAATATCTCAAAGAAATGGATAGTTTTCTCATTGAATACTCCTTACCAAAGTTAAATCAAGATTGGATAAGCAAGTAAACAGATCTATAATGCCTAGTAAAACAGAAGCAGTCATTAGAAGTGTCCCAACCAGACAAAGAAGAGAAGGGGGAAGAGGAAGAAGAGGAGGAGGGGGGAGGAGGAAGAGGAGAAGGAGGGGGGAGGAGGAGGAAGAGGAGGAAGAGGAGGAGGGAGGAGGAGGGAGGAGGAGGGAGGAGGAGGAGGAGGAGGAGGAGGAGGAGGAGGAGGAGGAGGAGGAGGAGGAGGAGGAGGAGGAGGAGGAGATGGCAGCCAAATTATTTTAGGTCAGAATTCTACCAGACTTTCAAAGAAGAAGTAATGCCAATACTCTTCAAATTGTTCCCCAAAATATAAACAGAAGGGAAATTATCCAATACATTTAACAAGGCTAGAGTTATCATAATTCGTATGCCATATAATGGTCCAATAAAGAGAGAAAATTAAAGATGAATTTTCTGTGAATACAGATACAAAATTTCTCAATAAAATACTCAAAAAACAAATCCAAGAAAACATCAAAAGGATAATCTACTATGATCAAGAAAGTTTCATCCCAGAGATGCAGAGATGGCTCAAATATTAAAAGCAATAAATGTTATCTATCATATAAACCAGCTGGATGACAAAATGACATGATTATGTCTTAGATGCAGAAAAACCCTTTGACAAAATGCAGTATTTCTTCGTGTTAAAAGTATTGAAGAAACACAGGACATACCTCAATATAATAAAGGCAATTTATAGCAATCCCATAGCCAACATCTACTTAAATGGAGAGGAATTCAAAGTATTACCACTAAAATCAGGAACAAAACAAAGTTGTCAACTAGCTCCATAGCCATTCAGTATAGTGCCTGAAGTTTTTTTTTTTTTCCGGAGCTGGGAACCGAACCCAGGGCCTTGCGCTTCCTAGGCAAGCGCTCTACCACTGAGCTAAATCCCCAACCCTGTGCCTGAAGTTTTATCTAGAGCAATAAGGCAATTGAAGGAGACAGGGATACAAATAGGGAAGGGAGATATATATATATATCCATGATTCTAAAAATTCCCCCAGGATAAACACTTTTCAGCAAGGTAGCTGGATATAAAATTAACTCACAAAAATCAGTAGCCCTCCTATATACAAATGACAAACAAACAGGGAATAAAATTGGGGGGAAAACACTCTTCAAAATAACTTCCAAAAAGTAAAATACAAAATACCTTGGGGTAACTTAACCAATCAACTGAAAGCCTTGTATGATTAAAAAAAATCTTTAAGACATTGAAGGAAAAAATGAAGAAGATATCAGAAGATGGCAAGATCTTCCATGCTTATGAATCAGTGCGATTAATATAGTAAAAAATGACCATCATACCATCAAAATGATCTACAGATTCAATGCAATACCCATCAAAATTCTAACACAGTTTTTCACAGAACTTGAAAGGACAATTTTGGCTTCATATGAAATAGCAAAAATCCCAGGATATCTCAAACAATCCTGAATAATAAAAGAACTGTTAGAGGGATGTCTCACTGTCCCCAATCTCGAAATGTACTACAGAACTATAATAATAATAACTGCATGTATTTGCATAAATACATGGTGATCGATAGGATTCTATTCAAGACTTACACATAAATCCACACAGCTACGAACACCTGGTTTTTGTTGTTCTTGTTGTTTTGTTTCATTTTTTATAATGAAGCCAGAAATATATACTGAGGGGGGAAAAGTTTTTTTCAACAATGGTGCTGGTTAATCCAGCTGGCTGCCTGTAGAAAAATGCAAATGGATCCCTATTTATCACCCTGCACAAAGCTCAACTCCAAATGAATCAAAGACCTCAGCATAAGACCAGATACATTTAAACTGATAAAAGATAATGTGGAGAATAGCCTCTCTTTTTAGAGATTTATGTATGGGAGTACACTGTAGCTGTCTTCAGACACACCAGAAGAGGGCATCGGATTCCATTACAGATGGTTGTGATCCACTATGTGGTTTCTGAGAATTGAACTCAGGACCTCTGGAAAAGCAGTCAGTGCTCTTAACCACTAAGCCAACTCTCCAGCAATAATAGTCTTAAATTCATTGGCACAGAAAAATAACTTTCTAAACAGAATACCATACCACAAGCACTAAGATCAACAATTAATAAATAGAACCTCATGAAAGTGAGACCCTTCTGTGTGGCATCATTTGCATACAGCAGCAGCCTACAGAATGGGAAAAGATTTTTACCAACTACCCATTCTATAGAGAGACAATATCAAAAATATATAAAGAATTTGAGAAACTAGATAGCAAAAAAGCAAATAACACAATTTAAAAATGAGGTACAGATCTAAATAGAGAATTCTCAATAGAGGAAATGTTGAGAAGCACTTAAAGAAATGTTCACTATCTTAATTATCAGGAAAATGCAAATCAAAACTACTTTGAAATGTCATCTTAACACCTATCAGAATAGCCAAGATCAATTTTATTTTATTGCCAGCAAGAATGTAGAGTAAGGGGACTGTTCCTCCATCTCTGGTGGGAGTACAAAATTGCACACCTATTATAAAAATCAGTGTGGCAGTTCCTCAGGAATATGGGAATCAATCTACTTCAAGATCCAGTTATACCACCACTTTTGGACATATATCCAAAGGATGCTTCATCCTACAACAAAGACATTTGCTTAACCATGTTCACTCTTACTCTATCCATAACAGCCAGAAATTTGCAGCAACCTAGACATCTGTCAGCAGATGAATGGATAAAGAAAATGTGGTACATTTACATGATAGGGTATTACACAGTCTAGAAATTAAACCATGAAATTTGCAGGTAAATGGATGGAATTAGAAAATCATCCTGAGTAAGGTAACCCAGACCTAGAGAGACAAATGTGGCGTGTATTCACTTATTATGCTGATGTTACCCATAAGCAAAGTACAATACATAGAACCAAAGAGATTGGATATAAAGTAAGAGACTAATTAGGATGGAGAGCTCTCCACAGGAAGGAGAAATAGAAAGATAGTTATGGAAAATGGTGGGAAGGAAGGGACTGGAACAAGAGGATCAAGCGAGGAAGGGGCAGGGAGAAGGTCGAGGAAGGGGATATGGGAAGGCACGATTGACTTCAAGGGCTATTTAGGAGTCATTTGGAAGCCTAGTACACATATTAAGGCAATCTAAATGAAATCTCCAAATTACAGGAGAGACACAATTGGAAATCTCTAACCACCAAATGAAGCTTTCAGTACCAGAAACTACATATAATTGATTTCTTGGCCAAAGGGGTCCCATGGGACCCCCAAACAACCCAGGTCTTGCTAAGGGTATAATTTCCTTTCCATACCCTGGCATCAAGGTGTTGCTGAGCCAACACAATCCATTGAACACAGAAAAACTGAGCCAATACCTACCTAGAGCCTTCACCCAAATGGGCGAGCATTCTTCCTCATGCTCCTCCCTCCTGCTCTACTTGTTGCCAGAAGAGAAAGATGAACACCACTCCCCTAAAATCCCTCTTGTCTAGGGTGTCCTACTTGCAAGATTCACAAGGGCAACAGTGGCACAAAGCTTATGGAAGTAATCAACTTCCACAATCAAGTAGAGTAAAAGCTCCGAGCCTACTCTGGACTATGAAAACCTACAAAACCCCATGAATCCCTGAGTCCCCAAACCCCAGCAACCACTGAGCCTGAAACCCTACCAATCCCTGAGCTTGAAATACCACCAATACCACAAAGTCATACCACAGAACAAACTTACACAAGAGAATTATTGGAAGGACCTCATTTCCCCAGTGTAGGGGAATGCCTCTGCTCTAGCGAGAAGTCTGGTGTAATTCTGATAGGTCTGCCTTTATATGTTACTTGACATTTTTCCCTTACTGCTTTTAATATTCTTTCTTTGTTTTGTACATTTAATGTTTTGACTATTATATGAGGGGGAATTTCTCTTCTGATCCAATCTATTTGGAGTTCTGTAGGTTTCTCGTATGTTCATGGGCATCTCTTTATTTAGGTTAGGGAAGTTTTCTTCTATAATTTTGTTGAAGATATTTACTGGCTCTTTAAGTTGGGAATCTTTGCTCTCTTCTTTTTTTTTTTTTTTATTAACTTGAGGATTTCTTATATACATTTCGAGTGTTATTCCCTTTCCCGGTTTCCGGGCAAACATCCCCCTCCCCCCTCCCCTTCCTTATGGGTGTTCCCCTCCCAACCCTCCCCCCATTGCCGCCCTCCCCCCATAGACTAGTTCACTGGGGGTTCAGTCTTAGCAGGACCCAGGGCTTCCCCTTCCACTGGTGCTCTTACTAGGATATTCATTGCTACCTATGGGGTCAGAGTCCAGGGTCAGTCCATGTATAGTCTTTAGGTAGTGGCTTAGTCCCTGGAAGCTCTGGTTGCTTGGCATTGTTGTACTTTTGGGGTCTCGAGCCCCTTCAAGCTCTTCCAGTTCTTTCTCTGATTCCTTCAATAGGGGACCTATTCTCAGTTCAGTGGTTTGCTGCTGGCATTCGCCTCTGTATTTGCTGTATTCTGGCTGTGTCTCTCAGGAGCGATCTACATCCGGCTCCTGTCGGTCTGCACTTCTTTGCTTCATCCATCTTGTCTAATTGGGTGGCTGTATATGTATGGGCCACATGTGGGGCAGGCTCTGAATGGGTGTTCCTTAAGTCTCTGTTTTAATCTTTGCCTCTCCCTTCCCTGCCAAGGGTATTCTTTTTCCTCATTTAAAGAAGGAGTGAAGCATTCACATTTTGATCATCCGTCTTGAGTTTCGTTTGTTCTAGGGATCTAGGGTAATTCAAGCATTTGGGCTAATAGCCACTTATCAATGAGTGCATACCATGTATGTCTTTCTGTGATTGGGTTAGCTCACTCAGGATGATCTTTTCCAGTTCCAACCATTTGCCTACGAATTTCATAAACTCGTTGTTTTTGATAGCTGAGTAATATTCCATTGTGTAGATGTACCACATTTTCTGTATCCATTCCTCTGTTGAAGGGCATCTGGGTTCTTTCCAGCTTCTGGCTATTATAAATAAGGCTGCGATGAACATAGTGGAGCACGTGTCTCTTTTATATGTTGAGGCATCTTTTGGGTATATGCCCAAGAGAGGTATAGCTGGATCCTCAGGCAGTTCAATGTCCAATTTTCTGAGGAACCTCCAGACTGATTTCCAGAATGGTTGTACCAGTCTGCAATCCCACCAACAATGGAGGAGTGTTCCTCTTTCTCTACATCCTCGCCAGCATCTGCTGTCACCTGAGTTTTTGATCTTAGCCATTCTCACTGGTGTGAGGTGAAATCTCAGGGTTGTTTTGATTTGCATTTCCCTTATGACTAAAGATGTTGAACATTTCTTTAGGTGTTTCTCAGCCATTCGGCATTCCTCAGCTGTGAATTCTTTGTTTAGCTCTGAACCCCATTTTTTAATAGGGTTATTTGTTTCCCTGCGGTCTAATTTCTTGAGTTCTTTGTATATTTTGGATATAAGGCCTCTATCTGTTGTAGGATTGGTAAAGATCTTTTCCCAATTTGTTGGTTGCCGTTTTGTCCTAACCACAGTGTCCTTTGCCTTACAGAAGCTTTGCAGTTTTATGAGATCCCATTTGTCGATTCTTGATCTTAGAGCATAAGCCATTGGTGTTTTGTTCAGGAAATTTTTTCCAGTGCCCATGTGTTCCAGATGCTTCCCTAGTTTTTCTTCTATTAGTTTGAGTGTGTCTGGTTTGATGTGGAGGTCCTTGATCCACTTGGACTGAAGCTTTGTACAGGGTGATAAGCATGGATCGATCTGCATTCTTCTACATGTTGACCTCCAGTTGAACCAGCACCATTTGCTGAAAATGCTATCTTTTTTCCATTGGATGGTTTTGGCTCCTTTGTCAAAAATCAAGTGACCATAGGTGTGTGGGTTCATTTCTGGGTCTTCAATTCTATTCCATTGGTCTATCTGTCTGTCTCTGTACCAATACCATGCAGTTTTTATCACTATTGCTCTGTAATACTGCTTGAGTTCAGGGATAGTGATTCCCCCTGAAGTCCTCTTATTGTTGAGGATAGCTTTAGCTATCCTGGGTTTTTTGTTATTCCAGATGAATTTGCAAATTGTTCTGTCTAACTCTTTGAAGAATTGGATTGGTATTTTGATGGGGATTGCATTGAATCTGTAGATTGCTTTTGGTAAAATGGCCATTTTTACTATATTAATCCTGCCAATCCATGAGCATGGGAGATCTTTCCATCTTCTGAGGTCTTCTTCAATTTCTTTCCTCAGTGTCTTGAAGTTCTTATTGTACAGATCTTTTACTTGCTTGGTTAAAGTCACACCGAGGTACTTTATATTATTTGGGTCTATTATGAAGGGTGTCATTTCCCTAATTTCTTTCTCGGCTTGTTTCTCTCTTTGCTCTCTTCTATACCTATTATCCTTAGGTTTTGTCTTCTCATTGTGTCCTGGATATTTGGGGTTAAGGGCTTTGTGCATTTTGCATTTTCTTTGACGGTTGTGTCAATGTTTTCTATGGTATCTTCTGTATCTGAGATTCTCCCTTCTATCTCTTGTATTCTCTTTCCTAGGTTTTCTATCTCCAGGGTTGTCTCCCTTTGTGATTTCTTTATTGTTTCTATTTCTATTTTTAGATCCTGGATGGTTTTGTTCAATTTCTTCACCTGTTTGGTTGTGTTTTCCTGTAATTCTTTAAGGGATTTTTGTGTTTCTTCTTTAAGGGCTTCTATCTGTTTGGCTGTGTTTTCCTATGTTTCTTTAAGGGAGTTATTTATATTCCTCTTAAAGTCCTCTAGCATCATCATGAGATGTGATTTTTAAATCAGAATCTTGCTTTTCCAGTGTGTTAGAATATCGACAAGTTTCTGTGGTGGGAGACCTGAGTTCTGATGGTGCCAAGTGGCCTTGGTTTCTGTTGCTTAGGTTCTTGCACTTGCCTCTTGCCATCTGGTTATCTCTGTTGTTAGTTGGTGTTGCTCTTTCTGACTAGAGCTTGTCCTTCCTGTGGGACAGTGAGTCTGTGATCCTAGGTGTGTCAGCACTCCTGGGAGACCAGCTCTCTCCTAACAGATTTGGGACTGTGGGATAGCCTTAGCTCCATGGCACAGATAAGAGACCAGAATGATCCTGTCCCAGGCTACTCCATGTTTCTGTGCACTGTTTGCTCCGGTCGGGTCCCTCTCTGGACAGTTGTTGGAGTGAAAGTGGTAGTCTAACCAGTGTGCTTAGGAGTGACAGAACTCCTGGGAGACCAGGCCTCTTTGGGTACAGAGGGCTGTGGGACATCCTTAGCTCCAGGGTGCAGATGGAGACCAAATGTGCCTGTTTATTTTCTAAGAATAGAGAGAAGGAGGTGGATCTGGATGGTAGGGGAAGAGGGAAGGAACTGGGAGGAGTCAGGGGAGAGGAAAGTTTGATTAGAATATATTGGAATGTATTGTATTAGATATCTATTTCCAATACATTTAAAAATTAAAACAACATTAACAAAAGATTTGAGAAAGGGAGGACTCAGTAAAGGGCATTAGGAGAGTACGGTGACTCACTGTGTGGTTTGTAAAGTCAATTGGGAATGATCTGGTCTAGCTTATTATACTTATTATACTTGCTAACAGGGAAACACTGATGAGGAACTTATACTAATCTTTCAGCTACTTTTTTTCTCAGCTGTAAATGAAAACCAGCAGCCTTATTTGTGTGTGTTTAGTCCTATGATAGGTATCTACTGATAGAATTCCTTGATCACAAGGCAGGACTCCTACAAATGACCTTGCTATTGGAGCCCAGCTGCAATAACATTCTTCAGTTGGATAATGGTCAATCACACCCCAAACCACCGGGGCACCCTAGTACCCAAAACCACCCTGGGGCACTGTGGCTGTAGCCTGGATCCCACCCCTGTAGAGTCTTGCCAGCACAGTGGTACCCCTGCCCATGGTGAGAGTGTTTGTCCTTCGCTGTTTTGGAATAAACAGTCCAGTCTACAGAGATCCTGCTCTAGTCTCTTTTTCTGCCTTCTGATTCTCTACGCTGCCTACGAAATCTCCCATCTCCTGCCTCCAGTCCCTTTCTCCTCTTGATGCCACTCCAACCCTTGTGTGGCTTTCTCTCAATGCCCCTCACAGTGCTATGAAGAAATTCCTGGCCTTTGATCTGTGTTACTGAGTGGCTTCTTTATTGAACAGGAAGTACATATGTGCAAGGACTTGGTCTTGCTCACCTCTGCTTGAAAGAGGGATGAGGTTTTTTTTTTTTAATTTTCTCTCCTTTCCACACCTGACTAATTAAAGATAATTTTACTAGTGATCATTCAGAATTTCATTCTTCCCTGCAAAAAAAAGTTTAGTCTTCAGTAGCTATATTATTGATTTTTCTCCTAACAGTGACAAAAGCTTGGCTTATGCAATGTAAGGGAGGAGGGGTTTATTTTGGCTCAGTTTCAGGCTATTTCAGTGAGGAAGACATGGCGGCTGGAAGAGTGGCTTTGGTACATGGCAGTGGAAGCTTGCAACAAGGTTTATCCATACCTATGTGGGTCAGGAAAGAGAGAGCTATATTTGAAATGGAATTTGGCTATCATCCTCAAGGGCCAGGCCTACATAAGCTAACTGGGTCCCATGCCCCAAAGGTTCCATAACTTCCCAAAATAGTGCCAACAGCTAAGAGCAAATATTGAAATACTCCCCCCATAAGACTAGAGAAGATACAACATGTCTGTGATACACTGGAAGGAAGCCAGAGAGAGAATCAGGACATGGTTGGTGGGAGCAAGCAGGACAGTATCTAACCAATGAGTGCTACACTGTAGGGCTATAGGGCCTAAGGAGATGAGAAGGGAAATGGCACAGGGAGGCCCAGCAGGCTGAGCATTGCAAGGAGTCATGAGAAAATAATGTAGGTGTCTTCTCTCCACTTGGAAAGGGGCAAATGGCACTTTGGAAAGGTGTGACAGATTATGAATCTCCTTTTCCACTAATATGTCTTGCATATATGCAAACCAAAAATTAGGTAATTTTAATTAAGTTTAATTGTTTTGGACTGTCTATTTTTATGCCTCATTGCACCCCAAAATGTATTGGTTTACACCCTTCTCTCCTGAACTAAGATGGCATCGCGGGCATTTCAAACAGTAGTTCAGACTGAACGCTTCCCACTGTGGCTGGGTAGACATAACTGCATAAGCTGCCTCCATCATCACAGCCAGTGATGGAGCTGTAGGAAAGGGTACAGCAGTTTGATAACAGATTACCGTGGGGGCAGATCTGCAGCCACTAATAATTACCTAGAATCACATTATCACATGACAGTGGCCTCCCCAGCCAAAGTTACTTGGACCTGGAATTGTAACTAAGCTACTAATTGGTTCTTTTAGTAGGCTGGATTCTAAGACAGGTATATAAAGACTCTGGGCCATGAAGCAGCCATTCGTGTCCCCAGGCCATACAAAGTGGTGCAAACCTATCTGTAGATAGAATGAGAAAGACAAAGAAAACAAGAGAGGTCGTGATAAAGAGAGCCAAGCATTGAGTTTCTCAGAGACTGCTTTCCAGTCTGTTTGGCTGAAGCTAGTTTAAGGTAGGTTTCTCTGACAGGTAACTGCAATAAACTGAGCTTAACCCGACCCGTAACATCAGTGTCTTGAGCCTCAAGGTTTCAGTATTGCTGCTCATCATTCTGCCAGCTCCTGTGTGGAACAATTCCTGGGGAGACATGAATATGTTTACTCACTCCAAATAGGGAACCAATGACAGACCGAAGTACCGATACCACCAGGGTTCAACATGGTGAGCCAATGAGCTAAATTAGGATTGCTAAAAATGATTATGGTTGAGGGATTACTTACAGGATCAGAATGACTCAAGGACAGCTGTATCACCAAAAGCATACCCCAGCATGGCTGACAGATCATGAAACTAAAATCCCGGAGCTCACTTCACAACTTGCAGACAGCATAACAGGTTAGAAAGTAGTCTTTTCAGATGACTTAGTTGTTGATCCTCTTCTAAAACAGTGCAGCTAGTCTCTGCTTTTCCTAGGCAGCTTGCCTGTTTTGTTTTTTTTCAGGTAATTCAGCTGATCTGAGCATCTTCCAGGAAGCTCTACTTGTCTGAGAGTGTCTTTCAGTAGTCCTTACAGCTTATACATGCTTGGAGAAGAGGAACCTAGTTAATCTGATAGATTTCGTGGACTTCCTGAGGGCATTGAGTTGTTTACTTCCTGAGGTTCGCTGCAGGATGCAATGTTTCATCTGGCTTTAGCACTATTTTTTTTCACCTCCCTGTAAATATCCTGTGTCTTAAAGTGCTTCTCCATCAGAACATTCTATTCTTTTACCTCCTCTTTAATGCCCTGTGTCTCAAGGAGACCTTCAAGTTTCCAGTCCTGGGAATTACATAAAACCCTGAAGACACCTTAGAGTCTTTCACACTACTTGGGGGAAACAAGCTGGAACTGACCTGAAAGTCTCTTGCCTGAGGACTACTATGGCGTTCTGCAAGCTGCCACGGGAGAAGAGCAGTTGAAGTCCTACCCAGCTACACATCTTAGTATGGCATTTACCTCCTGTTGCTGTGACAAAACACAAGGAGTCAAAGCAACTCATGGAGGAGATGGTTCCTGTGGCTTTTACATCCCGATCTCAGAACAGCATAAAAGGAAGCTTATAGTAGAAAATAACTAATAAATCCCAGCACAGGGTTCCTTCCTGCCTTTGACCATTTATGTTCCTGCATGAAACACACACAGCCTTTATATTTTAATATGCCCTAGCAGTACAACTTAAGGTTGGGCAACTGTCTAATCTCTATGCTGTTGAAATCCACTTTCCTACCAATAGCTCTGAGTTATTACTTCATAATTTCTATCTTCCATCTTGGCTACTCTTGACCCAGTTGATCAGCTCTCTGGGTTGCATTCTCTTGGCCCTTTTACATGGCGGCTCTCCTCTCTCCTGCACATTTTTCTTCTTCCATGGTGGATCTTATTCCTGCGCATTCTTAACCTTTCATGGTGGCTTCTCCTTCTCCCTCTTTCTCCTCCTCCTGGTTCCAAGCCTGGGAAACCTAAACTTTCCCATGTCTCTTTTTCCCACCTAGGCTGCTGGCATCTTTACTCACTAATCAAAATTAACTTGGGGGCCTGGGTTCTAAAGGTTACTTGCAAACTCCAAATCTTGGAGGCCAACACTTAGAGTCAGAATATGAGCAGCATTAGGCCCACCCACGACAGAAGAGAGGTCAGGAACTGAGGCAAAGGACAGAAGATATAGTGCCACTTACTGTCTTGCTCTTCATGCTTTGCTTAGACTGTGTTTGCTTGTTTGTTTTAGGACTACCTGCCCAGCAGTGGCACTGCCTCCAATAAGCTAGCCCCTCGACCCCCACCATCACCACCACCAATCATTAATCAAGAAAATGCTCACAGACTTGCCTACAGGCCAATCTGATAGAGGTATTTTCTCAGTAGATAACTTGTTTGTATCAATTTGATAAAATACTTAGAGGACACCTAGAAACTTCAACAATGACCAGCATGGCAAAATACATCCAAGGGTGCAAGAGTGGCACTTGTATCCTTGGGGTAACCAACAACCACCTAATTGCACTTAAACCTTGCTCAATATTAAACCAAGCCCACTACTTGTGGCTGGTGAGATCATGGACCCTAGAGAAGAACCTACCACTGCCATGTTCCTAAACTAGGAAACCCCCCCCCGACTGCATATTAAATATCTATCCTTATATCCACAGACAAGTGTGGTTCTCCCTATCAAGGAATCTTCTCTTTGTAGTAGATGAAGATCATCACAGAAATGCACAGTCAGAATGCAAAATACAACTGTCCATGGAACACCTATCCCTAGCTGACCCATCATACAACCCCTACATATAAGGTACATATAAGGTTCGGAGGATACCATGGACGAGGAGGTAAAAGGACTGTGAAAGCCAGAGGACCATGACATCTTCTATGAGGTAGTTGCTTCTACACATGAGGCAGTGTTGCACCCATGAACTTGTGATGTGTAATTATAATACAGTCATCTAAACAAGACCTGTACAATGAATGACACCACCAGTTGACACGAGATATACATAGGAAGCTCTCAAGGTCCCACCCCTAGATAAAGACCTTCAGGCAGTTAATAGCTGCCAAGAGAATGAGTCTTCTCCAGAGATGAGGCCCCAGTAGGTTATACAATCGAAGTGGTCATCCCTAAATACATGTATATATATATAAGAGCAACACAAAGTGAACTCAGCAGGTTATATTTGTTATACATACATGTGTATTCAAAAACAAGTTCCAGGACAGCCTGGAGTACATGAGATCATGTTTCACACAGCAAGACACAGGGAAGGAAGGAAGGAAAGAGGGAGGGAGGGAAGGGAGGAAAGAGGGAGGGAGGGAAGAAGAGAGGAACAAAGGCAAGCAGCCAGACAGGCTGGGGAGGTAGCTTAGTCAGTGAGGTACTTTCATACAGATCTGAGTTCTATCTCTATCATCCAAGTAAAAGGTTGGGAACAGTGGCACACGCTTGTAATCGCAGTGCTGGGGAAGCAGAGACAGGCACATTTCTGAACCTTAAGAGCTAGCTGCCTTGTCTTTATTGGTGAGCCCCAGGTCCCAATGAGACACTGGGAGCTTCTCAAAATAGCACCTGAGGAACAGCATCCAAGGTTGACCTTGAAGCCAGTTCATCACTCTGTCACATGATCCTTCAGAATGAGTTGCTTTTCTTTAAGCAAATTACCTCTCCTTTGATGGAAGCATAGGCCATTTTGACTGTCTCGTCCTGACCATACAGACAGAGTTAAAGACCATTTTCAGTAAGGCCATTTTTGGGAAGGTTGTCCATCCAGCCATATAGAAGGGGAGGGGGAAGAGTTAGGGGGATGTTGGCCCGGAAACCGGGAAAGGGAATAACATTCAAAATGTAAATAAGAAATACTCAAGTTAATAAAGAAAAAAAGGAAGAAAAAAAAAAGACTTAAAGGTATGGATTAAGGGGAAGGGCACGGAGCTGAACAATGTACCGAGGTGGTTCTTTTGTTTTAATATTATGTGTGCGTCTATGCACCTTTGTGAGTTTATGTGTACCACACGCGTCAGGCACCTGTAGAGGTCAGAGAAGGGCATCAGATCATCAGGAACTGAACTTGCTATGTTAGTGCTGGAAACCAAACTGCGTCCTCTGAATGCCCGTAACTGTTGAGCCAACTCCATGGATAGTATGTAGACCAGGGAAAAATCACGTCAACTCCATGAAGTAAATCCAAACCATACTTTCACTGTCATGAAATTATTAAAAACTTGACTAAATAGCCAAAAATAATCATAAAAAACAAAAGAAAATATAATTCAAATAGCTATTTTTTAAACAAGGGGAAATGAGCATGGTGTATACAACATTCAGCAATGTGGCAAAGTTGCTAGCAACAGGCTGGGGCAACAGCACAGTTGACAAACCTGTGTAACCATGTAATCATGTAGAGCATACATAGCTATGATGACCTCAGAGATTCCCCGAACCCATGCAAAAAGTCAGGCATGACAGCACATATCGTAACCCCAATACTGGGTAGTGGGGAGACAGGCAGCTCCATATATACACAAAGCACACGCAGATACACATACATAGGCATGTGCACACATACACACACACACACACACACACACACACACACACTCACGCTTAAATTTAAAAGTAAATATTTCTTTCAAAAGTATGTGGAGGAAAAGTGGCTGGTTCTGGTCTGGATTTGGGAAAGATCCCCAAGGCCAGTGGACTGTCCCATTTTCATCCAGGCTGGCACCAAAAAGACAAAGAAATGGCTGCTGGAGCTGAAACAGAGGGCTTTCCAGGAAAGCCGAGCATTGCCATGCAAAGTGTGTCCAGCAACGACACCACAGCTAGACAAAAAGGCCTTCAGAACCCTTGGCAGACATGCGCAGGGTGCATGAGCAAGACAGGCTTGGTGCTAGCCGTCTCGCTGTCTTCCCTGCTGCATCAAGGAGTCATGAAATGCTTGCCAGGCTCAGATGGCTGGTCGCCAGTCTCTGAAATGGGGACAACTGAAACCTAATCTGCACGCTGGCGTGAACAGGATAAATGTGATGAGAATGGACAGGGTAGCCAGAGCAGAGTGCTTAAAGGTCGGGACCAAGGGACAGTGAGGTCCTGCCATGGGTCCTCCCCCCACCCGCCCCGTTCTTATAGACCTCTGTGTTCCCAGCATGGTGCTAAGATGAGGGAAAGCAGCAAGTTTACCTTGATGTCACACAGCCAGTTGGTGGAGGGTGACAAGCCAAACCCATACTGAGTATAGAGTGCTTTCAGTGGCTATTGTAGGAAGCAGGTATAGAGGGTGCTGTAGAGGTCAGCCTGAGCAGCCAAGTCCAGCAAGACGGTGAATTGATGCCTCAAAAAGGTCAGATCACCTGACAGAGTATAAAATTTCTCCCACAATCAGGCTGAACTCCTAGGATAAACCAGAGACAGGGGATTTAATTTCAAATGCAAATTTCAGTCACTATTAAGCTCAAGGAAAAGAAAGAAAGAAAGAAAGAAAGAAAGAAAGAAAGAAAGAAAGAAAGAAAGAAAGAAAGAAAGAAAGAAAGGAAGGAAGGAAGGAAGGAAAGAAAGAAAAGAAAGAAAAGAAGGAAGGAAAATGGGTGAATGGATGGATGAAGGGAGAGGGAGGGGTGTATGGTAGGGGAGCAACCTATGACAAAGATGGGACTTTTTCAAAACCAAAAGAAAAATTCAGGGTCAGCAAGATAGCTCATCAGATAAAGTGTCTGCCACCAAGTCTGATGTCTTGAATTCAATTCAAACCCCAGGACCCATGTATTACAAAGAACAAACCAACAAGCCATCCTTTGTGTCCTTTCACCTCATTACACGTGCTGTCGTACGTGCATGATTGTGTGTGATACATACATCCACTCACGCACATACAATATATAAATAATGCTTAAATAAGAAACACAACATTTTGTAATTGCTAAAACCATTAATTGCTTTAGGTTTTAAAAGAAACCAGTAAGCTCGTAGTGAAGTCGTGAAAATCTCTGCTTTCTGCAAGCTTTCTTTGAAACACTAGAATTCAAGTTGTTCTGGCTGCAAGATGCCAGAATCTGCTTGTGTTAGCCTGAGACACTTTTGACAGTGGAAAAGGCCCTGTTCATAGCCTTGCTAAGACAGCAGTTAATGAGGTATGGCTGTGCCAAACTCAGACGTGTCTGACCTCTTATTCGAACAGCAGAATGCAAATACTTCTTCCTAGGGTCGGGGCAGTCACCCGAGGGCACACATATGTGATACTCATGGTTGTGCAATGACTGATGAGTGATTTTATTTTTTTTTTTTTGACTTTACAATGGCTACAAAGAAATAAGCATTGGGCGGAAACCACGCTTGACATGTAGAGCTCTGGTTTTCCTTTCTAGGTTAGTGAGAGGAGCCTCTCTTGTTATGCTAAGCAGCACTGAGCCCAGTTCCCTTTTACCAGGGCAGCCAAATGATCCACTTCACTGTGTTGCCAAGTTGCTAAGTTTGGCAGTAGATGCTTGAGAGCTGGAACCCCAACTCCTCCCAGAACAAAGGATCTTCCCCTGCATGTCATGGAAGCCAGAGTCTGCACTTACCTTTCCTGGTAGTGATTAATTGGGGCCACGGTCACTTCCTCTGCTGGAAGAGTGTTTTAGAGAGTCAGATAAAATAGGGTGACTGGGGCCATAGCCTTATCCCACCATATATAATGCCAGTTTCCAACTGGAAGCTCATTGGTGTGTGAAGAACTGGAGCTCCCAAACATAGTTATAAGGGGCAATACCTAGTTTTCCATAGTCAGCTGACTGAGCTGATGAGGTCGATTTTGATGAGGTCGTCGATGGGAAGAAGGAGCCTCTGAGCGTGCCTGCCAGGGATGTCTTTATTAGAAGTCCCACCTGGAAAGTAGGCGGCACCATCACATCGGCTGGGGCCCTGGGTTGTAATAAAATAAATAAAATCATAGTTTATTATTACCGTGAGGAGGGAGATAAGCAGCAATCATCTCTCTCTGCCTCCTGACTGTGGACCATGTGAGCTGCCTCACGTTCCCGCCACCATGATCCCATCACAATGGATTGTGCCCACAAACTGGGAGCTCAAACACCTTCCTCCCTTACATGGCTTTTGTCTGTATTTCTTCCAGCACAGCACGAAGTAATAAACTGGTGACATAATAAATAATCAAAGCTTTGGGGCAGAAGAGATTGCTCCTTCGTAAATTATAATGTTCTAACGTTCTAGGTTTGATCCTAGCACTGAAAGAGAGAAGTGAGGAGGGGGGCTAAAGAACCTACAATAATGCACACACACACACACACACACACACACACACATATACACCACACACCACACACACACACATACACACACACACCACCACTATCACCACACACACACCACACACATGCACACACCACACATATACACACACACACAAACATACACACCACCACACACCACACACACACACACGTACACACACACACGACCACCATCACCACACATGCACACACACATGCACACACACATGCACACACACACCACACACACACATCACACACATACACACACATACACACAAACATACACACCACCACACACCACACACACACACACACACACCACACACAAACACACACAAACATACATACCACCACCACACACACATACACACACGCACACACATGCACACACACAGATACACACACATACACCACATACACACACGCACACACACATGCACACACACAGATACACACACATACACCACACACACACACACACACACACACACACACACACAGAGCACTTTAATTTTTACTCTACAAAGACTTGCTTTTTAAAAGATGCCAAAAAGACAAACTACAGAGCAGAAGATGAATGATGGATATCTATAGTATATTTTTATAATTCTCAAAATGGAACAATCCAAAATAAAACAGACAAGTAGAAAGTGGATAAAAACCATGAAGAGACACTTCAGCAAAGAAGATGCACAGATGCCCAGTGAGACATGAGCAGACGAGATATCATTAGTATGGGGTACACTGAACACTCAGGGCACTACTGTACCCCTAGTACAGTGACCAAAGTAAAACACAGTGTTGGCACCCAACAGCTTCCAGGGGAAGAGGAGCTGGATCACGCTCCTGCACAGCTAGTGAACCAGCCACCGAAAAGTGTTTAGAAATGGGGTGGGGAGGTGTGTGGGAGTGTGGGAGGTGTATATGTGTGTATGTGTGTGGTGTGGTGTGTGTGTGTGTGTGTGTGTGTGTGTGGTACATGTGTGTGTATGTGTGGTGTGGTGTGTGTGTGTGGTGTGGTATGTGTGTGTGGTGTGTGTGTATGTGTGTGGTGTATGGGTGTGCTGTGTGTGATTGTGTGTGTGGTGTATGTGTGTGGTGTGTATGTGTGTGTATGTGTGTGGTGTGTGTGTATGTGTGGTGTGTGTGTGTGGCGTATGTGTTTGGCGTATGTGTGTGGTGTGTATGTATGTGTATATATGTGTGTGTATATGTGTGTATGTGTGTGTGTGGTATGGTGTGTGTGTATGTGTGTGTGATGTGTGTGTGTATGTGTGTGTGTGATGTGTGTGTGTATGTGTGTGTGTGATGTGTGTGGTGTGTGTGGTGTGTGGTGTGTGTGGTGTGTGGTGTGTGTGTGTGGTGTGGTGTGTGTGTATGTGTGTATATGTGTGTATATGTGTGGTGTGTGTGTATGTGTATGTGTGTGTGGTGTGTTTGGTGTGTGTGTGGGATGTATATGTATGTGTGTATATGTATGTATGTATGTATGTATGTGTGTGTATGTGTGTGTGTGTGTGTGGTGTGCCTGGTGTGTGTGTGGTGTGTGTGTGGTGTATGGTGTGTGTGGTGTGTGTATGTGGTGTGTGGTAGTGTGTATGTGTGTGTATGTGTGTGTGTGTGTGGTGTGTGCATGTATGTGTGTGTGGTGTGTGAGTGTGTGTGCATGTATGTGTGTGTGGTGTGTGAGTGTGTGTGTGTGTGTGTGTGTGTGTGTGTGTGTGGTGTGCATTCGATCAACTACTGGTCTTCAAGGCATTATCTCAGAGAAATGCTTGGGTCCATATGGAGACTTGTATATAACTTTCATGGCAGATTTATCCATAATAAATATGCCAAGTGGAAACGGCTCAGACGTCTTTCAGTGGGCGAATGATTAAACTGCAGTGCTTCATACCATAGGATACTTCTCAGTACATCACCTATGTGCACAACCTCTTGATGTCCCGGGAATCATGATGAGTGAGAAAAGCCAATACAACATGACACACTGTTGGATTCCGCGCGTGTAAAATTCTTGAAAAGACAGAATTATAAAAACAGACACAAGGTTAGAGTTTTCCAGATGGTGAAGGAGGGGTGCATGCAGGAAGTAGACCAGTTCCCCAAAGCAGTGTGCAGTGCTGGGCACTGGCAAGAATGGGCTGTGTCTTGACCATTAGTGGTGACATCCTGTTATCAGTGCTGTGTGTCAACAGAATGACACTGGGATATTCTGGGTGGGCACAGAGACTCCCGAATACGTTTTACAATAGTATGTGAATCTCCACTTATTTCATAATAAGCAAAAAGCCACAAATGTTGCAATCTCACTTATATGATGTCACAGTTGTGGTTTTCTTTACTGAATTTCATAATTCTTTGTTAAGAAGAGACTAATGTCAGCACTTCCAGGTAAGCAGTGGCAAAGAGCAAGGGACACATCAGAGATCATGTAGCCAGTAATATGCACTGTCCTTTGTTTAATCAATGTACAACATTTAAGGGAAGTTTAATCCTTATTAAGCAAACATTTGTGCATACACTGCCTTCTCTTTATCTTTCTGTTCCTTTAACATTTGTTGAATTTAAGCAGTTCTGCCTGGTTAGCTTTAGCTCCTGGGGTTATCTCCTGCACCTTCTTAAGATCAGCCAACTCCTGATCATATTTTTATCCTTGCCATCCTGTGCTTTTCCATATAGTACTTTTGTATTTGATGGCATATCCATTTCAGGCCCTTCTAAACAGTAATCTCGTTGCCAATTTGTCATCTTCGATTTACAAGCCCCAATATGCAGCACACAACTTAAGGCTGTATGTTGTAGTCTGGATGTCCCTGCTTTCTAATTAACAGCCTTTGAACTAGCCACGTACCTTAAAACCTTCTCATCTTCTTAATAGCTATCTCCCGGTTCTGAGACTTGAAAAACGGTGTTTCCAATATTTTTAAGTCTTCAGCTACTAATAAAGCTTTATCTACATTCTTTAAATCTATATCTGCGTCTTCTGGGAAATCTTACTGGCTCTCACCACAGTGTCTTTGGGGGCTGTTCCTCAGTCATCGCCTTCTTTCAATTCTCCATCATCTGCAGTAACACAGTTTGGCAGGTTTTTCACCATTCATGCCTCCATTTTCAAGCATGCTTGCCATATCTAGTTCTTTAATTCTTAACCATATATCACATTTTCCATTCAAATTAGGATAAAGAACTGAGAACCTGTCTTGGTTAGGGTTTTCCTGCTGTAAACAGACACCATGACTAAGACAACTCTTATAAAAAAAGAATAAACAAACAATATATAACTGGGACTGGCTTACAGCTTCAGCGGTTCAGTTTATTATCATCAAGGTGGGAGCATGGCAGCATCCAGACAGACGTGGAGGTGGAGAAGCCGAGAGTTCCACATCTTATTCCTAAGGTAGCTAGGAGAATGACTTCCAGGCAGCTAGGACAAGGGTCTTAAAGCTCACACCCACAGTGACATACTTCCTTCAACAAGGTCACACCTACTCCAACAAGGCCACACTCCCTGGGCCAAGCATAGTCAAACCACCACAGAACCGTGTGTTCTGTGGCCTGCATTTGCCACCCTCAGCAAATCCTCCCAATCACACTTAGACAAAAAATTTTTACCTTCAAATTTGTCAGCACAAATGTTTTCTCCACCTGTCTCATTCTGATTTGAGAAGTCTCCACCCTGAATTATAAATTCCTTAATAATTCGATGGGAAGATCATCCCTCAAAGCAGAAACATTTCCCAGTTTGGATCCAATGTCTTTCTCTCTAGTATGCAACGCACAAAATTTTTCTTCGGTTTTGGGAACAATATCTGCAAACAATTCGGCCAACTCACTCTACACCCATGTCCACGTCAAAGTAGACCTGCAGGTTCTTGGGGTTGGAGGACTTGGCTGCTAAGGGAGGTGAGGAGGGTGTGACATCTTCACTGCTGGTGCTGGGAAGCAGGGTGTTGGTACCTTTGTGTGAAAGGGGCCCAGTCATGTTAAATTGTCATGGCTTGGAATTGTTTGGAAGGAAACCCTGAGGAATTTACTAGTTCAGTCTGGTCTCTGGGCATGGCATGTCTGTGAGAGATTTGCATTGTGAGCTCCACTGTTCCTCAGACAGATGGTTTAAAAAAAATCTAGGTACATAAAAGAAAAAGAAAAAGAAAAAGAAAGAGAAAAAGAAAACCTAGTTAGGCATGAACATGCAAGCAGAATTCCTCCATGGTTCCTGCCTCTAGTTCCTGCCTTGAGGTCCTGCCCTGACTTCCATCAATGATGGATTGTGACTGAAGAGCTGTGAGATGGTTAAACCCTTTCATCTCCACTTTGCTTCTGGTCAGAGTATTAGAAATGAACCTAAACACACTGGACATGCTGTGAAAAGTCAAACCTTAGGGATAACCAGATCTGGCTTCTATTTGCCTGGTGTAGGGGAGGCATTTGGAGACTTCTCAGATCTAGAATCAACAACTCCAATAAAGCATCCCCAGGGATATGGGCATCTTCTGCTTCACCAGAGCAAACCTTCAACAGATGAAAGCAGGACTGAGCCAGGATACAGACGCATACTCATACGGAAGAATAGAGCGGAGATAAGGTTACATTCTTACCCTGAAGCTTTAATCAAACTCTTCCCAACTTTTAGGTTTTACACCTATGAAGTTGAAATTTACAAAGGACTGTGCTTTTTTATAAGTTTTAAGGAAAGCCATGACAAGGCATGGAGCTGGTGTTCATCCTATTTTACAGATGTTCAAAAGGGAGGAAAAAGTAATTTCAATCGGGAAGAATGATAAAGGCTATGGCTTTTTTTCAATCGCTAGTGTTTGGTGGTATAGTAGTATGCTTACTCATGTACCAATTATAGGCAATTCAGCAATATCCCAGTGTAGCTGTTCTTCAACGCCAAACTCCCACTTTTGGAAATGCATGCCACAGAGATTCCCAGACAAGTCCATTAAGATATATGCATAGGTTTTATTTTTACCTCTGAAATAACTCACAGAGACTTAACTGCCAACCAAAGAGTATGTATAGACAGGACCTAGGACCCCCTACACATATGTCGTGGATGAGCAGCTTGGTCCTCATGTGGGTCCCCTAAGAGTGAGATCTGTCTGCCACTTGGACTCTCTCATCTGCCTGTGGATTCCTTTTCCCAAGCTGGGCTGCCTTGTCTGGCTTCAGTAGGAGAAGATGTGCTTAGTCCTGGTGCAACTTGATGTGCTGGGGAAGATTGATACTGGGGTATGTGGGTGTTCCCCTTCTGTGATGAGAAGGGAAGGGGAGTGTAAAGGAATGGGGATGGGCGGGTGGAACTGGGAGGAGAGGACGGAGAGGGCTATGATTGGGATGTAAAGTGAATGAATAGATAGATAGATAGATAGATAGATAGATAGATAGATAGATAGATAGATAAATAAATAAATAAATAAATAAATGGGAGGAAAAAAGAGAGATAATTCTAAAATCCAAAATCAAAAAGTCAATCAACAAACGTTGAAAAGAGGAGTGGCTTGCAGGCTGACGTCAGAAAATGGTCAAGACTGTTAAGTTTAAAGAAGAAGAGCTCTTCCTTTTGTGTGTGTGCTCTTCCTTTGTTCATGTCAAATGGTAGCACGGGATGATAATACCTACTGAGAAGTAACAGATCACTTCTACAATTGTCTCAGAAGGATTTGTGATCGGCTTGCACATCATGAGTAATTCATCTTTGCGTGTTCAAAACATCTTGAAGGCAGAGTCACGGTTGTAATCAGAAATAAGAATGTGCATATGACTGATCATGATACAAGGCCCACTGATCTCCCACGGGGGCAGTAACACAATGCTTGAGAGACGAGGCTTTCCTTCTTAAATAAGATGACGACTTTTTTGATAGTATTTTTAGTCAAGATAAGCCAAGTCCAGAGTTCACCTACTTGCAACAAAAATACAGCAATAGTAACAATCAAGACATTTTAGCTTCTGTAATTCTGTCATCAACTAAGTAATTCATTCTTTAAACATTTTTATTTGTTTTTTAGCATTTCATACTTGTAAACAATTAATTTTGATTATATTCAAGAATACCTCCCAATGCCTTCCAGATCCTGCCATATCCCCTCCCACTTTTGTGTCTTTTATTTTTCATACATGACCAAGTCATTCACTTTAATACATTGAAATCGCATTGTTGAAAAGGAGAGATCTTGTCCCTTGAGGAATTGTTGGGAACACCACAAAGGTACACTCACAAAGCAGGCTGTTTTTTCAGTTCTCTCTCGAGCTTCTCTCCTCTTAGGCCTTGTCTGTCCCCTACACTGGGTGTTCCAGTTGACCTGCTGTTTAAGCCAGCACTTAGGACACAGGGATGACTGTGGGGTTTTATAAAAAAACGCCCCCCAAAGAATAAGGTGCAATGGCTATGAGATTCCCCTGTGGAAGTGCCAGCCAAGAGCAAATGTGTACAGGAAGTTCTAAAGCCCCTCTGGCCCTTCACTTCCTCTGTGGCCATGTGAGAAAGGCATGGTTATGGAAGGAAGTCTGAAGGGAGCACAGTCAGAGGTCTGAAGCAGTGTGCTATGATCCAACACCACCTGCTGGACTTCCTCACTGAAGCCTCCTACCTGCTAAAGTGAATCACTCTCACGCCGTGTCCCCTACAGGAAGTGACTATTGGAGGACTGGAACAGTCAAGCAGATGTTTGAGGACAGCAACTCCCCAAACTCCTAACGTCAAATAACACGATACGGGAGGACGATACGCCAAGGGCTGCCAAGTGTTGTTTGGTTCTGTCTGAGGGGCAGCCCGGAGAGCAGAACAGGCAGAAGAGATGCTGAAGGAGCAATCGTCGGGGGTGGAGAAGCAGCAACTACCAGTTAGGCAGACTCACAAGGGAGAGCCTTGTGGCTATGGACCAAATTTCAATGACTCCAGAGAAGAGCTCTGTGCTGTAGGTCATCATGAACTATCTAACGCCATATACTAGGAAAGAAAGGGCCGTTGTAAACAGTAACCAAGCTCAGAAAGCAGGAAGCCAATTTACACTACCCATGGGCCTGCCTGGCCTCCAGAGCTCTACCCCTGCAGGGTTCACCCCACCCTGCTGTTTCACCAATTAGGGTTTTCTTTTAGTCCTTAAAGGAGAAATTAGGGGAAGCCTCAATGTTGAAGGAATCCAGGACTCCGTTAAAGTGACTTCCATTAATCCATGGAAGTGCAACTGTTTGAACACTGAACTCAGCCAGAACGTGACAAGATAGCTGTGATGCTGCATGCAGTGTTTCATCAGGGTGACACAAGCTAGAGTCATGTGAGAAGAGGGACCATCAACTGGGAAAAACACCTCCATTGGGTTGTCCTGTAGGCAAGTATTTTCTGATTAATGACTGATATGGGAAGGTCCAGCCCACCTTGGGTCCTGGGTTGTGTAAGAAAACAAACTGAGCAATTCCTGGATGGCAAATCAGCAATACTGAGCGTCCTTGGATGGTCTCTGCTTCAGTTTTACCTCCAGGCTCTTCCTTGGGCTCTCATCCTGATTTCCCGCTATGATGGACTGTAAGCTCTAGGATAAAATAAATCTTTCTGCACAGGCAACCAATATGGTTACTGTTTACAATGGCCTGTTCTTTCCTAAAGTATATGGTGTTAGATAGTACGTGATAGTTGCCTTGGTCACAGCAGTAGCCCACTCTCGGGTACTAAGTTATATCCTGGTTTGCTTCCCTGTTGCTCTATGGTAAACCACCAACCAGTAGCCAAGCACTTGGCGTGGAAAGATTTATTTTATCATATAGCTTACAGTCCATCATAGCAGGAAATTGGGACAAGAACCCAAGGTAGGGCCTGGATATAAAACTGAAGCAGAGACCATTGAAGAATGTTAACTATTTTTTGCTTTGGGAGGGATTATGGAAGTTATCTGGGATTTGGGGCTGGAAAAGCCATTGCATTCTCAGAGATCAGTGCACTGTAAGGGAATCCTGGAAGACAGGAACGTTGAGAGAGGTGTAGATGATGAAGCCCTCCCTGGCTTGTAAAGTTTCAGACAAAAAGTAAAGACTCTATCAGGGTCATTCATGTGATATATTTGAAGAATAAAAAGTCTGGGGTCAGGAGCGAACCCAGGCAAAGACAACCCTGACTCAGGACCACATGGCCTGGAGGCAGGAGTGAGCCTGTAACAAGATGACACCTGGGGTTGTGTAGTGCAGGCTAGCCTGGGGCAAGCCCAAGATAAGACTACCCCTACCTGGGGCTGGGGCTGGGGCTGGGACTGTAGCTATGGCTGGCCCTGGGGCTAGGGCTGAGGCTGAGGCTGGGACTGGGGCTGGGGCTGGAGCTGGGGCTGCAGCCTGGATGAGAACAAGCCTGAGACGGATCACCAGCCTGTGTTGTGGAGCTCTGACAGGGAGCTAGCTAGCCTGAGATGAACACCAGTCTGGCACCACTCAGGCCCAAACAGACCGTGCCCAAGACGAACTCTGCCCGGTGCCACACTGCACAGGTAGGGCATAGCATACCTGAGATGGCCTCTGACACCAAGAGACCCCAGGTGCCACTAAGAGGAGCAAGTAATGAGCACAATGAAGTGAGGCAGAACTGGAGACTCAAGGACAGTGAAAAATACCCTGATGTGAGAAGATGGTGATGCAGCCTAAGAGCACTGTGAGGTCCTAGCCTGTGCTGCCACTGAGGGCCATGTCTGACTCTGTGGCCCTGCAGCAGCAGGGACCTGTTACCACCAAAGGCCAAGTGGACCTCCCTGGTCTGGGGTGTCACCCAGGGCCATATTGATGTCTGAGGGCTGTGCAGAACTGGCCCCATCCCTCAACTGAGTATAATGGGAGAGCTGCCCCTGAGGACAGGACAGCAGGGGAGCTGGCCACACCCAGCTGTATTACTAGAGAGAGGGTGTCCAGCACATCACCCTGGAAGCACAGTGGAGCTGATCCTGGTTGTGGGAGCTGCGTGTTATTCACCCTGTCAGCATGGGAGGGCCAGCCCCCACTACTTGTCTGCTGTATGGTGACATGGGAGAGGGAAAGATGTGCTCCCCTCACCCCTTTTCACCTATGGAAGGCAGGAGAGCTGGCCCCAAGGCTATGAGACTGGGAGAGCTGGCCCTGCCCCTCACCCGTTCTAGCACTCAGGAAAGCAGGCCCTACACCTAGCCCGGGGAAGCATAGTAGAGTTGGCCCTGATGACATGGGATCGAATAGCCCTAGATCCAAGGACATGACAGCAGGAGGGCTGGCTCTGCCCATTGCTGGTTGCGACATTGGATGACTGAGCTGGAGCAGGGCTTGCCCTGTTGGTGTGGGTATGGGAAAGCTGGCAGGCTGACCAGCTCAGACACCTCTCAGGCCCAGAGGCAGGGCTTTGAGCTAGTCATCCCAACATTTACCCCATCAACGAACTTTTGGAGTGAGTGAAGAGGCCAGGCCTACAGATCTAAAACTACAGCATCTCCCTGACACAAGGCAACAACAGGATATCCAAGAGGAGTTCCCAAGAAGTTCCAATATTGATGGTGTAGCAGAAGCCGGAGGCCTCAAACCAGAACTTATTGCAATGAATATTTGCAAGCAGAATAATGGTATACTTTGGGACATACTGTGACACACTAGAGCTTCCACAGTGAGATTCTTTTTTCTTTTGGGAAGAGGTTGCAGGGGTCAAGGGTGGGTACAAGGGAACAGGGATATGGGTTGGTGTGCATGATGTGAAGTTCATAAAGAACCAACAAAAAGTTAAAAAAAAATCTGTGGTTTCTGGCCAGCTGAGTCTGGGAAATCAGTTGTGGTAAGGAGAGACCAGATCCACAGAGCAAAATCTTATTTTATTGCATTGATGATGGTTAGTTGGGGCTGAGACACCAGTGTAGCTAAGAAGAGACCAGCATCATTCACGTGAAATCTTTTAGTACTTCCTGAGGGTCAGCACACAGAAGTCCAGGGTCCAGGGCCAAGGCTGTATCTCCAGCTGTCTTAGTCACGTGCCACATTCTCCCACATGGTTCTACCTTTGAAGGTACTAAAGGGATCATGAGGAGAAGCTGAGGCTTGGCACCATGAGAGGCAAGGAGAGACCACTGATAAGGGCACAAATTCAGTTTCAATGGAGACCCCAGTGTATTGGGGATGCCAGGAGCATGGGATAGCCACCAGGGACAGCAACAAGGCTTGAAGTGGATCTGGCCTGAGCAACAGAGTAGCAAACCAGAACATTAACCGAATGTTGTCATTGAGCATAAAATTAAATCTAAGTATTCTGGGGACCAGCGAGATAGCCCAGCAGGTAAAAGAGCTTCCCTCTCAGGTCTGATGATCCAACTCTGATCCCTTGGGACCTACATAAAGTCTTGCTCAGTGACACACATATGTACTTCCAGCATTCCCACTGGGAGTTGGGAAGCAGAGACATGACAATCTCTGGAAGCTCACAGATTATCTAGCCTGATGGGCAAAGTACAGCAAAATTGGTAAAAGAGAGAGAGACCGCTTGAATTAACACGGGGGAAAGCAAGAACCTACTTCTGAAAGTTGACCTCTAACATCCATGCAGAGTAATAACTGCACACTTACATGCTTAACAAACAAGTAGGTCAGGTGAAGTGAAAACTTCTAGTTTCTTTGGAAAGTCAGTTATGTCAAATGATGTTTGTTGTGGATAGCCTAGCTGCTGTTTGTATTTTGATGCTAATTCTGCTTCCCCAAGAGGGGCTGACTGGGACTAGGAGTGAATCCTGTACTCAGAGGACTTCCTGTGAACCTTCCCCTAATGAATAAAGATTTCTAGAAACCAATCACTGGGTGAAGAGTAGGTGGGACTTCTGGGTTGGTCAGAGAGGAGAAGAGAAGAGGCCAGAAAAGGGGACTTGCTTTTGGACACAGGGAGAGCTTGGAGGACAAAATGTAGTCAGCAAGAGGCCCCAGTTTAGATGGTGGATCTGCCAGGATGCACCACCAGCGGAGTTATATCTAGAATAGCTTACAAAATTAGGATGCTAGTTGCTGCACCCAGAGATTGATTCTAGACTAAGTTTGTGTGGTGTTTTTCTTCACTGAATTCCAGAGAAAGGTATGGTGGCAGGGCAACCAAGCCAGCCTCTGGAATTTGGAAGCATGGGGTTGGCATGGCAGTGACCTGCCATGGATACTTGGAGGCCATGGAGGCCTCGAGACCACCAAGGCCAGAGAGTAGCTGGCTTTATCGTGAGATGGTGCATTTTTATTATTTCACGCTACAGATGTTTTGCTGGGGCACACAGGTGAAAGGATGTCTTGCTAAAGCAGACACAGGAAGGAATGTTTTCCTGAAGCAGACACAGGGGAAAGGATGTTTTGCTATAGCAAACATATGAAAGGACACACAATGAAGGAGTATAAATATGACCTCACAGACAGTGGGAGATGAACAGAGCATTGGTTTGGTTTGCTCCGCCTCACTATTCTTCACCAACAACACACATGTATTGATTGGTTCGCCTTACATAGTGTGGTTGGGCTCAGCTTGTGGTAAAGCAGTCATTGAGAGAAACTGCTCGTGAAGTTCCTGTGGCGGCTTGCTGCCTCAGGAGCCTTGGACCAGTTTGCAAGACTTGGGGTTTCTTCAGGTTTGAGCTACAGCTGCTGGTCCCGTGCCTGGTGTCTGCCGAGACTGGACTGCAGCTGCTGGTTTGTGTGTGGCATTTGCCTGCTGACTACAATTCATATTTGCAGCTGCTGATTCATATTTGGTGTTTGCTATGGGATGAAATGACAAAGAAGATCAAGCTTGTCCCCAAAGAACTATTGCTGAACAGGTCCACTTCCCCCATATCCTAATAACTTTTCTCTTCCACTACCTGTGGTGGGTGGTGGGCAAGAAGAGAGGTTGAATCCTTATTAAAGTGGGTTGAAAAACTTATGCCTACAGTCAAGTACTCTTAAGTATGCACAAGTCATGGATTGACTTCGGTATTCATTCAGGCTTCAAGCAAAGTAAAACAGCAGGAGCGAACAAACCCATGAGTTATACTGTTCATTTAGCTGTGAGGAAGCTCACAGATCCTATACGTAGGCATTTCAGGATAGAGCTGGATGCTGATGTGCAGAAAGCAAATCCCAATTCTGTGTTTGTAGACAAAGAAAATGAAAGGCAGTGGAGAGATTTCACACTGCCTGAGGGAATAAGTTAAACCTCCGAATACAAAGTGGCTTCCGTGGTCCCTTCAAGGTGAATTAAAGTTTCCTAATGTCGAACAGGGCAAGCCACATGCCAGGAAAAGACAGGATGTGCACAGAGGCATGGAAGGAGTCCACTTAGTTCCAAATGGTTCAGTGTGTTCCAAGTTCAGGCTATGACAGAAAAGAGCAGGCTGGAAAGGAGGCAGATAGTGAGTATGCAGGAGCACAGGCATAGTGCATAGTGTGTGTGTGTGTGTGTGTGTGTGTGTGTGTGTGCATTTGCCTGCCTGTGTGTGTGTTTGTGTGTGTGTTTTTTTGGTCTGTATATGTGTGTGTTCTTGTATGAGAGTGTATGTGTACTTGTGAGTACACATGCATACATTTGTGTGTGTATCTGTGGGTGCTTGTGTATGTGTGACAGAGTATGTGTGTATATGTATATATGCACGTGCACACATGCATGGATGCTTGTGTGTGAGGGTGCATGTGTTCTTGTGAGATTATCTAAATGGAGGTAGACAATTAGGACCAGGAATTTCCTTGTGTTTCAGCGATTAGGCCAGTTAACATGAGAAGCATAGCCTGGTAGAGAAGATCAGGAAAAGTCAGTTATGAAGCTAGCATGATTTCTAACCCAAAGACAATAGCTCATGAGTGCTATAGGATAAAGCAACAAAAGTCCAGAGCTGAGAGTCTTGGTTCCTAGCCTGCTATATTGGACGGTTGTGAAAACTTTAAAAGTGTGGACATAGCAGGACATCTTCAGAGCTCCGGGGATGTGTCCGTGAAGGGGACTGTTAGATCCCAGTTGTTTCCTCTCTCTTTCCCTAGCCTTGAGGTCAGTGGTTCTGGTCTACCTCAAATTCCCACCTTGATAAAGGTGTCCTACACAGACATAAAAGCAATGAAAATCTTGTAGTCGTGGATGAGTCCAACAAGACCAAAAGCCAAAGTAATGCTTCCTCTCTACGTGTTGATTACCTTAAATATTTGTAATGGTGGCAATAAAGTGACAGGGAGTACCCCCAAACCACTCACCTCTTCAGTGGGGTGAACATATGTGTGGATTCTACCTCTGGTAAAGAACCAGTGAAGGCCTACACTAAGGTGTTTGAGAACAGTAAAAAGAAGGAAAGGGACATCATGGTCATTTTAAATTACACACTGGTCTTTCAAGATACGCCCAGTTAGGAATGCTCTTAGAACTGCCAACCAACTCCAGGCTCATGTCTGTTTTTCTTGCCCACAAGCTGAAGTGTTACTTTCTTAGAGTCTGTATAATGGGCAGACCTCAGGGACTCTTCATTGAGCCTGACACCTACTCCCTCACACTGTATGCTAATGATTTCCCCCTTTCTCTTGAAAACCAATCTTTTTGGCTACAGGGATGATGGGCTATAGCAATATGCTACTTGCTTATTATACATCAGGAACTACACAGCCCCATTGATTTATTTTGAAGTTTTTGAGACAGGGTTTCACACTCTTTCCCAGGCCAACCTGGAACCAACCTGAAGTGAGAGAGAAAAGGAAGGTGTCGGGTAGATGCTGCTTCCTTCGGTGGCCACCATCCCATGGTCAGGAATTCACTGTCCAGGCCGTGAGATGAAATGGCCAGTGTCAATGGGTCACAGAAAAGAGAGTGTGCTCTCACACGGATGTCAGGACTTCACCGAGCAGTGACTTGAGTCTTCTGAGAGCTTGTAGTATTAGAGTGAACGTGTTGGGAAAAAACTCTCCCTGATGATTTCGTTCCACTATGTGGTTTGATCCCCTCTGTGCTACCTCTGATGTCAGCAGAACTGGTGCTTTGATCATGTCTTACAGAAATAGTTACAGTGAATGGTTCAAGTCCAAAACTATAATTCAGAACCATGCTTTACATCCCTGTCCTATGACTATAAGACAAGCACTGCTCTGAGTCCCTCTTCATCAACCCTGGCTTCTGCTAGGCTACCCCTCTTGTTAGTTAGCCTGAAAGCATGGTTCTTTGTCTCTATAATTCCCCTTCTGAGCCTCTGTCTCCAATATCAAGCACATATCCCACCTGCCCTCTTAAGTACTTCAAGTGTGCAGCTTTGTGACTCGAATTATCTCATAGGGCTATACCCCTGCACACACCACCTTAATTATTTAGTGAATTTAAGGTAAAAAAAAAAACAAAACACACACACACACACACACACACACACACACACACACACAATCTGGCCTTCAGAGCCTGCCATTTCTTTTCTTCACAAAACAAGTGGGAATAGTTGTTTTGTAATAGTCACAAGGCTAAACTGCCTGTGCCCATTTGTCTTCTCTGTTCCCCACTGGCTGAGTGCCCACTTTGTCCCCTCTGGGTGCTGTGAGAAAGGCCTGAAAGAAGCACTCTAAGAGGCAGAAGGGTCTCTTTGTTAAGGTCTCCAGTCCATAGTAAGTTGGTTCTACACCTGTGTGCCTGAGCCAGGGCTGAACTACACACTAGAAGGTGTGGTGGAGGACAACTGCTTAACTTCATGGGGGCTAGAAAGTGGAGACAGGCAGGGGACAGAAGCTGAGTATACAGTGTGGCCTGCTTTCCTGCCCTTCCCCAATGACCTAATTCCTTCCTCTGCCCCCTATTTTGTACCACCTCCCAACAGTGTCATGGCACTACAAGTTCATTAAAGAGTGACACCTGTTAGGGACATGTTGACCCCTGAACCAAAACCTTTGATGTTTCTACACTTTCCATAGAAGAAAAACTGTGCCTCAAAGGTTAATATGCTTTGAACTTTATCCAGTGATTCCAGTGTATGACATGCCTCACTGACCCAACATATACCCCCAAGTCCCTTCTCTTTCCTTCCTTTATGAAGATTGAAAAATCTACACACTCACTCTCATAGTCTTTCTTGAGACTCTACATTTCAGGAAATATTTTAACAATCTTTTTATAAAGAACAGAAGCAACTTGACATCTTTCTCCCTATCTTTGCCAAATATGTGATGTCAGGGACCATGCAGCCCTCTTTTGTCTGTGAAGCAAAAAGCATAACAGCAGGTCACCATCACTAAACCCCATGACCAGTCATGGACTGTTTGCTTCCAATCTTACTGGGGGAAAATACCCTCATTTATTTAAGCTTTCTAGTTTGTTTAAAAACAAAACAGAACAAAAAACACTATCGGTTTCATATACTCTTACCCTAAAGGTAGGTAGAAAGAAAGGAAGAGAGAAAACAAAAAACTACTATGCTGCAAAATTAGTCAGTGAATATTATTGATTATTGAAATAATTTTGCACAAGTTTAAGTCTTTCTTTTCTATTGCTGAGATATGATACCATGACCAAGGCAACTTACCAAAGAAAGAGTTGATTTCAGGCTTACAGTTTCAAAAGGGTAGATTCCAAGACCATCATGGAGGAAGCATGGCAGCAGGAAAGCAGGAATGGCACTGGAGTATAAGCTGAGAGCTCACATCTTGAGATAGAACCATAAAACAGAAGCCTCTGAGTACCATCCCCAGTAACATAATAACTTCAACAAGGCTACACCTCCTAATCCTTCCCAAGCAGTTCCACCAACTGGGGACCAAATATTCAAACATATGAGCCTCTCGTCCATCTTATTCAGACCACCACACTCAACATAGAATTTCATAGGACGGGAACAAACTAATTATACATGCACACCCTGCTCACATTTGACATAATACAACAATTATACAATTATGTGAACCAGGTATGAGCAATCATGAAGTGCCTAACACTATGAAGCATGTTTGCTAAGAACTTAACTGGAGTCCAATCGACTCCCTAGAGTCAATTATCAAAATACTACATGATCAGAAACTAGTTAAGTACTAATGTATGGTACCAAGAGGGAAATCCAGAGTTGGGAAGTTCTACAGGACAGAGAACAATCCAAGAGACACCAATCAGTACAACACAAATCTACAATTAGATCATCTTACCAGCGCTGATGGTGTAGCTCTGTGGTGGAACACATGCTTAGCTTAATTAAGGCCCCAAGTCTGATCCCCTGTGCTTCAAATAACAAATGAAACAACACAACAAATACAAAACCAAACAAAGTAAATAAAAACAAAATCTTGGCGTTGCTGAAATAGCTTGCCTCCAAGTACCACACTTGGACTTTGATCCCTGTGATCTAACATGGTGAAACCAGAGAACTGACACCCCAAGTTGGCTCCTCTGACCACCACACCATACACATATACAATACTAGATGAATGAAAATTACATTTTTCAAAAATCTTACCAGAACAATACAGAAAATTGAAACATCTTGTGTTGATGAAGGGTGTTATATGGAAATTTCCTCTGACGTTAATACCTTCCATCTTGAAAAGAAACATTGAAAAGGGGGATGTAAAAAGGACATGAAACAACAGGATATTTTAGGATAGGATGTTTACAAAGAGGCAATGCAATAGGACAGCCTAAAGGGAGGTGAAACAATCTGTTCTGCTGGGAAGCTGGTTAAGATAGGAAACAAACATCTCCAAATAGCTCCAGGAAGTCCCTGAAACTAACCACATTCATTAGTTTCCTTCTTCCTCAAGAGAATATAAGCAACAAAGACCACTGAGGGTCATTTTCAGGTAAGTGGAGCTACAAAGAAGACTTTCAGACAAGCACAATCCCTTAGAAGAAATACAGACAAGCTGGGCTGCCTAAAAGAAGCTCAGACCAACTGCACAATCTAGAAAAGATGCTCTCTAACCTGTTGGACTGCCTGTGGGTTGTGCTCCAGATTTCCAGGTTTTGCTTAGATGGACCTTTGATGATGCAGCCATCTTTGAATAAATTTTGGTCCTATAAATAACCTCACCCTTTTACTGTAAATAACCCCAACAAAATTCATCAGTTCACCAAGTTGGACTTTGGTACTCGTTGTTCTTTGGGCTGTGGTCAGTTTTGTATCTAGGGTGAGTAGACATTTGCTCACATCTCCTCAAGCACAACAAGGGTTGCCGTTTGTAGTGGTTTGAATAAGAATGGCCCCCCATGAGCTCATATATTTGCATGCTTGGTCTCCAGTTGGAAAGATGCTTGGACAGATTAGGACAGAGGTATGTCTTGGCTGAGTAGAAATGTCTTCGCTGGAGGTGTGTCACTGAGGGTGACTTGGAGGTTTCAAAAGTCTATTCTAGGCCCAGTGTCTCTCAACCCGCCTCCCTGCCTGTGAATCAGGATGTAAAGCTCTCGGCTGCTGCTCCAGAACAATGCCTCCCATGTGTCCTGCCATGCTTCCTGCCATGATGATGCTGGACTAATCCTCTGAAACTGTAAACAAGCCCCCAATTAAGTGCTTTCTTTCCTAAGAGTTGCCACAGTCATGGTATGTCTTCACAACTCTAGAAAAGTGAACAGGACACTATTGATTTTTTTAGAGACAACAAAGACATCATGATGATCATTGAAAAACTTGGTCTCCAGGGGAATCACTTTAGCTGACAAGGACAGGCGTAACGGAAAAGTGATTCACATGGCAAACTTCACGGTAACAATGACTGTGGCTAACAATCATTAACAGATGTCCAGCTTGGTGAGTAAAAGTGAAAAGAGAAATCTGAAATGTGCACATCCTTGAAGTATCTTCCCAAACCAGTACCCAGGAAACAGACCTGAGAAAGAAACCTGCAGTCACTGCTCAATTAAGACACTGTTCTGTTACAACTAGTTGTTGCAGAAAGTTCGGTGGTACAGGGCTCATGGGACATGCCATTTTGCAAACTTCGAGGTTCAAAGTGGTGGAGAAGAAGAGGAGGAGGAGCAGGTGGAGAAGGAACAGGGGCAGGGGCAGGAGGAAGAGGAGAAGGATTTTCTTCTTTTTCTAGTTTATCCATTTTTAAAAACCCAGAAGATATTCATGAAAGTATGGGCATTTAGTAAGCTTGACATAAAACGAGACAAAAAAAAACATTATTTGTTTTCATTTACTGAACAATGTTTGAAATGCAAATTTAAATACAACATTTATAATAGCATCAGAATATTTTCCAGACCCCAGAAATAGACTTAGTGAGTGATAAACTTAATGTGACTGGTGAGTGGATAAAATGTTATGGAAACTGTCTGAATAATCCATATTTAATAATCACACAAATGTGACATATTCCTCAGCATCCATCCATATCCTAAAAGAGATTCTATGATAAATCATCTGTTTACTATGTCAAGTTAAAATTGATATGTATATTTTAAAAAGATAAAACTCATTGAAAATAACAGTAAGCTTACTTCATACTGTCCTGGATAATATTTATGTAATAGACATGTTTTTTAAAAGTGACTTCATTGCATTTGACATAATACAGACCCCTGAGAAAGATGGATTCTTCTCAAACCGACCAACCCAAACAAGCCTCCTTTTCCACCTTCCTGCATGTTAGGCCCACTTCAGGTAGTTAGCTACCTTCAAAAGAGTCCACTCATATCTGCATAGAACTGGCCAATGCTGGATTACACTCACTTGGCCAGGACCAGTCCCACAGGTGGGTCTGGTCTTCTTCCATTTGATCAGCTTGCTTCCTGATTGGGTTGAGAAAACCTGTGATATTCTTCCACTTTGGTTAGCAAAACTGGTTAGAATAAGAAAGAAAGAAAGAAAGAAAGAAAGAAAGAAAGAAAGAAAGAAAGAAAGAAAGAAAGAAAGAGAGAGAGAGAGAGAGAGAGAGAGAGAGAGAGAGAGAGAGGAAGGAAGGAAGGAAGGAAGGAAGGAAGGAAGGAAGGAAGGAAGGAAGGAAGGAAAGGAGGGAGGGAGGGAAGAAGGAAAGAAAAAGAAGACCTCTAGTCTAGTGATGATTACCTGAAGGGTCTGCCAGCCCACTGCACACTCTGTCTCTGCAAGGCTGACACTGGGAAAGGAGCTGCCACAGGAGTGAGGTTGCCCATCTCAGTTCTCCTTGCTCCTTACTAGTTGTGCTAAGCTGAGTCTATTGCCTCTATAAGCCCTTACTCTGGCATTGTCAAGAGATCCAGACACAGAGACATCTGACCCTTACCCAAGACTTCATATTGAGACGAATGGCAGAACATCTTGCTTGAAGGCTTCGGGGGCATACCTTGTAGCTGTCATCATAAAGAGGGTTGGCAGAACTCCTCACCTCTCAACAGAATCCAACTCCAACTACAGTCTCATTCAAAGAAAAAATAATTTAAGGTCTGGGAGCTGGCTCGGTGGGAAGGTATACTTACTCTATGAGCACCTGAACCTGGGTTCAAATCTCTAGCAGCCACATAGAAAAGTCAAGAATGACCTCATGTGCCTGTAACCTCAGCTTTGCAAGGGCAAAGCAAGATGGATTCTGAGACTTCAGCCCAGCTGAAATGATGAGTTTCCACCTCAGTGAGAGACCCTGTCTCAAGGCAATAATGAGGGGAGGGATAGAAGAGATACCAGCATCCTCCTGCTTTCCACATACATATGAGAACACACAAACACACACACTTACAACATACATGGAAATGAAGAGACTTAGGGATTTGTGTTGATTATGACTATAGATGCATCCCATGTAATCTAGCCAATCTACACCTAGGATTATATATTGGAGAAATTAGAGATGCATACACATTTGCTCACAAGGTACACTCTGGGACACTACTTACCCTAGTGAAAAGCACCTTCATGTTCAATGATACAGGGCAGATAAATTATAAATGCAGTTGTTATCTACATATTCATATACATATAGATACTGTGGAAGTGTCTGGAGTGCTTACCCATGCTACCACAAAGTTTGCAAAGCTGTCCATCTCTGAACTGCTTTCTATGTGAAACACTAAAGTGTGGTCCTTGCAAAAGACTACACCATGCTTGATTAACTTGAGAGCAGGTGACCTATTGTGGAAATCAAAATACATGTTACAAAACTAGCTGTAACTGAATGTGATTAAAACATGGAATTATATGTTTGTAATCTAATACATAGTCAGCGTGTCGGCCCATGTCTGCAGTCTGTGTGACCCTGCAACGTCAGGCCTCCTCAGGAGGAGGGGCCACTAATAAACAAATAGGAGAGTGAGGAGAGCTGGTGTCATAGCCAGGAGCCAATGACCCCTGGAGCTCACCAGGAGAGCCCTGGGCAAAGGGAAGAGATCAAAGCCCTATTCCCTGCTCTGAAGTTCTCCCATTGCTCTGGGTCAACAGGCAAGGCTCCTGTCACTCCAGCCTTGACAACAGTTCCAAAGGCACACTCAGAAGAGGACCAAAGGTCTTATTCCAACAGTCACTGTCTGGCTCTTATAGGCTTCTTGACTATTTTCAGTGTTTCCACAGCCCTTCTCTGGAGAAAGGCCATTTCCCCTAGATTTCCCTTGCACTGATGCATGTTTTTCCTCCTACTGAGTACATCTCAGACTTTCCTTTCCCATCCTCTGCTTCCCAAATATCTGTTCATCTTTCTAAGCCAAAAGACGGTGGCAAGCAGACTGGTGAGGGGTTAGAGCACCTGCTGTGGGTTTAGTTAACAGCCAGGAAGAGCAGCCACAACGTGTAACACTTACTTAGCAGTTATGTGCTGTTTCCATACATCTCATCCCGTTTAATCCTGATAGCTGGTTGTGGGAAGATGGCAGGACCTTTCCTTGGAAGGAAGATGAAGACCCTAGACTTGATGACGTTAATCAAGTCTTCCAGTGTCAGTACATGGCAGGGAGTCAGTTCAAAGGCAGGCTGGTCTGTGTCACTCACTGAGCACTTTCACACTGTGACTCGCCCAAGGGGAGGTAGGGGCTGCATAGGTGAGATCATCTCTGTTCAACAAGTGAGGAAGCAGAGTCTGGTTTCGGGGAAATGGGCACAGTTGTTTGAGAATCCAGACCTCCTGGATTCTCCTAAATGTGGCTTGTCATGGCTGCCCGAGTGTGGCGTCCTCTGTGTGCTTTCTGAACCCAGTGCCAAGGAGAGACCCTGATGAAAGACAGCCAGTGAATGGAGCTTCCATTACCTAGTAGATGGCCTGTCAGGCATGTGTGGTCTTTATAGACTCAGAGGATTCTTGTGAGAGCAGCCACCAGAGAAATAAGCAATATTGTTCTTTTATAAAGGTACAAATAAGAAAAACCCACTCATGTCCTGAGGATGATGAATGGAAGTTTCCTTATTGCCTCTGTTCTTTGGAACATGTGGAGAGGAGTCCTGTAGTCTGTATGTGTGTGCGGGCAGTGAGCAGGGCGGGCAGAGGTGTTCCACAGTGTCTCATCTCCCTCCCATCATCCATAGTCTCCTACTATCCAGCCGTCTATCTCTTCATTATGCATCCTGACCTGTGCCTGTGTTGTGGACTCCAAAGGCAGACAGCCCCGGGCTTCATCTCTTGCCTCCACTCTGTACTAATGTGTTGACTTCAGTGTTTACTCAGGCTTGATTAAGTTGCAGCTAATGTTGAGGGAAAGGCATAGAGTGGAAGGTTTGTTTAGAAGAGCTGCAAGTCAGGTCATTTGCCCGAGTCCCTCTGCTTCCTGACTGAGGTCTCAGTTACTATTCAACTCAGTCCCTGAACTTAGCCAGGTCTTGTGTCCTACTTAAGGTATGACAGCAGCAAGATTCTCTTACCAAAAGCAAAGCTCCTGCAGGAAGAGCTGCATTCAGAAGCCCATTGGAGGTCTACTTTTACATACACATGGTAGGTCTTTTATATACACTTGATAGATAGTCATTGCCTTTCACCTGTGATATCATCAAAGATGGACTTTTTCATTTATTTTTTTGGGAAGTAACTTTTGTTTCATTTTCATAAATGGGTGAGTGACTGAATTAAAAATTTAACTTTTTTTTCCTATATAGGCGATCTAGACGAAGAGTAAGAAAAATTGGTTTCACACTTTCTGGAGAAATTCAAGCTTTAAATACAAGGGAATTCAACCATTTTTTTTTTGTCCATTAAGCTTTTATTATTAAAAGAAACCTACTATAACTGAGATTAAACTAAGAAATCTATATGTGGATATGAAATATTAATATATTTACAAATGTATATCCATGCATATGTATGCATGTGGATGGAGGCCAGAGGTGGACATCAATGGCTTCCTTGATCATTCTCCACCATTTTTTTTTTTTTTTGAGAAAGGATCTCTCGTTGAACCTCAAGTTTGCTGATTGAGCTAAACTGGTTGGCTAGCAAATCTCAGGATCCTCTTGCCCCACATCCCTAGTGCTAGAATTACAGGCCGAGACCACCACACCAGCATTTCGGTATGGATTCTGACCTGTCATGTCATGACCCAGGCCTGAGCTATAAGCACTGTATGAGTGGCCAACACCCCAGTCAACAATTTTTGGTATATTCAGAGTTGTGTGACCATTTTAGAACATTGTCTCCCTCTCTTTTCCTCCACAGTTCTGCGAATCGAACCCACAGGCTCTTGCTTGTGGGAAACGAATGCTCTTATTACTTAGCTACATCCTCAGTCCAAAATTAGACCATTTTCATGGCCTGTATCTTCTTCAAGTGCTTCTCTCATGTAGCTTAATGTTCACTGCATGCAGCATGGATCAGCACCTTGTTCCTTCCTACGACAAGCAGTCTCCCACTGCATAGCTGTACTACCTCTCAGCTGACAGATGTTGAGGCTCTGCACCCTTTGGCTATGGAGAATAAGGCTGATCTGGATTCTCCCAAGCACAGTTGCTATAGACATGTCTCCAGTTCCCCTGAGTACATCCCAAGGGATTAGAATAACTGAGTTTACTCAGTTAAGACAGAAGGCCCAGCAATTAAGATGCTCTTTCAGAGGACTGGAGTTTGGTTCCCAGGACCCTTGTTAGTGGCTCAGAATCACCTGTAACTCCAGTCCCAGTGGATCCAGTGCCCTCATCTGACCTTCATGGACCCCCACCCCACCCCCAGGAGCACATGCCCACAGAATTTACCAGTCTGCAATTTCCAACTAACCCCTAAGTAGTAAGTTTCTACTTCAGCAATCAATTACTTTCTGTCTCGCATCCATTAACACCAGATGAAAGCCTCCCCTTTGCTTACGTGCATTTTGATGCCAGTGACTCATGAATCGTCCTTGGTGAAAATTGGTTGGTTACAAATGTGAGAACCAATGTCTGGATTCCCAGTTCTGTTCTGTTAAGGTGTCCATAGGTCAGTGCCACAGTGTCTTGATTCACTCATTTGCTGGTCTTACGTTGTCCTCCCTTTTCAGTATTGTTTTAGCAATTTTGGTGTCATGGTCGGCTTCAGCGATCACGGTGTGACATCCAGGGATTGGGAACTTCAGTCGATGAATTACCTCCTTTGGATTGGCCTGGGTGGCATTTTCTTGACTGCTAATTGATGTAAGAGGGCCCAGCCCTCTGTGGGTGGTACAACCAGGGCATGTAGGCCTGGGAGACAGAAGCAATGTAACTGAATATGAACCTTGAAGCAAGGCAACAGATTGCAGCATTGCTTAATGGTTTTTACTTCATGCTCTTCCCCTGTGTTCCTACCTTGGTTGCCCTCAGTGACAGACGGTATCCTATAAGTCAAGTAAACTCTTTCCTTCTCGGTGTCCGGGCAGAACAGCAAGACGACAGCAACAACAACGACAGAGAAGCAGAGTAGGACATTTGGGTCCCTTAGTTTTGTTAGCACGAAGAACAACTTGTACAGCTTTGTCAAGAAGCCAGCTATGGGTCCCCACAGACTGTATAAAATCTACAGGCAGATCTAGGAAGTATTTCTACTTTATAACACTGTTTGGTCTTTTGATGTATGCACAGATGTCCCTGTCTAATTTCTTAATTCTTGTGGCATTTGTCAATAATTTTTTAAAAGCTTACAGAGTAAATATATTTCCTTTTATTAAATGTATTTGGTTTATGCCTATTTTGTGTGTTTTGTTGTTTTTGGTTTTTTTTTTTTTTTTTTTTTTTTGGTTCTTTTTTTCGGAGCTGGGGACCGAACCCAGGGCTTTGCGCTTCCTAGGTAAGCGCTCTACCACTGAGCTAAATCCCCAGCCCCTTGGTTTGGTTTTTTAAGACAAGATTTCTCTGTGTAACAAGTTCTGGCTGTCATGGAACTCTCTTTTTAAACCAGGCTGGCCTTGAGCTCACAAAGATCCACTTGCCTCTGCTTCCCAAGTGCTGGGATTAAAGATGTATGCCACCATACCCGGCTTTGTATTTTATTAACAATGCTAGAAATGGAATTGTTTTCCTCATTAAACATTTGAATTGTTCATCACAAAGGTTTTGAGTTTTTTTCTATTGTACTTTAACCTTGCCTCTTGATGAATTTGTCTATTAGACAACAACTTTTAGTTCTAACAACTTTTTAGTAAATTCCTAAGGATTTCCTCCTTATCTTCAAGATAATTTTATCTATAATGGGAATTCTTTATTTCCAATTTGCTTTCATTTTCTCACAGCTCTAATTTTTACATTTAAAATATTATTAATTTGTGTATGCATGAAATGTGCTTGTGTACACGTATGTCATAGCATGCATGTGGAGATCAGTTCCCTCCTCACACCTTTATCTGGATTCCAGGGGTTGAACTCAGGTCTCAAGACTTTGCCAGCAAACATCTTTACCTGCTGAACCTTCTTCTGGTCCCTTTATCTCTAAGTTTCAGAAAGTAAAGTCTAATGTTCATACTCTGGTTTGCTTTAAATAAAATTTAAAAGACGTACCATGCAAATTCTATCTCAATAAAACTAATTTTTTTTTCCTGAGCTGGGGACCAAACCCAGGGCCTTGTGCAATAAAACTAATTTTTAAAGATGTATTTATCTTTATTTGTGTGTGTGTGTGTGTGTGTGTGTGTGTGTGTGTGTGTGTGCCCTCAAAGAATAGAGGGAGTATCAGATTCCCTAAAGCTGGAGTTACAAACAGTTGTGATCCTTCTGACCTGGTTGCTGGGAACTGAATGTTTGTCCTCTGCAAGAGCAACAAGGACTCTTACCCACTGAGCTGTCTCTCCTGCCCCCAAAATTTGTTTCTCAGGCAATAAAACCATCTTAAAACCTTTTTCTGTGGGGCAAGGGCTATTGAAATGTTGGTTGATTTTCCTATAAGCTTTTATTCTGAATGTGTGCATGGTTGCTTTGAAGTATGGGTGGACTTATGTAGTATGGGTAATTTGCCATCCTGTTCTTAGGCATTTACACCCAGCCATGCTCTTGTTCAGGCTTTATGCAGGCTTGTCGTTGTCATAGTAGTTTCTAGTAAATGGAAGACCTGAAATTGGACACCCAGCAGTGGGTAACCGTGGCCTTCACACACCTACAAGAGAGCATCCTGGGCTACGGTTTCTCCCTTTGGCCAGGCTTGACTTTAACTGAATTGACTCGTGTTCGTTCTGAGGTCGAACTGATCTGTCGTTCTGTGGTTCATCCACAGTCCGTGACTGGGTTAGCTGGCTGAAGCAAGGCACACCACACACGTACCGTACATATCTACTTAAGTAGACACGTTCCCTCTGGTCCCAAAAGATGGTCTCTGCAAACCACACTGCAGCTACATGTTTCTTCTCTGCAGCCGCAGCTGGGCCAACACTACACATAAGGGGACAGCGTTTGACATCAGTTGCCAGTGCTTCTGTTTGGCAGATAGAAAAACTGACAAGAAGAAGAGAAAAACTGTGTCTCTCACAGAACTGGAAGGTAGAACAAGGGCAGGGCTTTCCAGGAAGCAGAAAGGACTTTCACATCTTGGCTTCTGGAAACATTTAGTTGCACACCTTCGCTGCCCTGGCAGGGACTAAAGCCAGACCGGTCTGGAAGGCCGGCGCTGGGGCAGCACTGCCCTCTAGTGGCTGCTGGCAGCCGTGCTCCAGCTCTTCCCAACCATCTTCTCAGGCAGGACACGGCTGCACTGGCAGCTTCACACCACCATAAGTACACACACACTCACACACACACACACACACACACACACACACACACACACACCTACCAATGTCAATAAACATTGTCAGAGTGTGCATTCACCATTCCAGTCTGTCTACTAGGGCGTGAAAAATGCAAGCTGAGTTCACCTATTGAAGAGGCTTGTGTCCTCCATACATAGGGTTAAAACCACTGGAACTTTTTTCCCAAACAGAATGTTTTATTGATTATTTGGAGTTTCACATAATACACCCCAACCACATTCACTTCCCAGGTCCACACCCCTACCTTTGTGACTTCTGCCAAAGGAGGAGGAGGAGGAGGAGGAGGAGGAGGAGGAGGAGGAGGAGGAGGAGGAGGAGGAGGAGGAGGAGGAGGAGGAGGAAGAGGAGAAGAAGGAGGAGAAGGAGGAAGAGAAGGAGGAGGAGAAGAAGGAGGAAGAGGAGGAGGAGAAGGAGGAAGAGAAGGATGAGGAGGAGGAAGAGGAGGAAGAGGAGGAGGAGAAGGATGGGGGGAGAATATTAAGTCCAATTTGTGTGGCCCATAGACTCACTGGATCACGGTCAGCCCTTTAAGAAAGCTGAGTCCTTCCCCACCCTTCCAGAATCTTTTTTTAAGAACTACACTGCTTCAGGATTCCTATCATAAATATTAAGAGTTCTCTTCAATGGCTGACTGTCTAGGCCGTTAACTTTTTGGAGGTGGGGGAAAGAGGCTGTCACAGAGGTCATCTATGTCTCCCATTCTCAACTGTGAGTCTGAAGCCATCAATACCTCTGCACAAGAAGCTACCTTACCTTTTAGAACCAGCAGCAGCATGAATCATGGACTTCCACATACTTCCTGGCATCAGCACGGACCACAGACCTCAGCAGGTCTCTGGTGGCAGTACAGACCACAGACATCAACATGGACATCAGCAGCAGTATAGAACATGGATATCAACATGGCCTTCAATGGCAACATAAGCCATGGACACTAACATGACTTCAGGCAGCAACACAGACTAGGGATATCCACATTGCCTTTGGAGGTAACATTGTCCATGGACAAACAACATGGCATCCTGCAGTAACACCAGCCAGTGGACTATGCCAGGAAACTTGGTAGATTGAGTGAGTTTAGAGTCCCCGGCACCTGGGCACCCATCTGAGACTGTAGGCAGCTCCCTGACAGATTCCTGGCCTGGGACACGTGCCACACTTCCCACATAAGGAAACTCAGCCTGCGGTGATGTATCCCCGGGCAGAGTTCTCCATACTAATGAGATATCTAGAAGCACTAAGGGATTAGCCAATAAACTTTCCTCCCTGCAAAAGGTATTTAATCTCTAGTTTACCCTGAGAAGTGGGTATACATCCATTTTCAAATATGAACAGTTAAACAGTATGGCCTCTCTCTATGAAAACCGCCTTGGAGAACATTGGAGGTCTTCACCTAGTCATAGCCTAAGTCCCTTGTAAAAGGATTCTCTGCTTCTAGACAACTGCTGCTAAGCCAAGGGAATCAGGGATGACCTAAGCCCGAGCTTCCATGACTCTGTTCCCAACTCCTCGAGACTCAGCTGCACCTGGATGTCTTGGTCTGATAGTGGCCTGTGGATTCCTGATCCTTTGTTCCCCACCCCTCTATGCAACACCCAAGCTGTGACTAGATGGCCAGGAGTCAAGAAACTCCAACTTTGGCATCCCATGCTAGGCTGCATTTCCCCATCCTCTGAGTGGTGTCTCAGAGCTTCCCCAAAGCCCAACACCGGACAGTGGTGGTGCAGGGTCAACACAGTCTAGCCTGCTCCCCAGTGGCCAAACCCCATACCTCATCAGCAGATCCACAGCAATGGACATCTAAACAGTCCCCAGCTGCAGTAGGACCACAGACACCAGCAAAGGCCATACACATCACTGTGGCTCCCAGCAGCAACATGGAGCATGGACGTCAACATGGCCTTTAGTAGTAGCACATACCACAGACGTGCTCTTGGCCTCCAGTGGTAGCACAGGCCATGGATGCCACCACGGCCTCCAGGGCAGCATGGAACCTGGAAGTCTTTAGAGGAGGAGTCCTAATCCAAAACTGAACTGTTCTCCATTAGGACATTCTGTTGTAGCTCAGAGCCAGGGCAGCCATGCAACTGGGTAGTGTATTTGAGGCTACAATCTCCAGGTGCTACAGACAAACCCTCTGGCTCTACTTGGTAATTACATGCTACTCTGTCTACCACAGCCTTTTCTCACACTTGTCACCACTATCACATCTCAAATTCCTCCTCTCTCCATTGTCAGAGTGGCACTGCAGTATTTTCCCCGAGTCATTGCAAGGAGTCATTGGTCTGTTTCAAGGTTTCTGGTTTCTAGCACCATAAATACTGGACTATTACGGTGACTCCTCCCTGATATCCTGCTGTTGCCCAGAGTCAGGATGATTATTCTGCTAGGCAGGGCAATGGAGAGAAGGGGTGACTGTTGAGGGTGGAGGGTAGATCTACATGAGTTCCAGGCCACTGCACACCTCCCTGCCCTTGGTGCCAACTGCCTCAAGACTCCCAGGGCACAAAGGTTGTGCTTGCAGCCTGTGAGTAGAGCTATAGCCCTACATTGCCCTTTCCAGATGGGTGAGCAGCAGCAGTGACAGCTCTATGCTGTGGGCCAGCCTTCGGAGATAAGGACTATCCCTATTCAGTAATGACATGTTTCTGCAGGAGCTCCAGGCTACCACATACCTCCCTGACTTCAGTTTCAGACATCCCAAGGCTCACAAGGCACAATCATTGTAGCTACAGCCTGCAGGCAGCTCCATGGCCCAGATATTTAGCTATCTAGATAATCTGTCTCTCTTACTTTTCAAGACAGGTTCTGTGAGTAGCTCTGGCTGTCCTGGAATTTACTTTGTAGACCAGACTAGCCTTGAGCTCAAAAAGGTAAGCCTGCATCTGCCTCCCAAGCGCTGGGATTACAGGCAGGTGCCACTACTGCTCAGCCACTATCACAGGACTTGTAACCCTGGTGTTCCACTTCCAAATCCAGTCAGATAATTCTCCACTGTGGATATTACCCCCTTCAAAGTCACCAAGGCACTGGTGCCTCTGCCCCTTGTCTTTGACTGCAGCTTTAAATGGGACATACACAGTAACCTATCTGCTACCATTATGTCTAGCACTCCATTGTCTCCCTGGCCCAGCATTATCTCTCCTGGCCATTTCCACTGGGCAATCTAGCCCTTGCACCCCTCTGCAGGCTTAGAGTTTTCTCTAAACCTATTTTATTTAGGGTTCTTGAATGCTTCAACCTCCCTTCTAGTCCACCAACTAGAAAAAGGTTTCTAGGAAAAGGGTGTTGTGGACCTGTTTAGAAGTAGTAGTTCTTTGGGGCGATTCCACTCTTTGTCATTAGGATACCAGCAGTCGAGTTCAATAGCAAACACCAAACATGAATCAGTAGCAGCGGCTCGATCCAGCAGAAACTGCGAGGCTCCAGCAAATTAACACAAGTCAGCAAATCGGCAGGAATTATCCAGAGTACCATGAGTTCTTTGGTGTTTCTAAGACCAGCAAAGACTAGCTAAGAGTTGCATAGCAAGCAAAGACCGGTGAACTGTTGCACAGCATAACAATGCAAGGGTCCTTTCACTGCCTATGGGGCTCTACCTCTACCCTTTCCAAATCATGTGCACTCAAGCAGCTGCTTCAGCAAAACATCATCTTATAAGACAATTTTCAGAAGAACATCATTTGACACAACTAAATTTTCTAAAGAAACCAGAAATTTCCATATTACCCCTCTCTACAGCAACCTCTGGTATAGGCTGCAGGCTCCTTCCTGGCTTTGTTTCTTAAGACTGTGAAGCTAGATGGCAATTGTCAGACAGGCCCTAAGGTGTTTTAGCTCGCTCTCTCGCTCTCTCTCTGTGAGTTTGTGTGTTTCTCTCTCTTACACACACAGTCATACACTTTTTTGTGTCTAGCTTCTTTCACTTTTGGTACCACAGTTTCAAGATTCATCCATGTTGCGTGGACCTCAGTCTTTTTAAAGTCCGAGTATATCTTCCTGACCTGTTCAGCCTTTGAGGGGCACTTGTACTACATCATTCCAAAAGGCATTCAAAGCAATCCTATGAAGATATTCATGTGGCAAAGGAGACGGAGTACTCCTGACACCAGCTTGCCAGTGACATGTGCTCCAGCAGGCTCATTGAAACCCTTTGCTGACCAGAGCCTCAGTGGACAACCGCACCACAGTCCCTAGCTAGAAGCAGCTAGCTAGTCCATTAGCCCCTGCCATGCATGCACACTGCAGGTGCTGTTGCTAGAGTTGAAGGGCGTCTATCATTTCTGAGACTGAGTATACACAATACTAGGAGGCTTTGTTTGTCGGGTTGAATGGCTCTGAGAACCCGGATGGAATTGGCATTTGGCATGTAGAAGGTATTCCACTCTTGTTGCTGTATTACTGTCTCCCCCTTCCCTCACATTTTAAAGCTCTTTTGCTTGCTAAATAGGTATATTTACCAGTATTATTGAAAATGTTCACACTGGTGGGATGGGTCTGATAGGTTAATTTGGTTTTGGTTTAGGGGACAGGATTTTCTGTGTAGTTCTGGCTGTCCTGGAACTCACTCAACTCACTCTGATGGCCAGAACTTGAACTCAGAGAGAGATCCACCTGTCTCTGGCCTCCTAAGTGCTGGGATTAAAGGCATGTGTCATCACTGCCCAGTGAGTATTACAACTCTTATAGTACAGTTGGAAAAAATAGCACATTCCATGCAAGGCATGAACTAGATCATCAAGCCCGGTTTGCCAGCACAGATCACAGAGAGAATTCAGTTGTCTTCAGGCCATGTTCCAGGAACCTAACAGACCACGTGGGGTGACCTAATGCAGCACTATGATGTAAGGGGCTCAGGTGGGGAGATGCAGATTCTAAATCCTACCCAGCAAACACAAAACAAGAAAACTCATTCTTGATGCCGAGTGAAATAGCTCTTCCTGAGACTAATGACTCATAAGCTTGCATTCCCTCCAAAAGCCACTTATGTTAACAGAGTCCACAGACTGATTAGAATTTCTGATTGGAGAGAACTGAAATGATAGACAACAAGGCTATCTTTAATATCCTTAATGGCCACTTATCACCTCTGTCTCTGGTCTAATATCCTTTAACTAGTAGCTAAAACTTTGGAATATGTTCTTAGCAGACCGGAATCTAAAATATCAGTGAAATCTGCAAAACCTGCCTGTCTGGTGTCCTTACCAGTGTATTTGGCATATGTAACAAAACAAAAATTCCCACCTATTACTTATGTTATGAGGGGGTGCAGATGTCACAGCATACATGTAGAAGTCAGAGGACAACCTTTAGGGAGCCAGTTCTTCCCTTCTGCCTTGTTGAAGCAGGGCCTCTGTTCTGTTGCTACCCTGCCTTCTCTACCTCAGAAATGGCTAGTCCACAAGCATCTCTCATCTCTGCCTTCCACCTCACTAAAGAAGTGTAGGAATAATGACAGATGGATACCACGACATCCAGCTTTGTGTGGACTCTAGTGCTCAAATACAAGTTAACAAGCTTGCATAGTGAGTGCACTACTCACTGAGCTCTCTCCACAGCTCCTGCACTAATGTACAACATTCTGTTCTATGGCTGTAAGTTCATGCAACCACTTCCAGGGTAGGACATGTTACTCAGAGCCAACTCGGATCCACTTACCATGTCTCACAGTATTCTTGGAGCAAGAGCTCAAGTTGACAGCACCGCATCCGACACAGGGTTCCTTGAGATGACCCTGGGAGTGACAAGAGCATACCACTTTTCCACATGCCACCTGGAGACCTCTGCTACAACACAGCAGTTTCTGCAGCACATCTGCAGGCACTCTGAGCTGAAGGCCCCTGTACCACCATCCTGGCTTTGTGACAGTAACAAGAACTTTTCCAACGTTGAATTTAGCTGCTAAGTATTTTTTCGTGTATAGGGCCTGGAATACATAGCCTTTTAGTAATGTCTGCCAATTCTCTAACCAAGGTAAGGCTTCTGCTGGAAGCTGCTCCCTCTTTGCTTCTCAGCTGGATGGTTACCCTTTCAAAACACTCTTCTGGCACCAGCCTTGGCTCCATGTTTCTTCTCAGGGTCCAGCTTTTCAGTGTTTCTGCCTGCCATCTTATAAAATGGGAATATCTATGAGAAGCTCTAGGTATAAAGGGGAGAACTGTGAAAAAATGAAATCAGGTTAGTAAGAAAATGCTTTTGGACGAAAAAGAACTTTGGATGATGGTTTATCCCACAAGTAAAGATTGTTGCAAAGTAGAAGTATAAATGAGAACAAATCTGGAGGTGTGTGGCAAAGCTTGTGAAACGTGTCACTTAACTGGACATACATGATTAAGTTCACCACAATTACAGCTTCTCATAACTGTTGTAGGCCAAAATATAACATGCTAGTATCAAACTGAAACCTGATTCTCCATTTTAAGTTTTTATAGCTTCAAAAACTAGCCTTAAGAACACGTATTTTGTTTTAGCCCTTCACAAAATGAACTATTTGAATTGGATAATTAAGTTTTATCCAAATGTCCCCAGTACCAAGATGTTATGCTAATTTGTAGCTTTACCATTGGGCTAAAGTCTCCCCTCAGAAGCCACCTGTGAGAAAGGATTAACTTTTGAGTTGGGGGCTTTGTATTGAGCACAGGACTCATTTGACAAATGAGTAGCTGCAACTATTTGTAAGACTGACCTTGTATTTTCTAGTTTTAATAATCTGGATTGACTGAACACATACCACTCTAAAACCATCAGTTAGCAAGTCACTCAAGTTCCTGGCTTCTTTCATTCAAAACATTCTTCTGAATCTAGTATCTACCCAGTCTGAAAAAGGATTTAGCTTCTTTTACCTATTGGACATCCTGTGAGAATGGAGACAGGATGGGATGAACACTATTGTAAGGGCATTTCAAAAGTAACTAAAAATTTAGAATCAGTCTTTCAGGAGTTCATGGGAGATGATGAATTAATGAATGAAAGCTAAAAACAAGTGATCTCACTTACTGGGAAATGCCACAGCAGACTCCAGCCTTGAGGAAAAGGGCATCTTCAGGCATTTCTAAGCAGCTTTGGGAGTGAATTGTGGACTTGCATTTCCTGTCTAAATGAATGGCACTCTCAAGGGTATATCCATGTAGAATAGAGAAGGCCCTCTTTATTCTCAACTGAGATTCCCAGGTAGTGAAACTCAAAACCATCCTAAGAACATCCCTTTTGTCAACTCTTAGGTCAAATATTTACATTTTATACTTCAGAGCTTTAAAAAACTGTCTTAAGGTATATGTAATTAGTTTTGATATAATTTTAATTATTTAGTGTGTGTGTGTGTGTGTGTGTGTGTGTGTGTGTGTGAGAGAGAGAGAGAGAGAGAGAGAGAGAGAGAGAGAGAGAGAGAGAGAGAGATGCTGCATAGGTCAGGAGCCAAAACTATCTTGGGCTACTTCACGGCTACTTACCATCTACCTCTGTTTCTTAGGATGTATTCTTAGCAGAGCATTCATTAATTCCCTCCAACACAAAAGCTAAGAGTGTCCTAGAGAGAAATGAAAACGTACCAGAGATGGCCAGTAAACAATTTAGTCATTACTTACGCAGAACAACACTTTCTGACTTCCATTATTAACAGCTTTCATCTATGGAATAGTTACTTTATGTCTACATAATGGCCTACTATCGAGAGAGAGTTCATTCATTAATTCCAAAGAGCTCTCTCCTGGGCTGGAAAGATTGCTCAGCTGATACCAGTGCTTGCTACTGTTCATAGAGGACTAACTTCAGTTCCGAGTACCACCATCAGGTGGCTCACAACTGCCAGGGATCCCTAACTGCAAACTTCTTCTGGCCTCCAAGGACACCCAAATACTTGGAGCATAAACACAAATAGACACAGACACATAAAGCAAAACAAAATGTATAAAAAGATACCAAAGGCTATCTCCTGTGTGCAAAGAAGCAGGCATAGAAACTTACAGCAGCACAGACACTCAAAATGAACCATCTCCTGAAACTGAGGAGAAAAAGTACTATTTAGTACTGGGATACACTCCAGGTGAGATTTGAAGCCACAGAGCACCAGTGACATCAGTTTGTGCTAATGACTAGAGACAACCAGGACAGACAGACAAGACCAGGTGATACCATGAAACCCATCCACCCAAGTCCTGAACCAAACAAGAATATTCACTCAGCCTTGTCAGGAACTACCCATTAGGTGAGTACAAACCTCCCAACCTGTTTTTAGTTCTGCAAGCAATTCTGGTATGGTATCTATCAAAGATTAAACATAGTACACTTATACTGGGTTTATTTTCTGGAACAGTTCATAAATGACTAGGGGAAGAAGTCGTGGGTGAATGAAGTGCAGGCACTTCCAGTTATTTAGAGCAAGGCTTTTAGTAATTTATTAGAGTGCCAAGTTTTCATTTCAGAAGAGGAAGACAGTGTTCAACTACTAGCAACACAACCTACATCACTGGTTCCCACACAGCGTACTGAATGCTAAACTTAGATTTACTTACTTCAGTGCTCACAATAATTTGGTAGCACACTTTAGTTCAATGTTCAAAATATTCTTAGCAAATTTTAGAGCTTCATATTCGCATACATAAAACTCCAGCTGTATATCCAAAATATTTTACTAAGTAAGCAGGATCAGGGTTAGAACTGGGGACCCAGGCAACTTTTTATATCACCAGTGTTCTTGCAGCATAAACGGCAACAGTGAATGTTTCCTTTTTCCAACCTGACTTCCACTCCTAGATCAGAGTACACAGGTGAGATGACACACAGCCAGCATGCATGAGAGGCAGCCCTGCCCCTCCTCAGCTTTCATGAATGCAATCTGAGCTATACAATCTAAAACTGTGAAAGTAGAAACAATCCGTCCATTGTCCACCAGATGGCAGTAGAATACTATCAGGTGTTTAGGCATTTCAATATATTTGGGTTAGCACCTGGCTGGTCAGCCCTACTTATGTGACTGCATAGAGAAATTCACGGTACCCAGATCCCATGGGGAGAAAGCTAGATTCTCAGAAGTGACAACAATCCTGAGAACGCAGGTGACACCATCACTTTTGCTCACATTCCTGGCCCAAGAAGAACCTGCTTGGAGCAGTCTGGGACTGGATCCTTTCAGTCTGCACCTAGGACCAGGGCTGGCCCTGTGACAAAATGTCTGTACCCAAATCCCACCCAGAGAAAGCCTGTCTCCAGGAGTGCTGAAACACAGGCTTATAGGAAGATCAAGCTAGTGTTAGAGACAGCAAGACCAGCTAACACCAGACATAAGCAGATGGTGAGAGGCAAGGGCAAGAACATAAACAACAGAAACCAAGACCACTTGGCATCATCAGAACCCAGGTTCCCCACCACAGCAAGCCCTGGATACCCCACCACACCAGAAAAGCAAGATTTTGATTTAAAATCACAACTCATGATGATGTTAGAGAACTTTAAGAAGGACATAAGTAAGTCCCTTAAAGAAATACAGGACAACACAGGTAAACAGGTAGAAGCCCTTAAAGAGGAAAAATAAAAAAAATCCATTAAAGCATTTCAGGGAAACACAACCAAACAGGTAAAGGAACTGAGCAAAAACAACCAGGATCTAAAAATGGAAATAGAAACATTAAAGAAATCACAAAGGGAGACAACCCTAGAGATAGAAAGCCTGGGAAAGAGATCAGGAGTCATAGACGCAAGCATCAACAACAGAAGGATCTCAGGGGCAGAAGATACCATAGAAAACATTGACACAACTGTCAAAGATAATGAAAAACACAAAAAGCTCGTAATCCAAAAAATCCAGGAAATCCAGGACACAATGAGAAGATCAAACCTAAGGATAATAGGTATAAAAGAGAGCGAAGATTTCCAACTTAAAGGGCCAGTAAATACCTTCAACAAAGTTACAGAAGAAAATGTCCCTAACCTAAAGAGATGCCCATAAACATACAAGAAGCCTACAGAACTCCAAATAGATTAGACCAGGAGAAATTCATCCTGGTACATAATAGTCAAAACACAAATGCACAAAGAAAGAATATTAAAAGAAGTAAGAGAAAAAGGTCAAGAAACATATAAAGGCAGACCTATCAAAACTACACCAGACTTCTGACCAGAGACTATGAAAGCCAGAAGACCCTGGGCAGATGTCATACAGGCCCTAAAAATTGTTAACAAGGTTACTGTATCCAGCAAAACTCTCAATTAACATAGATGGAGAAACCAAGATATCCCATGACAACAGCAAACTTACACAATAGCTTTCCACAAATCCAGCCCTACAAAGGATAATAGATGGAAAACTCCAAAACAAGGAGGGAAACTACACCCTAGAAAAAGCAAGAAAGTAATCTTCTTTCAATGAATCCAAATGAAGATAGCCACACAAACATAATTCCGTCTCTAACAACAAAAATATCAGGAAACAATCACTGGTCCCTAATGTCGCTCAGCATCGATGGACTCAATTCCCCAATAAAAAGACACAGACTAACAGACTGGACAGGGAAACAGACCGAGCATTCCGCTGCAAACAAAAAACACACCTCAGTAACAAAGACAGACACTTCCTCAGAGTAAAAAGCTGGGAAAAAATTCCCAATCAAATGGTCCCAAAGAACAAGCTGGAGTAGACACTCTAACATCGAACAAAATCAACTTTCAATCAAAAGTTACCAAAAAAGGTAAGAAAGAACACTTCATACTCCTCAAGAAAAAAAAATCCATCAAGATGAACTCTCAATTCTGAATATCTATGCTCCAAACGCAAGGGCACCTACATTTATACAAGAAACAGTACTAAAGCTCAAAGCACACATTGTACCTCACACTACAATGGTGGGAGACTTCAACACCCCACACTGATCAATGGACAGATCATGGAAACAGAACTAAACAGAGACACAGTGAAACTAACAGAAGATATAAACCAAATGGATTTTAACAGATATCTATAGAACTTTTCATCCTAAAACAAAAGAATATACCTTCTTCTCAGCACATGATAACTTCTCCCAAACTGACCATATGATCAGTCACAAAACAGGCCTCAACAGATACAAGATTGAAATAATCCCATGCATCCTATCAGATCACCACAGACTAAGGATGGTCTTCAATAACAACAAAAATGACAGAAAGCTCACATAATCATGGAAACTAAACAATGCTCTACTCAATGATAACTTGGTCAAGAAAGAAATAAATTAAAGACATTTCAGAACTTAATGAAAAATGCCCAGGGATGCAGGGATGGTTCAATATACTGAAATCCATCAATGTAATCTACTATATAAACAAACTCAAAGAAAAAATAACACATGATCATCTCATTAGATGCTGAGAAAGCATTTGACAAAATTCAGCACCCCTTCATGCTAAAAGTCTTGGAAGATAAGGAATTCAAGGCCCATACCTAAACATAGCAATATACAGCAAACCATTATCCAACATCAAACTAAATGGACAGAAACTTGAAGCAATCCCACTAAAATCAAGGACTAGACAAAGCTGCCCACTCTATCCCTACTTATTCAATATAGTACTCAAAGTCCTAGCCAGAGCAATCAGACAAAATGGAAAGGAAGAAGTCAAAATATCACTATTTGCAGATGATATGATAGTGTACTTAAGTGACACCCTAAGTTCCACCAGAGAACTACTAAGCCTGATAAACAACTTCAGCAAAGTGGAAGGGTATAAAATTAACTCAAACAAATCAATAGCCTTCCTCTACTCAAAGGACAAACCAGCTAAGAAAGAAATTAGGGAAATTACACCCTTCACAATAGTCACAAATAACATAAAAATACCTTTCTGTGATTCTAACCAAGTAAATGAAAGACCTGTATGACAAGAACTTCAAGTCTCTGAAGAAAGAAACTGAGTATTTCAGAAGATGGAAAGGACTCTCATGCTCATGGATTGGCAGGATTAATATAGTAAAAATGCCCATCTTGTGAAAAGTAATCTACAGATTCAAAGCAATCCCCATCAAATTCCAAGTCAATTCTTCATAGAGTTAAAAAGAGCAATTTGCAAATTCATTTGGAGTAACAAAAAACTCAGGATAGTGAAAACTCTCCTCCACAATAAAAGAACTTCTGGGAGAATCACCATCCCTGACCTCAAGCAGTATTACAGAGCAACAGTGATTAAAAAACAAAAACACAAAAAAACAAAAAACAAAACAAACAAACAAAAAAACTGGTACAGAGACAGGGAGACAGGGAGGTAGATCAATGGAATAGAATTGAAGACCCAGAAATGAACCCATACACCTATGGTTACTTGATCTTTAACAAAGGAGCTAAAACCATTCTATGGAAGAAATATAGCATTTTCAACAAATGGTGCTGGTTCAACTGGAGGTCAGCATGTAGAAGAATGCAAATCGATCCATTCTTATTGCCCTGTACAAAGCTCAAGTCCAAGTGGATCAAGACCTCCACATAAAAACAGAAGAAAAACACTCAAACTCATAGAAGAAAAAGTGGGGAAGAGCCTCAAATACATGGACACAGGGGAAATTTTTCTGAAAAGAATACCAATGGCTTATGCTCTAAGATCAAGAATAGACAAATGGGACTTTGTAAAACTGAAAAGCTTCTGTCGTTAGGACAAATTAGCAACACACAAATTGGAAAAGATCTTTGCCAATCCTACATCCAATAGAGGGCTAATATCCAATCTATTCAACAAACTCAAGAAGTTAAATTCCAAAGAACCAAATTATCCTAATAAAAAATGGGGCAGAGCTAAACAAAGAATTCTCAATTGAGGAATCTTGAATGGCTGAGAAGCACCTAAAGAAATGTTCAACATCCTTTAGTCATCAGGAAAATAAATACACATCAAAACAGCCCTGAGATTCCACCTCACACCAGTCAGAATGGCTAAGATCAAAAACTCAGGTGACAACAGATACCTTTGAGGATGTAGAGAAATAGGAACACTCCTCCATTCTTGGTAGGAGTGCAAACTGGTACAACCACTCTGGAAATCAGTCTGGAGGTTCCTCAGAAAACTGGACATAGTACTACCTGAGGACCCAGCTATACCACTCCCGGGCATATACTCAAAGATGCTCCAACATATAACAAGGACACATGTTCCACTAAGTTTATAGCAGCTTTATTTATAATAGCCAGAAGCTGGAAAGAACCAGATGTCCTTCAACAGAGGAATGGATACAGAAAAAGTGGTACATTTACTCAATGGAGCACTACTCAGCTATCAAAAACAATGACTTCATGAAATTCATAGACAAATGGACAGAACTAGAAAATATCATCCTGAGTGAGGTAACCCAATCACAAGAAAACACACATGGTATGCACTCACTGATAAGCTCAGATTTCCCAAGACACAATCCACAGACCACATGAAGCTCAAAAAGAAGGATTACCAGGAGTGTGGATGCTTCCGTCCTTCTTAGAAGGGGGAACAAAAGTATCGATAAGAGGAAAGACAGAGACAAAGTTTGGAGCAGAGACTGAAGGAAAGGCCATCCTGAAACTGCCCTACCTGGGGCAGCCCATATACATACAACCACCAAACCCAATCAACATTACTAATGCCAAGAAATGTATACTGACAGAGCCTGATACAGCTGTTTCCTGAGAGGTTCTGTCACAGCATGACAAATATAGAGGTATATGCTATGCTGGCAACCAACCATTGAACTGAGAAGAGGGTCCCCATTGGAGACATTACTGAAAGGACTGAAGGATATGAAGGGGTCTGCAACCCCGTAAAAGCAACAGTACCAACCAACCAGAGCACTCAGGGACTAAACCACCATCCAAACTACATATGCAGCAGAGGATGGACTTCAACAACCCCAGGGAAGGGGAATGTCAGGCGGGGAGGTGGAAAGGGTTGGGTGGATGGGTGGGGGGAAAACCCTCATAGAAGGGGGAGGAGGGATGGGATGGGGGTTTATGGACAGAAACTGAGAAAGGGGTAACATTTGAAATGTAAATAAATAAAAAAATCCAATTAAAAAATTAAAACACATTGCAAAACCTTAAAAAAAAGAAAAAAATCAGATATACAAAAGTCACACAGCAAAATGGCTGTCCTTGTGCTTAAAACTCAAGAGTTAATGATCGAAAGACTCAATAAAATTCCACAGACCCCTTTATAGGACTCAGGTAAAAGGCTGGGCATGGATAGATAGGGCTTTGGAGTGTTTTCATTAAGGGTAATAAAATGAAGATCTTATCCATATCTTCATAACACAGAGTATATGACAACCATATACAGAAGCAACAATTCTTAATTAAACAGGAAGCCTAAAGACTTTTCATTTCCCATTCTTCCAACTTAAGTTCTTAAACAAATCAGGCCTTTTTATACAGGGCTTTTGTAAATCCCTCAACAATATTAGGAAAAAAACAAAACAAAACAAAACAAAAAATTCCCAACAACAATCCGTGCCAGTTATCCTCCTTCAGCACACATGACTACACTGTATAAATGCACTCACTTATCTTGGACACGATGTCTCACTATGTGGCCTGGGCTCACACTCACAGCAGTCATCTTGCCTCTGCCTCCTCAAAGCTAGGAATAAGGTATGTACCACCACAACCAGTATCACTGCTATACTTTTATTTTCCAAAAGCCACACACGTTTTATGTTTTCTAAAGGTAGATATTCTAGGATTAATAAAAGTACATACGTAATGTAATTTCAAATTAACCAGGGCCATCTCTTAAGGATAAATATCTATTGGGTTTTCCTAAGTAATGTTTGAAATGACTTGTAAATTTTACTTTTAAAATAGCCACTTGGGGTGAATTTTTAGATAATGATTCTGTAATATGAACAGTATTTCTAACTAATGTTTTAAAATTTCTGAAAAGCAGTAAGCATCTTTCAAGCATTCTGATTTAAGCCTTTAAGTTCTCAATTAAAAACTACTAACTAATAAGAATCATCATTTACTTACGCTTTGGTCATAAATTCAAAAATCTGACCACAGTCAAGTATTTTGACTTTAGTTTAAAAAACAAACAAACAAACAACCCAGCACTACACTCTTTTAAAAAAAAAAAAAGATGCAATAGTTTCAGAAAGTGTTCCAGAGCACATATAATCCAAATGAATGGGAAAATGTTCCTAGAAGTAACTTATTACAGAGCACTAGTAAGAGCTGAGGGTGCTGGCACTCTGAGAACTGGCTTGTGCACACACTTACCAAGACAGACAAGCAGCAAACCCTCAGAGGCTCTTCCCAAGTTGGGTCTTCCCAACTTGTCAATCTACTACAGAATATACAAGACACTGCACTCTGTTACGTCACAACATTGTTTATTATGTGAATTTTTTTTACAATACAAACAAAAAATACAGGTATGCAATATATAGATACAGCTAAATGCAGAATGGTGACTTTTTTTCTCTTCAAGAGGCCATGATTCCCATTTCTAGTAAAACAAGACTGAGTATAGGTAGAAACAGGCTGGTCGTAAACTTCACAATTTGCCTAGAAATGATCTACAAATGCATTTTTCCTCCTGCTACTTACCATAAAATGTAAAAAGGGAGTTAAAGTAAAGTTTCCTCGTTGGTTTCTACCATATGAAAGATGCTATCTTCTATTTTAGCAGGGCCAATACATGGAAAATATCTAAATTAAATGTTATTACAAAAATGAAGCAGTAATGAGATTCTGGCTAAAGGGGTACTAAACGAGAATAATATATATATATATATATTTAAAGAATCCAAAACAAACAACAAAAAAGGCTGTTATAAAAAGCTCTAGGTGCACTGTAAGCATATAGGTTTTTTCCATGTGTACTTTTAAACAATGGAAGTGTCAAAAAATAGGGTCCACTGTGTTAGACTAAATACATTATTGTATAGGCTGCATCGAATGGAACCTCTGTATTATAATTATCATAGAGTAGCATAGTTTGCATCATATTATGGCAATTTATCCTCAATGAAAACCTTCCAGAGTCCTTTTATTTTAGAATATTCTGTAAACAATCAAACCACCAGAACATGATTGTACAACAGTAAAATGTTTTCTTGCATTAAACTGAAGACATCTTTTTAATTTAAAAAAAAAAAAAAAAGAAAAAATGTAGAAAGGTACTTAGAGCTGTTAATTTCTAAGTACACAATATCCTAGACAATTCAAGGCATCTTAATCTCCTTCGAGAACAACAACAAAAAAATAATTTTTGTCATGCTGTTAAATCCATCATTATGGATAAAATTGGTGCAAATTGGTCAAACGGATCCAACAAACACTGATGTCCAAGCTGGCGTATTGGCAACTAATACATAACTGGTGGTCAATAGAGTTTAAAAGATCTTGCCTTTCTTCTTGTTCTTTTCCAAGGTTCTAAGGAATAAGAAAACAGTGAGGGTGAGGGCCATACAAATGCTAGGCAACAAAGGGCAGCAACAGCTGACCCACAGACAATGCATTCAACGAGAAGAAAAAATCCTAGATTATTTAAAGTAAATTGTCTTAAGACAATCAAGTATTTGACAAAAATTCCAAAACAAGCATAAATGACACGGTATGGCAACATTTTATTCATTTTAATTTAGAAGAATTTTTTTCTGCCAAATTAAAATTGTAAAAACTTAAAAGATTATTACTCTGGTGTCCTTTCTACTGCCAGCTGTATCTTTAGATATATCTGCTTAACAAATGTAGTTTCTTCTTTGGGCAGACAACTCACAGGAAGGAAGGTGCTGGAAGAAGAGCTAAGTTCCTGGCTAGGAGAACACTTTAGAGACTCCTCAAAGAGATATCACATTTCAATGTTAAATGACACTAATTATCAAAAGATGGAAACCAATGTACAAACACTACTGAGTTTTGTATAATTAAGAGGAGGAAATGATTAGGTGTATTACAAATTATATATCTCTTATTTATCACCTTAGGGGACCTAGTCCAAAGATATGATTAAAGCACCTCCTAAGGGCTGGGAGTCGAGCGCCTATCTAGTAAGTACAAGGCATCAGGTTCCATCCCAGCACCCAAACCATCAATATATCCAACACCTAAGGTAAGAAATCACTTCTGATACGCTAACTGTGGATACTGTTATGATGCACAATTTTAAAAATTAGGCACAGACAAAGATCTGGGCTGAAGAGAACACTATTACCATACACCAAGTGAACCTAAAACATTTACCATGAAATCAGCTGGCAGGGGATTGTGGTGATTGTAAGATGCCCCTGTAGGCTCTCATACTCTCATTTGAATACTTGGCACCCAGTTGGTGTAACTATCTGGACAGGATTGGGTGATGTGAGCGTGTTAGAGTGTCACTGGGAGCAGGCTTTGAGGTTTCAAGAGCACATGCTATCCCAGTTAGCTCCCTCCATCTCTGGCTTTGGATCATGACGTAAGCTCTCCCTACTGCTCTAGTGTCGCAGGCGTGCTGGCACCCATGCATGCTCTTGCCACAATCGCAAGCCCTAAATGAATTCTTACTTTGAAATAGAAAACTAAGAATGAGATGTATAATAGAATATGGATTTTGAATCTTTTAAAAATAGATGAAAAGTTCTTTAAAATATCTACTTGGGTATCCTGATATTAGTTACCTTGAAGAATTCTGTTGCTCTAAAATACGTTGTTGAGCTTCCCAGTTTGCTTTTTCTTCTTCAAACTGACGACGTTTTTCCTCTAATTCTTTGTGCTGTGCTTCTAAATTCTTTTTCATTTGCTCATGGCGCCGCTGGAGCTAAATCAGAATCATAGATGAAGTAAATTGCTTAAGACATGTAGGGTAGATATTCTAGTGTCAAAAATGGGTGCCTGTGTCACAATATCAGAGTGCTACCTGGAAAGCACTGCTGAGATTTTTCCCACTGTGGAATCTGCCACCCCAAAAGCCAATGACTTCAAAGAATTACCTTAGAAAACATTTTATAATAGACAACTGTTATTTCATTTTTTTTTGGTTCACAAGCATGATGGAGGTTGAACAGAAAAAGCATTACCCCTTCTTGACAAAGAAATAGCTGTGGACTACAGACCAGACAGTGACAATATAAAGAACTTAAGCCCAAGTTTCCTAATTCCAGGTTCAGAGATCTGAGTCAGCAACTAGAGCAAGTAGTGAAGGACCTATTTCCAAATGGATCCTGGCAGTGGACGTCTCCCAATTCCTGTAAAGGAGTTGTTCCCCAACATTATTCTTCATACAAATTTTACCTGGGGTGCTTGCTAAAAATACTGAACCCTAAACTTTAATCAAAAGCCAGTGGATTAGAACCTTCAGGTGTTATATGTAGAGATCTGGATTTTCAACAGGTAGGTCCCAGTGTTTCTAATGGTGGTGGTCCTTCCAAGGCTGAGAACTAATGCTGTAAAGAACTGCTGGCTCACAGGCAGTGAACTACGGAACCAAAAAGCATACATCTAATGGATCATCAGAAAAATCATTGCAGCACTAGTCAATCTGTCTCTGAAGAAAATCGACAATTAAAAAGAAAAAAGAGAACAGATTAAGTCACACTATACTAAATGCGCAATGACTGAGTTGACATTATTCCGGAATCACATGCATTAAAGAGTTATTGATAAAAAAATTTGGATTTAAATTTTAATATAATTTTGCATATAATTTGTTTTGTCTATCCTCAAAAGCAATTTTTTAAATTTATTTCTACTGTAAAGATTTCATCTAATTCCTATAAAAGAAATTTATTCCAAGGTGAGTCAAATCTGAGGTGAAACCTTCTTCATGACAGCAATTTACTAAGGAAAATGTAATACAGCAGAATGCAAATTTTGTATCAAAGAGTTGGTATAAAAGAATACAAAGCAATGACATACAATTCAGAACAGTAATTTCCTCTGGGAAAGAGAGATGACATATACAGGAGAGGACATACAGAACTGAAATGAATTCATAGTTATTTTTTTTCAAGCTGTGAAGTAGGCTTAAAGCTGTTTATTCTTTACAAATAAGTAACATTTAAAATTTACAAATAAATAATTTCCATAGGTCCTAATGAGTTGTTTCCAAGAAATCTTTGGGTCAAATGTATTAGGAAGCTGAAAATTTTTCAAATATTAAAAAAGCAACAGGCCTGAAAGACAGAGGCTCAGCTGTAAAGGTGCCATCCACCAGGCCTGATCACCTGGGTTTAATCCCCAGAACCCACGTGGTAGAAGGAGAAAAGTGGCTTCCACAAGTTGTCTTCTAACCTCCAGCCCCATGCCATGATATGTGTTTACCCCGAAACACAAAAAAATAACTAAATTATGTTTAAAATAGACATTCTGAGTTATCTAGGCACCAACAACAACCAAAACGCGTACACACTGTCCTCATGCTGGCTCATGCATCGGCAGTACTGACGAATGTATTTCACCCTTCCTCGCATCTACTTTTTTCTTCTCTTACTATGTTTGTATATTATTTCTGAAATGTATACAGATGTCATTTGAACTTTAATAAACATGTTATTTAAAAGGAATACTGACAGACTGCTAATTAAAGTGATTACCTCGGCTTCAGAGTCCTTCAGCTTTTGAACTTTTTCCTTGACCTTCATCTCAAACACCTGCTCCATCTCCATCTCCATCTTCTTCATCTTGGCCACGTGCTCCCTTCTCTCCTCCTCCATCTGCGCCAGAGGGCTCCTGCCACGACATGAGGAAGAACCATTAAGGTCTGTAAGTCAAAACTGCAACACTAAATTATCAAGGAGCTGACGAACAACGAGATGTTACAGAGGCCATTATCATTTGGATGCACACAAATATTTACATCACTTTAGACACAAATTCCAAGTCTTATACAATACATATGGGTGAAGAATCCTTCAGAAACTGTAAAATGTATAAATATGCTCATAATCATAGAAGTTAACACCCCCTCCATTAGTATTTTATTTAAATCTCAATCTCTACAAATGTGTACTATGAAGTAAAGCCTAAGAATAACACTGCTGGGAAGCTGTTTCTCTGTGTCTTGTGTACCTTGGTTCTAAAGATGATTGCTCTGGGTAGGTTTTATGTAACCTGACACAAGCTAAAGCCAGTGAGAGTAGGAGATCTGAATGGATTAGATAAGATTAGACCTGTGTTTACCTGTAGGTAAATCTGTGGGTCATTTTCTTAATTAGTGAATGATAAGGGAAACCCAGCCCATTGTGGGTAGTGCCACTCTGTTGGCACTGGTGGTTCTGGTGTATATAAGACAGCAAGTCAAAAAAAAAAGACAGCAAGTCGAGCAAACCATAAGGAGTGAACCAGTAAGCAGCACTCTTCCCTGGCCTCTGCATCAACTCTTGCCTTATAGTTCCTGCCCTGTTTTGAGTGCTTGCCCTGATTTCCTTCAGTGATGAACTTTATGGAAGTATAAGTAAAATAAACCCTTTCATCCCCAAGTTGCCTTTGGTCATGGTGTTTTATCATAGCAACAGAAACCAGATCTATTATAGACAATGTTACATTTGAAATAAACTGTACAAGGAAAACCAAAAAAGGAACAGTTCCAAAATACATCATAGAAAGTCACATGATTTTCCTTAAAGAAATAAACTCAGTGGGAGAAAAAAATAACTTAGCCAACAAAGTCAGTATGTAAAGAACATGTTTCGTTTTACTAAAATTTCAAGTATTATAATCTTCTCTAAGATAACTACTGATGTCACAATTACATTTATTATATTTTATTTATGCAACTCAATTGAAATGCCCAAGATAACTACTATCTAATACCTAAAATACCATTTAGGTTATGCACGCTACCTTTATGTTCTTAATAACTTTAATGCTGATGAAAATCCATTCACTTAAATATTTTAATGTCTTAAGTTTTAAACATTTTCAGTGAGCTAAACATAAAATGTTTCTGAAATACTAGAATAGACATTAAAGAATTAAATAAACAAGTTCAGTCTGTAGACATTAAAGTCCACAGAGATCTTTCAAAGAGGGTGAAATAAAATACACTGTTATAAAGGGATAAAGGAGGAATACCCCTACAGCAAAGAGTAAACAGGGTATGGTGGTAGAGCACAGGAAGGAAGTGTGAGGGAAGATATCACTAAAGGCCTTTTAAAAAGTCATGCAAAAATGTGCTACTGTAGATGCTTTCTAAAATCTACCCACATAGAAGGACGTTAAATGAAGTTCCCTATAATTGAGGGCAATACTCACCACATGTTAACAGATAACTACCCCAGCATCACAAGTGGATTATCCCCTTTTAACCTGTTGGCAAATGGGATCCCCAAAAACTCCCCCAAGCATACAATTACAAGACACTGCCAACATTATTTACCCTCCAGATTTGATGGTAGGATCCTCTTGCTGAAGACATCACAAACTTAAATCAAAGAACACAGAAAAATACAGCTGGTACTCAACTGAAGTTTAACCTCCACTAGGATGATATGCATCCTACCAGGAGAAAGGTCTTCAATCAAACCCAACTATGACCCTCAAGCTACAATAACAAAAACTCCATCACACAATAAAATGCACCTCCAGGTGCTCTTACCAGCTGAGTCATCTTGCCAGCCCAAAATATTGCTTATAACTTTCTCTTCGAAACTGTACTTATCTATTTATCTGTTTAGCTTGTGTGCTGTATGAATTATAAAGATGACTGGCAAATGGAAAGAAAACATATAGTTCTTAAAGAACAGAACAATAATCATTCCAACAATTAACAGTAAGACATAAAACTACCAAGACAAATCTTAACAGCAGTTATAAATAGAGAATTTTTGCCCAAATATTCTAAGAGTAACAAAAATTTCAAGAAAGGAAATAAAATATTTCGGGTTTTCCTGGAGAAAAATATATACGTACTTGGTAAGTTGCCCTTTGTTCTTGTTGTTATCTACTCCATTGTAGGTCACTGCTGCTAGTTTTCTGCTTCTGTAGTTCTCATAGTGTACGTTATTGGTAACATCTTTCAAGTCCTGCATGTGTGTTCTGTCATAAATAGCAAGAGTTTGCTTTTGTTAAAGGCTTTGACACAATTAAAAATTTCACCAAGATAAAAATCTCAAATTTAAACTATTAAGAAAGATGGCATTCACATGTCTTCATTGACAGACAAAGCAGATAAAGCCAAACAGAAATTTAAATTCCTGATGAGCTTTCAAGGGCCATCAATCAATCAAAGAATAACTTTCTACCAAAGAAATAGTTAAAGAAGGAAAAGTGGATTGCTATGCTATTGAAGGTCGTACCTAACAGAAACAGAAATTGCTTTCCTTGAAGCAACTGTTACCAAGGTAGTTTACACATGGACCCTTAAAATAATAGATCAGATTGTTTACTAACTAGGGAATCTTAATTTATAATAACTTCCTGTTTATCCAAGCTGTCCAGTGAATGTGCTGTTTTGGGTAACCTTTATATTGTATATAAAAATCAAGGTACAAGAGATAAAGTATACAACTTATAGGATATGATGGCATGATTATCAATGATTAGAGATGATAAAGACTGAGTAATAACCCTCCTTTTTCTCTTTCCCACCACACTTCACACTTGCAGTATACACCATCTTTACCATTTTATCACAGCTTCAACAGAACACACAGTATTTGTCTTTCCTTACATCCAAATCCCATTTCCTATGAAGTACCTTACCTCACATCATGAAGGTACTTAACCTTAAGTTAGCAGGTAACTTAAGTATCTGGTTAATCTCCTATCTGATATTCCCAGTTCTCAAAGCTTACTTGTCTTAGTACTAAGTTTGATTTTCCTGTCTACAACACACTCATTTTCTCTTCTAGTTACAACAGTTATACCTAAGCCTCTACTCCCTCGGCGTTAGTCAGGCTGGGCAGGTCCCAGCTCCTAGAACACATGAAATGAAATGAAACAACTCACACTAATTTGTTAAATCTTTTGGAACTAGTATAAGTTATGAGTGACATCAAACTATATAATTAGCTATACTGTGAGCTCTTCTTTAAAATAAAAGATGTATTTCTTTTATGCTCTTGCTACGGATAAATACTAGATAGTGGAACTGTAAAAAATATAGTAACTATATTCAGAAGGTAAGATGAATAGTATTTAAGAATATATCACTATGTAAGTTTTTCCAAATGTAGAAAAAGGAGAATTTCATGATGCTAACATGAAACATTTTTAGCAGAGTGTTGTGGGGCAAATCTGTATTCCCAATATTGGGAAGTGGAGGCTGCAGGATCAATTATACAAGGCCAGTGTTATAGCTATATACAAAGTTCAAGGTCAGGCTGGGCTGCATGAAACATTAACTACAACTTCACTAAAATTAGAAATTAAAGAAAAATGTTATTGTCTTAATTTAAATCTAATTTAATCACTATATCCCTTAAAAACTAATAAAATAAATTTATGAATAAATTAAGATATTGTCAAACTCCTATATTAGTGTCATTTAGCATGGTGGTTATCTATGTCACTAGAGTGTGATTGCCGAGTATGATTCCCGATGTTAGCCTGTAAGATTTCAAACTTGAGACAAGACTTATAGAAACAGGCATTAGGCAATTGGCATTGGCATCTCCTTTCTTCAAATACTTATTAAACAACCAGTAGCTACATCAAACACTCATCCCTCTTATGGCAAATATACTAGAAATTTTACTTTTATGTCATGTGTATGGGTGCTTGGTCCACATGTATGTCTGTGTACCACTTGTGTGCCTGCTGCTGTGGCAGTCAGAGTTTCTGGAATTTCCCTGGAGTTAGAAAGTTGTGAGCTACTATGTGGTGCTAGGAACGAGACCCAGGTCATTTGGAAGAACAGCCGGTGATGTTAATTGGTGAGCGTCTCTTCAGTCTAATAGCAGAATTTATATTTTCCTATGTACATGAAGTGCTGATGTGCTTATTAAATCCTCCTGTAAACATGGTCAGGCTCCTCTGCAATATTAGGGAGTCCTCCTTACTGGGTCTGAAGCAACTAATAACTAAAATCTTGGATAAACAATGCAAATTATTGTCACAGATTATTTACAAGTCAACAGGAGTAAAGATAGCATAACAATAGCTATACTTATAAAACACAAAGTGGCCTCTGAACTTGAACTGTACTGAGTGCTGCTTTCACTGCTGCTCACACTTACCGTATCAACATATTTCTTAGAATTGTAAAATCACAATGCTCACCATTTTCAACTGTAGAAAAAGTAAAAGAAAATAGACCACAGGTTAATTTTAATAACGTTTATATTTTCAAAGGAATATGAAAATAAAACCAAGGAGAGAATATGTCTAGAGAGAACTGCCTAGATCTGATTTTTACTATGGTTTAATACTAACATAGAACTATACTATGGAACTAACAAGGAACAATAGGCACAATACTGCTATTGGAGCATTTTAAAAACATCACTTTTCTATTCTTAGACTTTTCTTTGTGAATGTTTATATAGGTCCAATGTATGTGTGGATGTATGTATGTGTATCTGTGAAGGAAAGTTTCACATCAAATGTGGCCTCCTAATTTCCACCCTCGATTTTATTTATAGAAGCAGTCTGTTGATAAACCTGCAGACCCTCAGAGCACTATGATTACAGGTTGAATGCCAAGCCAGTCCTCATGTTTTTATGGCAAGCATTTTTATCCACTAAGACAACCCCTTAGCGCATCTTCATGTAACTTAATCCTCAGTGATAGAAATGTCCTAAGTGAGCTCTCTGGAAACAAATACTGATAAGTTTAAAGAAAGATGCACTTTCTCCTTATTAGTATAGAATAAATTTATTACATGATTCATTAAAAATCCTTGGTGTTGTAGCTAAGGGAGAATATATATAAAAACTTCCTTGAGACAACCAAAATGAAAAGGCTAGTCAAGATCTTCAAGATTCTTTATTTAAAAAGAAAAAAGTCATCAACAGGAACACTAAATGAGGATATAGCAAGGGAATGAGCAAAAAAAAAAAAAAAAAATAGCAATTACATAAATAAAGCAATTGTTTCAGAGTATGCTTCTAAGGGACATAAAAATTGCAAAGCCTTAATTCAGTAATTGCAGGTCACTTGGGAACAAAGTTGACAGTCCTTGGCCAAAATCACAAATAAGGACAATAACTTGGCATGATTTTATAAAAATTACACAAATATTTAAAACATCAACACATAATAAAGCAAACAACTCCAATTTAGTACAACACAGAAGACTATTAGAGTAAACTAATATACTACAAACTTAGGAAAATACTTCTCTTTCTAATAAGAACTTAGTACAACATAGAAAACTATTAGAGTAAACTAATATACTACAAACTTAGGAAAATACTTCTCTTTCCAGTAGGATTTCTGAGGTTTGATGTTATCACTAAAAGTTTACTGGCATTGAAAACTAACATACTAGGAACCATACTGAAAACAAGGCACTAGTCACATGATTGTGACTGGCTCTCTCCAAATTGCTCCATTTCCAAAGATTTATTAGATCCTAGGAAATAACCTTAGACCACGGGAAAAAACCCTCAACTATGAAACATGCTTTCAAGAAAGATAAACTGGCATGAAGGTTGTACAGGTCCAGGAGAGGGGGACAATGACAAATGACTGCTGACTGCAAAGTATAGGAGCTGAAGAATTAATATATACTTCCCTAACTTACGTAACTGAGAAACAGAATTCTACTTAACAGAAAAATGAAGAGTAGGAAAATGAAATAAAACCTATCATTTGAAAACCTGGAGTGTGTTATACATTGTGATTTTATATTACAAACTTCAGTACACATTTTTAGCCCCTTTTTGAGACCTTACATTGTTATTCACTGAAAAAAACCTTACCTTCAGCCACACCCCAAGGATACTGCCTTCCTCTGACTCTTTTGCCATTAACTTCAATGATAGTATTACTACCCACCACAGCAAGAGGTAAACGGTCCTATAAAATAAAGTGATATTATAAACACATCTCTACAGTACTCATGGTTCAATAATAAAATATTCAACATATTAACAAAAAATTACCTACATTCACTCTTACCAGCAAGCAATAATTATCCAGAAAATGGTTACTCAAGCATTATTATGAGAGTATATGATAAATAATTGCTTTTTAGGTACAATTTTAAGAATAATGTATTATGTATTTGTCAAATTAGTTGCCAAAAACTACTCTAAAAAGCATCCCATATTTGACACAGAATAAAAAAATACATTGATATTCAGAAAGAAAAGAGAGCAAGGGAAAGGACCACAAATCTATTTCATTATTATCCTTAACAATATGAGGTGCAGGAAATACCTATTTTCTAAACTAGTCAGAACCTCACACCCACTTGTTAAATCTATATCCACTCATTTTAATGCAGAGTAGAACTTTCCAATATTTTTGCTCTCTCAGAATTCTAGAAGAGGCTATTTTGCAAAACTTCTGAAATTCTTCATTGGTCAGACATAAATATTCTATCAATTATACATGTATATAAAAGACCAGTATTTACTAAACCACTTTGGCTCCAGGTACTCAAAAACAAGTATGAATAAAAACACAAAATTAAAAGCCAGGTGTGGTGGCCCCACCATCTGGGAGACAGAAGCAGGTGATCAACCTTGGAGTTTCAAGGTCCTCCTGGTGTACAGAGCTAGTTCTAGGATGGCCAGGCTACACAGAGGAACCTATCATAACAAACACTACAAAATTAAAATGATGTAGGGCTTTTGTTGACTTTGATAAAAAGAAGTAAGTTTTATCAGACTCTTAAAAAAAACGGAAAACAAAAATTAATTCCCTTCCTACTCATACTTGTTTATAAATATGAAAGCAATGTACTGACACCCATTCAGGGTGGCATTCACCCACTGCTCTGCAATGCTGGTCTAGGTGCTGTCAGTCAGAGGTAGCTGTAAGGCTGATAAACATTAGGGAACATCCCTATTTGTTTTTTAAGACTGTGGTCTTTCATATTAGAGCACAACTGGAAGGCTCAAACAGTTTACTGTGCAGACAAAGGAGCCTACCTTTATCTTCTTAACCAGCTTATTCTCTTCTTCATCATCCGTTTCTGGAAATTCATATATTTTAATTTTATGTTCTTGGATTTCTTTCATTATCTAAAACAGAAGAAGAGAAAGGGCACCGTACATGATTATGACATTGGCAGTATTTTTACTAAATATGTCTTAGATTCTATTTTAATATGAGACCTCTGGTGCTTTCTTGTTTTTATTTAAATACCAAAACCCAATACAGGGTAACAGGGAGAGAACATAACGGTGCCTACCGTGCAAAGTAGAAGGAGAAAAAAACAGAAAGAGAGAACTGATTCTACAAAATTCTTCTCCAACCTCTACAAGTACGACAGGGCACGCACCTTCCTTAACCCAGGTACACAAAGACAAATAGTGAAATGAAATTTAAAATATTTTAAATTCAACTATTTCAGAAGTGTGAATCATATGAGTCCTGTCCCAAATGAATTATAAAGAATTACAGAATATTTTACAATTACAATGGCATTTATTCAGCTGGTCTCCACTACAGTGGTTTTTGGTCATTTATTTAAAGAGAAGGAGATTATTTTTCTTCATATATCTTAATTCTGAAAGCTGAAACAACAGAGCTTAAAGTCACCTAAAAATTGTACCAAGAACAAGTAAAAAACACAACAGTCGCAGGAGAAAGGTTTACACTTTAACAGAAAAATTCATTACATGGACACATTGCATAGGCATAAATCTAAAGCAAGTATAGAGAAAACACACAGTAGAAATAAAGAACCTCAAGACTTAGTAATATCAGAATTACCTGGTTCAAAACAAATTATGAAGATTAAAACAAATTATGAAATCCAAAAGGATTTCAAAGACAAGGGAATGCAATGTAAATAAAATGTCACCCACCCATACAATTTGAACTCCTACCACTCTCCTAGCACAACCTTCCCTGGCTGTACTTTTATTACACGGCTATTCTCACAGCAAGAGTCTCCAACATCAACAAAGGGGCTATAAACAAGGTGAGTTAAATGACTAATATACTGAACAGAAATAACAGAAGTAAGATCTGCATGTTGGTACATGCCTGTAATACTAGCTAAAACAAGAGGACTGAGAGCTCCTTGCTAGCCTAGGCTGTAGATAAGAGCCTATCTCAAAAAAAAAAAAAAGAACAAGTTAAATTATCAATGCCCATCAATAGGACCATATCGTCATCACTGGGCATATATCTACTCTAAAAACAAAATAATGACTAGGTGAAATGGCACATGACATTAATTTAAGCACTTAGTAGGTAAGTGGATCTCTGATTTGAGGCCATCCTGATCTAAATAGTGGGTTCCAGGCAAACCAGACCTACAATGTGAGACCCTGTCTCAAAGGATAAACAGTGAAAATAAGTGATACCTGGCGTGATAGCTCATGTTTTAAATCCCAGCACTCAGGAAGCCGAGGCAGGCAAATCTCTGTAAGCTTGAGGGCAGCCTGGTCTATAGAACAAGTTCCATAAATCCTGGTCTATAAAGTCAAGACTACATAGAGACCCTCCCTATCTTTAATAAAATAACCAACCAATAAAATAGTTCCTAGCTTTAACAGTAGTGGTCCTTGGTCAGAAGTTACACAGGAAACTTATGTAAGCAAGCATTTTCAAAATAAAGCCTACGACCCCAACTTATCCTACAGAACTAATTGGTAAGGATAATGTCCAACAATGATTTTGATAAACCTCCAAATAATTCTATGGGTAAGAAACATGGCTCTAAGCATACAAAAAAGAAATTTAAGACTAGAAGAACACAGGTGTCAAGTATATGCACCGAAGGACTTGGGTTCAGTGTTCAGTGAAAGAAAAAGAGGAAGGGAGACAACAAATAGGCATGTGACCAATCTGAAAGTAGAACTCGTTACTAATCCATCCTTTTACTTCTAACTTGTCACAATAAATCCACACAAAGATATTGACCATTGAAGGTAGAAACTTTAGCGGTAGAGACAGAAATAGTGCCGTGATGCTGCATTCACCCTGTCTCAAATAAAAATGAGAAATAAGAAGAAAAATGGGAAAGAGGAAGAGAACAGGTAGAAAGAGGAATGAGGAAAAGGAGGAAGATGAACAGGAAGTGAAGGAGGAAGAAAAAGAATGGAAGAGGCTAAAGGAAGAAACCACCTATACTGAGAATATTAGTAGTAAAATCTGTTTAAGATGTCAAAATTTCTAAGAATTCAACACCACTCCAAAGCAAATTTAAACAGGTTTTTCTTACTGTAACAAGTTTTGAAGTATTCTAAAATTCATTTTAAAAAGATATTTTGTTACATTGAAGCCTATAAAGATAACGAAATAACAAAACTCTAAAGTCTATTTTGAATATAATACAAAATTTCTATTGTTTTTAAAATATTGGCCTAAAATTAAAAAATAGACTATTGGAATAGACAGACTTTCAGAAATTTACCTTAGAGTTCATAGATGTCAAATGTAACAAAACAAATACAATAATGTGAGAAAAGTGTATCATTAAGAATATTACTGAGGTAACAGGGCATGAGTTTAGGGGAGGAAGCGCGCGCGCGCACACACACACACACACACACACACACACACACACACACACACACACAATTATCTTCTAAATGTTTATCCTATTAAGTAATACAAGCAAAATTAAGATTCAAGAGAAAATAGAAAAAGCATAAGCTTATAATGATAAGCAAAAGATAAATGGACTATATTGTATATTGTAATAAAAGCTATTAATGACAAGAATGGTTGGAAAACATGTAGGTTAATTCTTGCTTACCTGCTTTTTAAACTGTTGGCATTCCTCTGGTGTAAGTGTGTCTGCTTTGGCAATTAAAGGAATGATATTCACTTTTTCATGCAAACGTTTCATAAACTCAATATCCAATGGTTTAAGTCTGAAATATATAGTATTTAATATTGTATTCATCTCTTTGAAAAAAAAGATTCTTCACATCTTTGACAATGAATACAGTGAGCTACTTTACTTACTTATCAGAAACATTCTAAAGATGTAATAGGTCAGCCAACAAGCAGGACAGGACTTTAAAAGAAGCAATGGAGTGGTTAAGGAGGATTTTTGACTCTTGGCTTTGAAATACCCTGGTCATTGATTTTTGGTCCTGGAGGAACTGGAAAAACCTGAAAGGCTCCTAATAGTATTTCCTAGATCAGCTTTATATCTATTAAGGTTTACAAGGTGGGTAAGGGTTTTTTTTTCCATGAAAAATTTTAGTTCTTTTTTGATAAACACAATTCTTGCTGTCAACTATCTTTCTTAGACAAAATACTAAAAGTCAGTCCTCAATATGCCTGTTTGTTATCATCTGGCTGCTGTGTTTTGGCCTTATACTTTTAAAACCAAAATAAAACTATGGTACTTGTCATCTAATGTGGCCAGTATGCAGCATCTAAAACACATTCCCTCACCTCTAGAACCCTCAGGATCCCCTTTGTAAGTCAAATCTTTTTTTTTTTTTTTAAGATTTATTTATTTTAAGTATAGGTGTACACTGTAGCTGTCTTGAGAGGGTTTTGGATCCCAGTGTAAATGGTTGTAAGCCACAATGTGGCTGCTGGAAGTGAACTCAAGTCCTCTCAAAAAGCAGTCAGTGAGTGCTCTTAACCACTGAGCCATCTCTCCAGTTCAGTAAGGTAGATCTTTAACTTGTGAATTCCCCAGACTTCTGTGCTAGGTCACCTTTATTTGTTAACCCTACATTCTTTCTGACTAAAATCACTACAATCATTTAGTGCCAATAATTCCCCAAACTACACCCATTCAAAACTTCACTCTGATGTCCAAGATACCGTCTAACTCAGTGGTTATACTCCTGGTATGTGCCATTCTCCATCTGAACCTTCATTTTTCACTCCTCTTCTCCATTATTAATACATGGTAGGTACTTCACAATGTACCCAAACACCTAAGATTTCTCCTTCATTTATTCTCCATTTCCTGAGATTATCAAGGCCTGCATGAAAGACAGAGGCACTAAAACAGATACCCTATCCATTTTAAACATTTCAATTCAGACCCCCAAGAAGTCCACCGTGGAGTTCTCTACATAAGCCTTTCCGGTTTCCTAGCACCGTACCCACACAACTACTACCTCAATCTGACAGCAGCATTCATTATTTGACTGACAGTCTTACTAAAAGCCATATTCTTTAGCTGTTATGACTCACTAACATTGTGAAGACAAATATTCTCTCCTTAATCTACTTGCAATGTACCAGGATGTTTTTAACTTCTCACAATTCTTTAAAAGTGCTATACTTAAAAAGTGTCATAGGCTACTACCATCCCTGCCTGGAACACTCTTTATTTTTACACCCCACCTATTTTGATTCATTTCTTACTTATGCATTCTTTTAGACATGGTTGACAGTTCAATCCCTCTGGAAATCATTTTCTAGATCCTCTATGTGCTGTGTTAAGAAACATTTGCCCTGTTTTTCCATTCTAACACTAAAAAAATCCTTTTAGTTGAGTGCTTTTTAACTCAATCATCTGTGTTTTTTTAGCATCCAGCAAAGGTGCTAACAAAAGAAGTAAAAAGCTATCATTATCTCAAGTCTTTTAGAAACCATAGTGAGGACTGAGTCTGTACCCCTAAAATGTTCCAGGACTATAACTGATGATCCACAGCAGTAAGTCAAGATAACGGAAATGCGATCCTAAAGCGTATTCCTTAACTGTATAAGGAACAATGAGAAAAATGGAAGAAAGGCTGAATTCTGTTATAATTCACTGTTATAAACAGTGATAAAGGCAAAATTCAGTTTTTAACAGAATCTTCCCAGTGAACAGTATAAAACAGCATAAAAGTTTTTAGTTTTTCTGCCTACACAAGGATTTTATATTTAAAAGCAATACATAAGTTCTGTTTTAGTTCTATTATCTAAATACTATGCACTTAGTGTATAGTATCACAACTTTTAAAAAGGGAGGTACCTATAATAGCTATGGCACGGGCTCAGGGAACTTAATGTCATAAGCATAAACTAAGAGCTCCTGCAGTCATAGGGTGTGCAGTAACTGTAGCACTGCAGTCATAGGGTGTACAGTAACTGTAGCACTGCAGTCATAGGGTGTGCTATAACTGTAGCACTGCAGTCATAGGGTGTGCTATAACTGTAGCACTGCAGTCATAGGGTGTGCTGTAACTGTAGCACTGCAGTCATAGGGTGTGCAGTAACTGTAGCACAGCAGTCATAGGGTGTGCAGTAACTGTAGCATTGCAGTCATAGGGTGTGCAGTAACTGTAGCACTGCAGTCATAGGGAGTGCAGTAACTGTAGCACTGCAGTCATAGGGTGTGCAGTAACTGTAGCACTGGGGGGATGGAAGGAAGTGGGTTTTCAAAGCACATTACAGGACAGACTGGTTCATACAGTTGGAATATGAAAAAGCAATAGATAAAATCAGAACCAAAGAACATCGAAATCAATTTAAAAATTAAATTGTAGGGAGGATAAAAGCCTTCATAAAACCCTTCTATACTTTTAAATCAGTTTAAAAGTATCGGATGCTTAAAAAACTTTAATTCAACATGTTGAGCATAAAGTGGCTGAAATTTTTTCTGTGCCCATTTAGTTTTCAAAGATTAAATTAATATAAATTCAATGGGGGGGTGGGGGTTAAGACAGGCCCAGGCTAAACTTGAACTCACTACATAGCCAACTCTGAAGGTGAGATTACATGTATGAACTAAAATGTTCAACTCAACAATTAGTTTTTAAACAATAAAAAGACCTTCATATACAATTTCTAGAAGGGAAAAGGTTATTTTACTTCAAAGCCTGTAACATGATTTTAAACTAAACTACAATTACATACATTTCTAAATAAAACTAATTGAGTCATCTTTGTTTAAAGTGACAATCGATATTAAAAGGATAAAACAGTATTTTATTATCTTAAACCTAGCTTTTAATAGCAGTTACTGAACAGTGAACAAGACAAAGGAAGCAATCGAAAATGAAATTTGAATTGCCTAATATCCAGTAATGACACAAGTAGATGATTGAAAAAGGAATTGATACTATATTGCATAGAACTGAGGGACTCACAGAAGGCCCATGCTTCATTTGCCATATTGTATATAATTTCAGCCCACAGAGAGAGCAGGTCATGTATAATCTGATACCAAATTCACTGTCATATTCTTCAATTTAATCTATGAGTATTACATACCAATAGGAAAAATTTTGTTCCATCTCTAAAAATTAAGCTGGTCGACTGTTTAGGAAAAGACACAGGAAATAAAAATTTTCCCTTGTGAAAAATCAAGAAATGGATTAAAGCCATATATATCATTTGAATTATAATTTCATTTCTTTAATAGAACAACTCTTATTTCCCATGTAATTTTAAGATAAAAATTACCCTCTAAGGAAAATAAGAATGTAATTTCATGAGAATCCTAACACTTGGAAAGAGTACAAAACATCTGTTAGAAACTCACTGATTTCTATTAACTGTAGATGCTCTTACTAGGCTGACTTCTAAGAAGCTGTGCTAATAAAAACCAGTTAGTAGAACTGGAGTGTGGTGGCACAGACCTTCAATTCTAGTACTTAGAAGGCAGACGCGGGAGGATCTATAGGAGTCTGAGGCCAGCCTTGTCTACAGAGCAAGTTCCAAGACAGGCAGGGCTATACAGAAAAAACCCTGTCTCCAAAAAAAAAAAAAAAAGAAGATAAAAGTATAAATTCTAGAGCTACCTACATGCTCATAGAAAGCTGTACATGCAGTGTGTGAGTGACAGTTTGGGGTTTTGGTTTGACTTCTGAGAAGTAGAGAGACATGGGTAAGGCACTGGCTGTCCTGGGGACTGACTGCAGAGCTTTGAACTGAGCGACATCCTAGCGCATGGTTTTGTGCTGTTTTATCTATTTTTAGTATTTCTTTCTTTTGATAGGATTTTGCTACCAAAAGACACAGCCGAGGCTGGTCTTGAATTTTCAACCTTTTAGCTTGAGCTCTCTGAGTACTGAGATTAAAGGTATGGCCATCAGAGCCTGCTGGTGTGTCACATTTCTAAAACAAAACAAAACAAAACAAAACAAAAATGAGTCTTATGAGTAGATATGATGGTTTAGTGATATAAATAAAATTCTGAAAATAAGGCATAATAGTAAGCATAAAAGAAACCTTTTTAATCTTCCCACAAATCAAACAGTGATCACATAACTATGGCTCCCTGTTCTACCAGAATGAAAACAGGCATTACAGTAGGACACAGAAAGAGAAATCAAAAGCAGTAGAGGAAAAAGAGGGTATACCACTCTAATTTGAATATGGGGTAATAATACTTTATAGCTTTATATCATGTAATAGTCTAGTTCCTTTTGGCAAAGAGAAGGTAGAATTACCATGTTAAGTGGTTAAATTAGGCTGTGATTTACGCCCCACCAACAAAATAAATTGGTGAAAATTAATGGAAATATTAATAGCTAATAATAATATTAGTAATAGTAGAAGAGTACATAACTTTTCTGTTTTTGAAGAAGGGATTAGTCATTATCAAGTAGAGAGTATCAGACCAATGTCTTAATAGTTCAGTCTTAACTACCTAAAATGAGAGTAATACTGATTTAAAGTAATCTTTACAGTTAAGGTGTAACAAACCACTTATTGAAAAATATAAAGATAACTAAGAAACCATTGGCATCTAAGCTCATTTTTAATTATTATTACCTTTTCTATTGTTTACAGTAAGTTACTTTGTTTATAGGTTGTTGCCTTGGGGTTTATATAAACTCAAAAATTATGACTGTCTTTTTAATTTGGTGGTTCAATCTCTTATAAAAGTGAGGTTAAAACAAAAACTATCAGTTTTAAGATCTCAAAACTCAGAGTGGAAACTGGACATGCTTCCTTTTGTGAAGCAGATGAAATGCAGTATGTATGTAGAATTAAGGAGTAAAATGACAACCTAGGACTTAAACAGGTTATTCCAAACCACTTTTACATGGGATTACGTTGTTTTATAAATGATCTAGTTTCATGTACTTCATAGACATTATTCTAAAACATAGATATGATTTACATAATGATACACGATAAAAACAATGATGTAGCAAAGCATCGAGGTACTGACCCATGTCCTGAAGGAGCAATGAAGTATAAACAACACTGCACCCTGTTATCAGGCATCTGTCGTCTGTTCACTCGAGATTCTGCATTTAAGTAATCTTCAAATTTACTATCAATGTAGTCGATAACAGGCTGCCAGCTGTATATGCAGATAAAGAGAACAATTAAGTTGCAATCCTACAAAGAATTAACTGTTTGACAATGAAAGGATAGTAGTTTTAATTTAATAAAAGAACTCACCAGCAGAAAACATCTCACCTTTTTCTACATACTGACTCAAAAGTAGGTAAAAATTTGGTTGGGGAGATGGCTCAACCACTAAAGCATGGGGACTTGTATTCTAATCCTTAGAACGCACATAAAAAGCCAGGTGTAGTGGCAAGTGCCTGTAACCTCAAACTTGAAGAGAGTTGTGAGGTCGAGTCGGACCCCTGGTAGCTGGTCTAGCCAAACTGATAAGCTTTACCCTGTCTCAAAAGTTAAAGGTGGAGAGTAATCAAGGAGACACTAACCTAGACCTTGGGCCTCTACACTTGAATGTACATACATTTTATATATATCACCATGAAAACAGCAATCCCCTACACACACACAGAAAAAAAATAGATTAAACTACATGAAGTATATCTTGATTCATTATTTAACTCTCAAATTAAAAAATGAATTGTTCTGTGTCAACAAAACTTTGATAATTAGTAATTATTTACACTGATAACTATATCAATGCTAAATATTATGCAATCTGAAAAACTGCATCCATAGTTTTAAATTTCTAACAAAGATTAAACAATACAAAAACTTCATGATAAATTTACTGGGTATTTTGAGAGTCAAAAAATGATAATTAACTACAACTCAACTTCAATGTGAGTTGTAATTCCATGACTGTTTAATTCATCTATAACTTACTGAAAAACTGAAGTCTAAAAAATTAGGTAAGTTAGGATGAAATATAATTTATATAACAAACAAAATTACAGTTAAAAGGATTAAATTTATTATAATTTATGTAAGAGGTATTAATATATTACAACAGCAATAGATATGTATGTCATATATGTTTATACACATACATATATAATATATATGTATAAACAGTAACATTCCACTCTATATAGAAAGAACTCAGAGGCTAAGCAAGAGGATTTAAGTTCTCAACCATCTTGGGACCCAAAGAAATCTTGTCTTAAAACACCAAGAGAAAAAAAACGACAAAACAAGAACCCAAACCATTCCGGAAAGCAGTATTTTCAAATAAGAGATATAGCAAAGTTGGTATATGAAGTCCTAACCATTTAAAATCAATGATTCTCACTGTTACTTTTTTTTGTTTTTACATTTTTGTTATTCTGTTTTTGTTTGTAAAGCAGAGTCTCATTTGCTATTTACCAGGCTTGCCCTGAACTCAAAAGACATGCCTGCCTCTGTCTCCCAAACTGATAGGATTAAATAAAAGGTAAAGGTCTGACTATACTGGGAAACAATGGGGGCAAAACAGCAATCTTACCAATTACTATTATCCACTGCATCTCCAAATCCCGGAGTATCAACTATCGTCAGCAGCAACTGAACGCCACCTTCTTTGATTAAAACTTTGGATTGCTCCACCTGTAAGAGTCATTGTTGTACAAGTTAATTATGTATTATGTGAGTTGTTTTCTATAACAAGAGGTAAGAATACTCAAGTTTCTTAAAACCAATTTGGAAACTGATTGCAAATTAAATCTAACCACCTACATGCATGTGTGTGAGCGCTATTTTGTCCCCATTGTTACCACGTGGGATGTTGATGAGTGTGACCAAGGACTGAATATTTAGTTTTATTTCATGTAGCTAACAAACTGAACATTATATGTTTATCACAAGAGTGTTTTTTTTTATGAAAGTAGTTTATTATCAGAAAGATACTGAAATTAGGAGAAAGAATTGAAATTGGGGGAAAAAGCCAACAATTTGGACATACCTGTCTATGGAAGGAAGGCTTGTTTCCTATCTCTTAGGTAAGCCTTGAATGTAAGTTATTCAAACTGCTTTGATCTTGGCTTATATCATCAGTGAAAATTGACTATAAGCATATTTATCTACTAGCAATTAGAATATTTGAAGGTATCAATTAAATTTTAGTAAGTATGAGGTCTATATAGATTAAAACTAAATACCAATAAGGAAGAGTTTTAACTACTTATCAGCATTCGATTATCAAACAAATGTTTAAGAAATTCAGACTTTAAAATTTTCTTATGCTTCCCCAAAGGATAATCTCATCAAATCTACATCTCAAATTATTTTTAATCCATTCCCAGCCTTTTCATAATAATTAATGATCGATCGGTGTCATAAACAGAAACCACCGGAGGCTGAACAATGCGTGACTCGGCGGTTAAGAGTGTGCGGTGCAGGAACCAGGTTTGGTTACTAGCAGCACAGGGTGACTTACAAGGAACCGTAACTGCAGTCCCAGGAGCCATGACATTCTTTCTAAACTCTGAACACACACATGCTGTACATACACATAACATACATATCATAAATCAAATTACTTCAAGTAGTGTCTGGTTTTCTTACTAACAAATCTAATATTCCTTTAATGCTAACATGACAGCTTAAATTTTAAAGTATTTTTGTACTAAAAAAAGAGTAATAAGCACTGGGAATGTAAATAAAGAGGCAAAGTGATTATTTAGCATTTTCAAGACCCCAGGTTCAACCTCCGGTACCATTTTTTAAAAATTTAACTTATTTATTGATTTGATAAGAAAAATTAAGTTTTTATGTACTCTGATGCATTTGTTTATACAGATATTTCTCTGGCCTATGAAATTCTGGGTATCCATACATGATCAAATACAAAGAAGTCAGCAATCAATAAAAAAAGATCCAAAAACTGCAACTGTAAAGTACTGATTCACAGGATCCAGTTCTGTCATCTCATCTGATTTTCTAAGTATCTTATGGGATCCACAGAAGACAAGTTAATTCAAGCCCAGGAATTTCAAAGTTTTCCTAACAATCTGTCTGAACAGTCACTTTCCCATTCTCTCTCTCTCCTTGTGCAGGTCACATCAGCATATTCTAAAGCATCAGCAAGGGTTCTCTAAGATTAAATGCATAACTTAACATCAAAGAAATGAAGTGACTTAAAGGAATGAAGCAAGGGCATTTTCTACTGATTTTCTCTAGAAAGGAAGTAAAACTACATTCCATATTGTTTATGTGTGTTGTTGATTTACTGAGGCATTTCTGACTCCCTACATTCAACAAATCAAAGATACCTATACTTCTAACACTGTAGCTTTTCCATCGAAGGACAAGCCATGTCTTCATGCTTACTATTCAGCTTTACCACCAAAGGACTACAAAGTGCAATCCACTTTTTAACCTCATGTTCACAAGACATGTATTAACATAAACAAAATGCATTATTTAATTAAGTGAGTAACTTGCTGAAGGAAACGTTAAAACTTTCTGTCAAGGGTTTACACCTTCACTCATACTTCCTCAAGAAGTGGCAGTAAGGCCAAAGCTCTGAAGAGAGCCTGATACATTTACTTGAATCAAAGATAGGAAATAGTCCGTTTAATACCTCAAACCTTTATTTGGAAAACATAGCAAGTGAAGGAGACCTGGTAGAGATGCACAACCCTTGCACAATACAAAAACCTCATGATAAACTTACTGGGTATTTTGAGAGTCAAAAAAATGTTAACTACAATGTGAGTAACTCAACTTCAATGTGAGTTGTAATTCCATGAATGTTTAGTTCATCTATAACTTACTGAAAAACTTAAGTCTAAAAAATTAGGTAAGTTAGGATGAAATATAATTTATATAACAAACAAAATTACAGTTAAAAGGTTTAAATTTATTATAATTTATGTAAGAGGTATTAATATATTACAACAGCAATAGATATGTATGTCATATATGTTTATACACACATATATATAATATATTCATATATGCTTCCTTTATATTCATTTATAGTTATTCATTCTTGCCCTTTTCTGCATAGCTATCACTGATCTTCAATGCCTCATTTGTCACTCAACCTACTGACTCCTGCCATCATACCACTTCACTAAACCCTAAAAACTACCTCAATGGCACCTTCCCTAGGACAGCATCTTGGTTATTTCATACTGTTCTGTTTTCCATACAGATTCTCGAAAATGTCTCTATCATTACTGAAGACCCCCCCAACCTATTATGTAAAACACTCAATTTGTTTATGCACTTGAATGGTTCAAAAACCAAAAAGGAATAATATGTATAGGCAGATTTACCTACGTTTTTCTGGAAAAGTATCCAATGCTCTAATATGAAATGTTTTATTCTGAGTATATTCTACTGCTTTCAATTTTTCTTGCCTCCAGAAAAATTGTGCAGCTACCTAATATTTATCATTACCGAATGATTATTAAAGTGATTACTAAGCTTCATATACTAAGAAAACATTTACAGTACATCAAGATAAATTGGCCAACCAAGAACTTAACATTGAAATGAACTAAATCTCAAATAAAAGACAATTTTCTCCAAGGAAAGATAGTTCACAATCGTATAACAAAAAATTTTAAATTTTTAAAAATCAGTATAAAATGTGAAACAGAATGTAATTACTGCATACATTTGCTATTGTATACAGAATACTGTTTGCTTAATTTTTTGTCAATCTTGGGGTCTATATTTGAAATAAGAACATGAAGACTACAACTGTCTACTTTCCCGTCACTTAACTTTAATAATCTATTGGTAAAAAAAATATATAAACCAAGACAGATGAAACATGACATCAACGCATTCACTTCAAAGTGGTAAGGAGAAATACTTCCCTCTCCTACTTTTTCCGAGATAAAATAAAGGCAGTTTCCAACAGTCCAGGAACATCACAGAGCAGATATTCTTGAATGTTAAACTTTGTGACTACAGCAAACTATGAATTTACAAGAGATGAAATTATTTGGGCCTTGCTTCCACTTAATGTTTACCCATGATGAGAACCTAGGATAGGGAAACCCATGCCTGGTATGTGCTCACATCTAGAAATGCTCCGTAAAGGTCCTTAGGCCAACGGAGGAGGTTAAAATAAATCTTATTCAAGTGAGATCTTCATTTGCCATCAGAACCACTGAGGAACTGATCTCAGAACCAGTTTTCTACTAAATACTTAGAAATCTTCCAAGCCTATGAATGTCAACGAATCTCTTCCCCAAAACACAATCTCCTATAAATATAACATTCAGGAAAGAGATTGATGTTGTGGTATTATTTATCAAAGTTTTACTCTTTGATATAAATAACATAGGAGAGGATTTTTCTTTCATTTTCTAAAAACTGAAAATGTTAAAAACAAAACAAAATAAACAAAAACCTTCAGGTCATCAAAGTCAGATGTTTGTCTTTTGAAACTCCAGAATTGGTTTATATGTATGAAATATAATATAATAATGTATATTAATTCCCTCTATTGAATCAATTTATTACTTCAAGGACAAATCATCTGTTAGACTACTGGACTGTCGGGCAGTCAAGAGGCTGCAAAAGATGATCAAATTCTAGTTGTACTTGGGCCTCTTGAATGACACTCATCCACAATATGTTCTTCCCTGGGAGTAAATGGGCAAAAGTTTTACCTTCCTAAATAAATGCTACCTGGGTAGACACCTGTAAGGTGCTGGAAATGAGGAAGAAAAGATAGGAAGTATTAAAATGACCAAAGCAGTCCAATGACACCTCACTAGCCAGCTGGTAAAGCAGACATACTCTACCTTACAGAACATGGAAAACAATACATGAAAGCAATGAGATGCTTTTGCCTATACAGACATATGCACAGAATATTAGTGTAAGTAAAAAACCAGAAACCCACATGCTCATTCAAAAATGAAAGTATATGCTGTAATATATTTCTACAAAATATTCCCCATCAATGAGACACAAGTACAACCAGCTGCAAATGTAGTACTCATTGACCCAGAAACTGGATATATGTATACATGTGTGACAATCCTTAATACTTAAGTTTGCTTACATTTGCGCTTTTTTTTCAAAAAGATGTTTTAATAATAAAAGTATTTTGGGGCTGGGGGTTTAGCTCAGCGGTAGAGTGCTTACCTAGCAAGCGCAAGGCCCTGGGTTTCGTCCCCAGCTCCGGAAAAAAAAAAACAAAAAAAAACAAAAAAAACAAAACAAAACAAAAAAAAAGTATTTTCAGAACAAAACTGAGTTAAAAGGTCAAAGGAAAAATATCGCATGTAGTGTAGAAAATCAGTGATGGCAGTGTCTATGAACCACTTATTAGATATTTCTACAATTTGTAGAACAATCAATTAACCATGACTATAATCTTTTTTTAAAAGAATTATTTATGAATATAAGTACACTATAGCTGTCATCAGACACCAGAAGAGGGCATCAGAGTCCATTACAGATAGTTGTAAGACACCATGTGAATGCTGGGAATTGAACTCAGGACCTCTGGAAAACAGAGCTCTTAACCGCTGAGCCATCTCTCCCATGACTATAATCTTTTACCAAATATTTTTTCATATCACGTGTTAAACTAGATTCCTATGTGTTGAAAGCCCCAAAATTACATGTTAATATTTTCAACTGTTATACTGAATGTATAAAGAGCTAAAAACGAGGGGTGGAGAGATAAGTCAGTAAAGTACTGGCACACAAGCAAAAGGACCAGATGTTGATTCCCCAAATCTACGTAAGAGGCCAGCGAGATGCAGCAGCAGTGTGTATTTACCATCCCCATGCTGGACAGTGGAAAAAGGAATATCCCTGAGGTTCACTGGCCAACCAACACAGCCTAAGTAGCAAGCTCCCAGCCAATGGAAGGAAGACATGTCTCAAAAAACAAGGTTGACAGCTCCTAAGGCAGATACCTGGGATGGTCATTTAGCAAAATAAACCACAAGAAAGCTGTTAATTTATAAACTGACAGCATGTTGTCATTTCTAAAGTAGTAATAAAGAAAGTTAATCTATTTATGAAGAACTGATTAGTCTATTCAACTAACAGTCATTAAACACTACAGCATATATGTTTGTGTGCATGTGTGTGACTAGAAAGTGGACACCCTGCAGTTTGGAGTTGGAAGTTGTCTCTTCCATTTCATTACATCACCTCAGGGCACAACACAGTCTGTTTCAACTGCTGCATTTGTAAAATGAGCTATTACTACCACCTACCACACAAAGACTAAGAACAAAGTAAATTAGTAAACATTCACAGCATTTACAGTAGTAGCTAGACGGTGACAGCAGTGACTCATTAAGTGTTAGATTTTATTATTAATGTAGATCTGGAATTAGTCACCTACAGGTTAGAACAATAATGAAAACTTAGAAAATTACCTAACCAAAAATAGATTTTGTAGGTCCATGACAATATCTAGCATATTATTTTATACCAAATCATCTGAATTTAGAAGTCTATTCTGCAGAGTTGATTAAAAATTTCCAAGTTTCCCAATCTTGAATACTACAACCTATATTAAAAAAATATGAGTTTTTGTTCTTCAGGATTAGAATCAATATTAATCACAAAATATGCCACCAGGTAGATTCACATTCCTTCAAGTATCTTCCAGTGGGTTCATTTTAAGGTTTCATTTTCCTCCCTCTCTAACAAAGCTAAATGAAAAATAAATTATTTTCATCACAAAACACTCCTTAATCAGATGAGTAAACTGTCTAGCAGTGAGTATGTGTTTTCTGTCAATCTTAAACACTGACATAGTCATTAGTACTTTCAATCCAGCTCTAAGCCCACAACCCCTCAACAATGTGGTGTTAATCACTTCATCAGCCCATCAATAAGCTTTTAACCAAAAGTTGAACCAGTGCTACCAAACAAAAATGTATAGTGACCTACATTAGTACTTTAAAACTGTTCATTAGCTACTGTAAATATAGTTGACATAAAAATGAGAGCAGTTACATTCTTTTTCTCCATGCTAACTGTCCAAACTCTGCAGTACATTTTACACCTGCACAATATCCTAATTTGGACAACATTTATTGCAAAAACTCAAGAACAACATGGAGCTACAGATTAATGTGTTGCAAAGTACAGCTCTGGTGTCCAGTGCAGCAGTTCTCATCTATGGGTTGTAACCCCTTTGGGAGTCACATATCAGATATCCTACATATCAGATATTTACACTACAATTCATAGCAGTGGCAACATTATGTTTACGAAGTAGCAACAAAATGCTTTTATGAGTGGGGGTCACTGCATCATGAAGAACTGCATTAAAGGATCAGAAGTTTGAAGAACACTGGTCTAGAGTCTAGGCCTTGCTATACCACTTGTGATCCTGTCAAAAATGCAGAAATCCAGTCCTACCACAAATATTCACAATTAGGAAGCATATGAATTAATAGCTCATCTGTATACTTACTAAGACTAAGGGGTCATAAATTGGACCATACATAGCTTGGTTGTCTTACATAACTACTAGTGACATTTAGCTAATATGTGGTATTAACTTATTACAATAGTGGAAATGTTACATGACTGCCCAAAATAAGAAAAAGCACATATAGCAACACAGCATTTGAGATGTGTATGATGCAATTAAGAAATTGCATTCTAAACTTTACTTAATGGTATTGGTTAAAGCTTAGTCATCCTGGGGATTTAGATCAGTGGTAGAGCGCTTACCTAGGAAGCGCAAGGCCCTGGGTTCGGTCCCCAGCTCCGGAAAAAAAAAAAAGAACCAAAAAAAAAAAAGCTTAGTCATATGTGCAAAGTGAGTATGATAATGGACAACACAACTCTAGGGTTATTACTAGATCACAATGCAATTTCTAGCAGGGTTGCAGGGGTAATTTATGGCAGGTTCTAGTCAAGATAATTCCTCTGATCAGCTATATATGTGGTTTTGGTTTTAATTTAGTGAAGTCATGCTTATTACTTTCCAGTTAAGGTCAAAGATGAATCTACTTCTAGAGACCAAATCAAAGTTCTACCATAATTTGTTCTCTATCAACATAACTCTAGTTTATTACTAGTTAACAGAAACATATATACCTGAACAGTCTTTTTGATTCTATGAGAAGGTCCTGGATATTCTGGAGAATACAAATCTGTGAGGAATAATGAGTTGATTAATGTCGACTTTCCCAGTCCAGATTCACCTAAAAGAAATAGAAGGAAAATCTGTCAAATTTAGCTGTTTTATACAATGACTATCACACTAGGACTTCACTAGCTAGTGACACTCAAAAATAAACTATGAAGACTCTATATTGGGACCAAAAAGATGGTTCAGCCATCAAAGGCTAGGTTCACGATCTAAAACATCAAGACTCCATATTAGAAAAAAAATTTTAATTTTTTTCTTTTTATTTATTCTTTTCTTAATATATCCCAACCACAGCCTCCCTTCCCACCATTCCTGTCTCCCTGAGTTTCCCCTGTCGCCACTGGTTCTCCATTTCTTTTCAGAAAAGACCAGGGCTCAGAAAAATATTTATCCTCAATTTCACATGAAGTGATAGGTAAGGCAGTAGGCTTGATAGGATCTTGAATCACCTAGGAAACAAACCTCTGGCCTCTTTAGATTACATTAGCCACGGGGCATACAAATGAGGGATAATTTTGATTTGGGTAATATAAATTGGAAAACCCATCTTTAAAGAATGGGGGCTGAGAGGAGACACCTGGGGGTACGGTCCGGGATTCCATAAAGAAAAGACAGCTGAGAAGAACAATCAACTTTCTTTGGTTCTTGACTGGGTCTCTGATACCAGCCTTTCTCTGCTACAAGAGACTATGAACCAAAATAAACCCGTCTGATGTTGCTTTTGTCAGGGTATTTTATCAAAGCCACAGGAAAAGTAAAACACTGACCAAATAAGATCCACACCAAAGGTTTTTTAAATAAATGTTTAATAGTTTACCACCCATCTCCCTTTAAAAATAACATATCTAGGGTTGGGGATTTAGCTCAGTGGTAGAGCGCTTGCCTAGGAAGCGCAAGGCCCTGGGTTCGGTCCCCAGCTCCGAAAAAAAGAACCAAAAAAAAAAATAAATAAATAAATAACATATCTAATACTGTAACTGACACATTTAACAGAAAAGTATTTTAGCAACCAAAAACAGTCATTTTAAGGAACAAAAAAAGATTAGCTAGCATGTATATCACCACTTCACAGTGAAATAAAAAGTGAAAGTATTAATCGTTATTACAGATAATAATAAATGATGAAAGATATTAAAAAGCAGAAATCTGGGACTAGAAAGACAGCTCAGTAGTGGTTAAGAATACATACTGTTTTGGGTAGGAACCAAATTAGGTTCCCTGCACCTAATTCGGGTAGCTCACAACTGTGTAAAACTCCAGTTGCAGGTGATCAATGCCTCGAGCCTCAAAGGGCACGTGCATTTCCATGCGCATGCCCAACAAAGAGGAAAAGGGGCTATAGCATGATTTCTACTGCAATCACATATTCTTCAATTTTGTATGTCTAATATATACTACCAAGCATACGGCTCATTTTTTGTCAAAAACATACAAGGTTAAAATGTATTATAAAACATAATGATTAATGCAATAGTTAATGCATTTTACCACTTAATATATAATAGGCATGATTTGAATAAATAAATTTACACTTGCAGGCTGGGTTCTGTTCATAATATCTCAAAACAGAATTAAGATCCTTACAGTTACAAGATATCCAGAGAACAAATAGCAGGATAGTGCAAGTTCTTCATAACATTTACATGTGAATTTTTCCAGAGTCGAATGGATAAAAAGCATTATATAGTTGCATGGTATCTATAAAGAAGTCGCTTTAGACCTAAGAATACAGACAGGTTAGAAAGACACTCCATGCAAAAAGAGGCAGAACAGTTACGCTATTATCACACAAAACAGAAATTAAAAAACTATCAAGACAATCAAAAAAAAACCTTTCCAAGCTGATAAAAGTGTCAATTCACAAAGATATGACTTATAAACACACATCAATACAACACACACAAAGATGTAATGCTTATAATATATACCAAATGCCATAATGTCAAGGAATGTAAAGGAAACAATGATAACAGTGAAGAAATAAATAGTCCTATAACTATAGATGGACACACTATACATTATACACAGAACTATACAGTCATACACAGAACAACTAGATCACACAAATTGAAGGAAAGGTAAGATTTAAACTATACTATAAACAAAGCAGAACTAACAATGCAGATAAAACACTGAACTCAGTAGAATAATACACATTGTTCTCAGGGATGACTAAACGTCTTATGTCTTTTTAAAAAGTTCATTTTTGGGGTGCCTCCCAGGTGTTCGGTAAGCTGTCAAAAACTCGTTTAAGTAGATGACGTCAAGTTCCATACATTCTATGAGAAGCACATGGCCACAGAAGTGGCTGCTGGAGCTCTGGGTGAAGAGTGGAAGGGTTATGTTGGTCTGCATCAGGGGTGGGAATGAGAAACAAGGTTTTCCTAATAATCAAAGAATCCTGACTGACAACAGAGTGCACCTCCTGTTGAGTAAGAGGTGTTCTTGTTATAGACTAGGGAGAACTGGAGAGAGGAAAAACAAATCTGTTTGCAGACAAATTGTAGATTCTAATTTAAGTCTTTCAATCTAAGTGTTCTCAAATTGGATATTGTTAGACCAAAAGGAGAAAAAAGGAGATAAGGACATTGTAGACCTGACAGATGCCTCTGTCTCTGTCAGGGACTAAAAGAGCTAGCAGGATATGAAAACCTGTCAATCTCTCTAAAAGATGATGGTCACCAATATACTGTCAGAAAGACCTTAAATAAAGATGGTAAAGAAGCCCGGGACCAAAGCACCCAGCATTTACTGTCTTGTTACTCTGCGTGTCCTACACACAAATGCAGATGTGTTGCTCTGAAGAAACAATGCACTAAGAAGAACAAGGAGGCTGCAGATTATACTAAACTGTTGGTCAAGAGAATGAAGGAATCCAAAGAAAAGCTCCAGGAACAGATTGCCAAGAGATGAAAGCTGTCCTCGCTGACAGCTTCTACATCTAAGTCTGAGTCTATCTAGTCAAAAATAAGTCTCTAAGAGTAACAATTAGATCTTAAAATTTAAAGCTGAAATAAAACACATATTTCCTCATCATAATTAATAAAACTGGTGCTATGGAGACAGCTCAGTGAGTAAAGTGTTCTGCAATGAAAACATGAAGTTCAGAGTTTAATCTCCAGTATCCATGTTTAAAAGCTGGATCTGACCGTACTCACCTGTAACCCTAATACAAGAGAAGCAGAGGCATGAGGATCCCTGGAGCTCATCAGTCAGCCTAGCCTAACCAGTGAGCTCTAGGTTCAGTGAGATACTGTCTAAAAAAAACCAAGGAGGCAAAACAACGGAGGAAGACACCAATACCATCTTCTGACCTCTACATGCATGCACACACGAACACATAAACAAACACAAAAAATTAACTGAAAAATCCATACATATTTAGAAATGAATCAACATACTCTTGTATAAACAAAAGGATTAAAAAAAGAAACTGTAAGAAGAACTAAAATACATACAGAGAACAATGAAAATGACAGTGCCAGCCTTAGGGCAGTAAGTAAGGCAGCACTAGGGAACTGTCAGTTGTAAATGTTTACATTAAAACTACATTTTCAGGTTATAGATCTAGAAAAAAGTGAATTAAACATAATAATGATCATAGCAAACCAAAAATGAAAGGAAGGAGGGAGGGAAAAAATTAGCAAAGCTAAATGAGTTGTCCAAAAGGGCCTTCAAATTAACAATCAATTACACAATCAAGTAATCAATTACACTGAGAATAAAAGAGGAAAAATTAAATATTGAAATTATTAAAGAATGGATTATTCTGAATTTTACAGAAAAAAATGGCTAACAGAGTACTGTGAATATGCCAACAAATTGGACAACACAAGAAACAGATAAAACTCTGAAACTTAAATGCCCGATAAAACCTGAGCCATGAAGAAGAAACCGTGCTAATAGATTTACATCTTGGAAGAAAATTGCAACTAACCAAACTTTCCACCAAAGAAAAGCCTTGGGCTGAACAGCCTCACTAAAGAACTCTCGCCAGCACTTAAAGAAAACCAGTTCTCTTTAAATCCTTCCCAGAACTTAGAGGAGGAACACTCATTCTATGAGGCTAGAATCATCTTCATACTAAGCTGAAACAAAACTAAGAAGAGAAAATTAAGCTGGGTTTTGTAAAAGTTCAGGCCTACAATCCCAAAGTAGGAGGATCGAGAGTTGGACAGTAGCCTCGGTCAGTTACAGGAAAATACAGACTATATGAGATACTCTTACAAACAAGAAGGTGTAGAGGATGGGATTAGAGACTAACACCACTGAAGACTAGGATGCAGAAGTCCTAAACAAGCGATTAGAAAAATGAATTATACAACAGCACATTAGAAGAATCATAACCCATGACTGGGGAGAATCTGCACCTTAAATGCAAAGATTCCTCTTCATAATCAAACAATGGCACCATTAATAATAAGAAACACAAATCTGAAAATAGATACAAAAAAGGCAAAATGACAAAATACAAAATCCTTTCATGAAAAACATTCAACAAGTTCACTGCTAATAAACTCAAATGCAAAATGAAAGCTATTCCTTTAAGAGCTCAAACACAGAGATATTCATTCTTACCACATGTACAGAGCACAATAGCACTGGAAGTCCAAGTCAGAGCAGACAAGTAAGAGAAAGGAGGGTCTAAAATAGAAAAACTGTTTGGTTTCTGGTGACATAAGACATAATTTTTATATTTAGGAGACTAAATTTTTGGTCTACCAAACTTCTGGGGTAGGGAGTGGTCACACACACACACACACACACACACACACACACACACACACACACACACACACACACACACACACACAGTGTGTGTGTGGTGGTTTGTATATGCTCAGCCCAGGGAGTAAAGGTATAGTCCTGTTGAAGTAGGCATGTCACTGTGGCTGTGGGCTATAAGACCCTCATCCAAGTTGCCTGAAAGTCAGAATTCTGCTAGCAGTCTTTAGATGAAGATGTAGGACTCTCAGTTCTTCCTGTGCCATGCCTGCCTAGATACTGCCATGCTCCTGCCTTGATAGTAGACTGAACCACTGAGCCTGTAAGCTAGCCCCAATTATATGTTGTCCTTTATAAGACTTGTATTGGTCATAGTGTGTGTTCATAGCAGTAACAGTAAAACCCTAAGACAGAAGTTGGTACCAGAGTGAGGTACTGCTGTAATAGGCCTGACCATGCTTTTGTTTGAAAGAATATGGATTTTGGGACTTTGGATTTAGAAAGCATTAGAATGCTTTAAATGGGGATTAATTAGCTATCCTAGTAGGAATATGGAAGACTTTGTTACTGAGAGTGATTTGAATTGTGTGGACCTGGCCCAAAAGGTTTCAGTGGAAAATTTCCATATGTGGCCTAAAGACAATCTTTGTGGTATTTTGGTGAAGACTGTGGCTATTTTTTGCCCTTGTCTAAAGAGTCTGCCTGAGCCTAAGGTGAAGAGACTAAGATTAATTGCACTGACAGAGACTGAAGTCTCAGAAATGCCCGTCATAGACTTGATTCTCTGGTTAACTCTCATGAACAGTATTTAAAACAAGCATAGCAAGCTGAGAAGGGAAAAATATAAAATATATATATGGTTCATGTATTAAAGGGACACCAGAAAGAGAAATGGAGCTGAATCCTGTGTTCAGGGATATTAACTTGAATTAAGGGAGTAGTGACCTTGGGACAAGATCCCACCTGTCTAAGTTTAGGTCCAGGCATAGTAGTACAAGCCTTTGATCCAGGAGGCAAAGACAAGCAGATCTCTGAGCTCAAGGCCGGTCTAGAACAGAGCAAGTTCTAGGTGAAGAAAAACTTAATTCCAGGCTGGCTTGGTAAACCACACTTTTAATCCCAGTGTTTAGGAGACAGGCATGTAGATCTCTGAATTCAGTGAGTCTACAGAGCAAGTTCCAGGAAAGCCAAGCTTAGGCAGTGAAGGAGTTGAAAAGCAGAAAGCTGATATAATAGAACAAGGGGGGTGGGGAGGACACACATGTTCCAACCCCAGCAGGCAGCAGAATCTGTCAGCTTTGGCCACGTGGCTTTGGCTTTAGACTCCAGAATGAAAGGGATTACTGAGACAATCAATACTGGTTAGCTGGAGCTAAGAAATCAGTGGTAATTAGAAGACACCAGCATCACTGAGGTGAAATCTTCGGCAAAGTGTTTTCTGAGAGCACAAAGAAGCTGTGTTCTAGAAAAAGTCAAGGTTGTATCCCGTGCTGCAGGTGTACTTGGTAATGTGTAAGAGTCACTCAGGTTTTGAAAGCCTGAAGGGGTCATAAGCTGAGGCTTGGCACTGTGAGAGGTCATAAAAGGCCATTGGTGAAGGTGCAGCCTCAGTTGCAGTTGAAGCCCCACGCCTGAAAGGGTAATGCAAAGGAGTTGAGGCTTGGCACCACGAAGGGAGCCTATGAGAGGTTATTGGTGAAGCCCAGTTGCAACAGAAGACCTCAGTGTATGGAGATGCCAGTGCCATGGGATGATCACCAAGAACAGCAGTGGCAGTGGAGTGGATCAACCTGAGTTTAGAGTGCTACAGAGGATGGAATTGGAGAAGTGACACCAGGTCTCTGGAGGAGTCCAGAAGATCATGTGTGGATCCCAGACATTGAAACAAGAAGCTGTAACATTGAAGTTGCCTTGGAGACCCCAAGATGTTCGAGATGCCAGAACCATGGTCTATCTGCTGAGGAAAGCTGCTAACAGGGAGTGGAACCAGTCCAGGAGAAAGAAGTTTGTTACAGTTAACAAAGATAAAAAATGAGTTGGAGATCTGAAAACCACTTTGACATCAGACATGGAGAATCAGAGTTTGGAGTTTGCCCAGATGGTTTCCTGTCTCGCTTTGGGATTACAGTTAAGTGACTGGATGAATCTCAGAAGAGATTTTTAACTTTAGACTTTTAACACTGTTCAGACTGCTATAGACTATGGGGGCTTTTAAAGTTGGACTAAATGTATTTTTGCGTTATGCTATGTTTAGGTATGGTCCCCATAGACTCATATGTTTGGACAAGCCTATGGAAGCCAGGGAGTGGAATGTGATGGTTTGTATATGCTAGTCCCAGGGAGTGGCACTATTAGAAGGTGTGGTCTTGTTGGAATAGGTGTGTCACTGTGGGTGTGGGTTTAAGACCCTCACCCTCATCCAAGCTGCCTAGAAGTCAGAATTCTGCTAGCATTCTTCAGATGAAGATGTTGAACTCGCAGCTCCTCCTGTACCACGCCTGCCTGGATGATTCCATGCTCCTGCCTTGATGATGATGGACTGAATCTCTGAATCTGTAAGCCAGCCTCAATTAAATGCTGTCTTTATAAGATTTGCATTGGTCATAGTATGTGTTCACAGCAGTAAAACCCTAACTAAGACAGTGTTTCTACATACTAATAATTAACTATACAGAAAATAAATAAAAGGAGAAGGGAAAAGAAACTCATTGCACCCAAAAATATGAAGGAATAAACGGAGGCAGCTGTGGCTCATGCCTTTAATCCCAGCACTCAGCAGGCAGAAGCAGATGGATCCCTGATTCAAGGCCAGCCTGGTCTACAGAGAGTGTTCCAGGACAGCCAGTCAGGGCTACACGCAGCAATCCTATCTCAAAAAAAGGGGGTGGGAGGGAGGGATAATCACCCAGGAAGATGAAAGAGCACACATAAACATAAACATAAAGCAAGAGAAATGAAAGACACCAGAAATAAAAACAAAGAAGCCTGTGTTTATGAACTAAAACAAAAATCCACATTAATAAATAACAATATTGCTTAAGAGATCAGAATTCCAATGGCATATTTGACTGATGAGGAAGAATATGCAAATTCCTACGGGGCCACAAAAAGACTCTTGAATATCAGGGTTAGAGAAATGGTTCATTTGTTAAGTATACCTATTGCTTTTACAGAGGACCCATTACCCACATGGTGTTTCACAATCATAATTACACTTCCAGAGAATCCAACACCCTCTTCTAGACTCCATGGGCACCAGGAATCACACAGTACACATACATACATACATACACACATACATGCAAGTACACCACTAACACACACACACACACACACACACACACACACACACACACACACCCCTAAAAAGAAACATAAACAAAGCAAGGTATTAAACTGATTTCAGATTACATTACAGAACTATTATAATGAGAACAATTGTTCTGATACCAAAGATCACAGAAGAGAATACTTAGAATATGTTTATGAAATATTTAAATTTATGGCCAATTGGTTGTCAGCAAAGAACATAAATGAGAAAAACACACCATATAAAGAACAGTTTCTTCAATAAACAGTGTTTAAAAAAACTAATGTCCAAATGCAAAATTATGAGATTACAAAATTTAATTAAAAATGAATTAAAGATTTAAACATAAGGCCTGAAACTGTAAAATCCTAAGGAAGAAACATAGGAAACCAGTCAGTGAAATATATCTCAGTAATTATTGGATTCTCAGTTAAAGGTTTAAGGGGGCTTTTGATATGACCCTCCCCCAAAGCATAGGGGTGGGGGAATAAATAGGAGTACAAGATTACATCAAACTAAAAAACTTTTTCATAGCATGGCAGGGACAGGGATGATCAAAACAGGACAAAATATCTTGAACACACATACAACAGGGTTACTATGCAGAATAGGTGAGGGATTCTCACCACTGAACAACAAACTCATAGCAACAAGCAAATGTAAAATTGGGCAAGGATTACAACAGACATTTCTGTTAGAAGAACATTATGAAAGAAGAACATATGAACCACGAAGACACTTGAACTCCCAGCACATAGAAAGAACAGGCAGGATGAATGTAAGTTCAAGGACAGCTTGAACTACACAGAGTTCCAGGCCACCCTGGGTTACACAGTTGAGCCCTGTCTTGAAACAGTAAAGTTACAAATAACCATATATGTAAAAAGTGTTCTGTGTGATGGTTAAATCTTAAGTTTTCAACTTGCCCCAGATCCAGATTCAATGAAAAGATAAAGCACTCACTCACACACATATAAATGATCTTCTCGACCTGGCTACTTAAAGTTAGAAGACACACTGTAAAATGTGGGTGGCACTTTCCAGTATAGCTAGATTAAAAAACAAAAGTTAAGAGAATATGCTTTATTGTATGCTTCACTGCCTTCATATTTCACTGGTACGTTCACTTAACCCTGTTGACAAGTTCATTTACCCTACTGCTGCTGCAGCTGCTGCTACTTCTACATCTCTTCACTAGTAACAGAACCCAGCTTCCTGGAGGCTTCCAACACAGCATGAGGACTAGTGGCTCCCCAGTAATCCACCAAGCCTTCACCAAACAATTCAGTCTCATAACAGAGCAGATGGCAGGTTCTTAGCTTCTTTGGTGTGGAGAGAACCACTGTTAGGCTTCCCAGACAATAGTGTGTAAGCCAATCTATAAAATCAGATCTACTCCACTAGAGAACCCTAACACACTCAGTCTTAGTAACTAACTGGGAAACACAAATTAAAAGCACCATCAGACCATACTTGTTAGAATAATGCCTATTAGTCAGAAGGAAAGAGGTAACTGAGTGTTGGCCAGGAATTGGAAGGAAACCCTTCTGCACCAGTGGGATAGGCATTATAGAAAACAGTAAAGTACTTCTTAAAAAAAATAAAAATAAGGGGTTAGAGAAGTCTCAGTGGATAAATCATATACCAAGCAATCGTGAGGACTGGAATACTCAATATACCAAAGAGAGAGACCAGATGGAGCTAGTACCCCTGAGGCAGAGACAGAATTTCCCTGGAGCAAATTCAAGACTTTCAGGTTTAGCAAGAGAACCTGTCTCAGTAAATTAGACAGTGATCAAAGACAGTCTTCTGGCCTTCACATGCACACTCATACACATGTAATCATGAAATTACACATACAAGACACCATCACAACATAGAAATATGAAAAAGAAAATTAAATGAACTACATATTCAGCGACCCAACTAATGTTTATGTAACCAGAGCAAGTGAAACTGGTACATCGGAAGAAGTGTTTTACTGCACCATGATTCTCAACAGTCTATGAGTAGATACTTAAAGGAACCATGGCACACAGAAAATGGAATAATGGTCAGCCTTAAAAGGGATGTATATCTTGTCATTTGTGACAACATGCACACACCTAAAGGACATGTGTATTTTATTTTAATCCTCCAAAAACTGCAAATGCTTAGGCAAATAGATGTAATTGGGAAATACCACATTGAATAAGGCAGATCAGTAGCAACATTAAAAAAAAAAAAGGCATCAAAGGAAAAACAACAGCTAATGAAAATTTAAGTGTTTCCTTTTTATTTTTTCTTTCCTTTTTTTTTTTTTTTTTTTTTAATTTTTATGAGACAGGGCTCACTATCTAACTGTGGCTGCCCTAGAACTTGCTCTGTAAACCAATTTGGTCTTGAACTCACAAAGATCAACCTACCTCTGACTCTCAAAATGCTGGGATCAAAGGTGTACACCACTATGCCCAGCAACTTTTAGCTTTCTTTTTAAACTTTTTTCTTATTTCAGTTATTTAATTTATTTAATGTATAAGTGCTCTGCTGCAGATACACCCAGAGGCCAGAAGAGGGCATCAGCTCTCCTTATAGATGCTTGTAAGCCACCATGTAGTTTCTGGGGATTGAACTCAGGCTCTGGAAGAGCAGCCAGTGCTCTTAATGGCTAAGCCATCTTACCAGCGCCAACTTTTAGTTTTCTTATCTTCATTTTTTTTCTTATTCATAATTGATCAAAACATATTTTGCTCAAAATAATAGAAACAATGTATTCAATTATGTATTTGTATACACCTTATATTCATATATCTATGTGTACATATGCTTATATACATGTGAAACAGATTAATTCAGAATAGACAACCTAGAGAGACTAAGATAGAGTCAGTCAATCTTACACAGAAATAAAGGTATATTCCAGAGTAAAAAAGTTATTTTCACAACTATGTGTTACATCTGACTATTCATAATCCAATAAAAATCTGTTTCACACCTTTCATAAAAAAAAAAATAACTCCAAATAGATGATAGTCCTACTTGAAAATGCAGAACTCATGGGAGATAACATAAGAGTAAACCTAGATGTCCCTTATATAGCAATGCTTCTTAGAACCTTAAAAGGTAGAGCTCATGAAAAGCTAGACTTTGTTAAAAATCAAACACTTCAGTTCTGTGAAAGGCAATGTCTATAGAATGAAAAGACAGAACACATACACAAACATGCATATACACGCACATACGCCTCTCCATACCTGATAAAGGACTGAAGTGCTATTATCCAAAAAATATACAGATGCTTTAAAACTGGGGGTGGGGGTATAAAATGGGCCTAATACTTTGAGACATTACTAAATAAGATATACAAGTGGTGTACTAGCTGGTTTTATGTGTCCAATACAAAAATCTCCAAGACTTCTTATTCCTTGTTTATTATAATTGTCCAAAATTAGAAGAAATCAAGATTGTTTTCAGTAATAATGGGATGAACAATGATATATCTAGAAATAAAGTATGTGTGAGTGTGTGGAGATGGGGTAATGTGGAAGGCGGAGACTTCAACTAGGGCCTCTATCAAGTCTATGGGGCACTTTCTTGACTGTGGGCAGTGCCACCTCTAGGCAAGTAGTCCAGGAATGGGTGGTTTTTCCCCCTTAAGAAAAAAGGTAAGCTGTCTGGGTATGATGGCACACACCTTTAATACCTGTACTTGGGAGGCAGAAGCAGGAAGATTTCTAAGTTCTAGGCCAGCCTGGTCTACAAAGAGAGTTCCAGGATAGCCAGGGCTACAAGAGTATATTACTTACTTTTCTGTTGTTTTGACAAAACATCACGATCAAAGCAACTTAAAGAGTTTATTTTGGGCTTATGGTTCCAAAAGATTAGAATCTCATGATAGCAGGGAAATCATGGCAGCAGGCATAGCTGGAACAGCAAGATGAGAGCCCATATTTTGAATCACAAACATGAAACAGACTTTAAAAGCCTGCTGCTAGTGACATCCTTCCTCTAGGAAAGCCACATCCTCCAGCTTGCCCCAAACAGCACCACAGAGACTATAGGGGCATCTTATTCAAACTACCAGGCATTATTCTACTAAAACACATTCAAATGCTATTCCTTAAATTAAAATACTTTTAAGAGTTCTCTTAGTGTCTTAGGGTTTTCATGATGTGGAGAAACACCATGACCATGGCAACTCTTATA